>NW_027397105.1:4268569-4282288 GCF_003265705.2 Callorhinus ursinus | reverse complement strand
GGGGGGGGGGGGGGGGGGGGGGGGGGGGGGGGGACGCATATGGATCGGATGAAGGTAAAACCAGAGCAGGGGAGACTGGGTGGGAGCAGTTCATGGTTCCCAGGCAAGAATGATGGAGAGGTGATGTGAAGCCATAGGTGTGATGCACCAGCGATGGGGAGTACAAGATGGACTTGAAACTTTTAAGGAGTTTGAGTCAAATCGCCTTTGATAGTGGCTGGACGTGACGTCAAAGATGACTCCAAGTTTCTCAGTAGAACTCAAATGTGCGGTAGTGTCATTCACTGAGAGTGGATAGAAGAGGAAGAGCAGTGCAGGGGAAGAGGGGGAAGTCTAGTTATTTTGGATGCAAGAGATGTCCCAAAGCAGTGAGATATTTATGTCCAGATCTCAGCGGAGAGGTCCCAGCTGGAGCATGGAGCCAGCACTGGAGGAGGTGAGATTGTCCAGAAAGGCTAGGTAGACTGGGAAAGAAAAAGGGTTAAGAGACTCACCTTGTAATGAAGGGAAAGCTGGCGGAAGTGGAGGCAGCGCAAGAGATTCAGAAAGAGTAGCCAGGGCAGTGGGAGCAAAGGAAGTGGGGTCCTGGGAGCTCACGGCCATAAGAATTTAAGGAGGTAAATGCTACATGGAATTTAAGCAAACTAAGACTGCATTTAGCAACAGGGAGCTGAGAAAAGTTGCAGTTCACAGGTGAGAGCACAAGCCAGATTGCAATGCTTTGCTTTGTGAGCTAGACGTGAAGAGGGAGACAGCCAGTGTAGACCACACTGAAGAGGCTTGGCTGTGAAGGGAAGTGGAATGATAGAGCAGTAATTGACAAGGAATGCAGAATGGGGATAATGTCTCCCCTCTTTTATGTGCAGGGCTGGAAGATGTTTGGGATTACGGTTGTTTTTAAAATGGAAAAGACTTAAGAATGCCTCTATGCAATGAGGAAAGAGCCAGTAGAGACAGTGATTGGGTGACAATTAATGGAGCAAAGTCTCTACAAACATTGAGCCAGCACAGTACTAAGGCTTCCCACCTGGAAATAAAACCCTTGAGCCACATATTGAAACACAAGCTGCAGGATCCAACGTGTACCTCCCGTGACTTGCCTTATTGGCCCCAGGAGAATCAGTGCTCAAAACTAACAGTCTACAGTTTCGGGTAAGAGACTATTTATCCTATCCACCAGCAAACAGGGATGGAGCTTCCCAGCCAAAGAATATTTAGCAACAGAACACTTAAATACAAACTAAATGCAACCAAGTAATTTATTTCTTTAATGGGATATCTGCTTTTCATCACAAAGAGAAAACGCCGTGTCCTTGGCTTTAGTAATTTGTTGAACTCAGGCATTTTTCTCACAAAGTAAGCTTAATCGGGGAAAGGAACATATTTCAGCAAATTAATTTCAACTGGGACTGTATCCTAGGAAATGAAGAGTTGTGATGAGGAGCATGTGGATTTGCTGTTCTTTGTGTCTTCCAGGGACCAAACATGAGAAAATGAGCATGAACCCATGGGCCATATGGAGGCACTTCTTCAATGCCACGGAATGAAACACCAGCCTGGATGAGCCTGTGTCCATCTAGGTGTCCCGTAGGACAAGAGTCAGCAGGCATAATTGGATGGTGCTCTTCTTCATTCGTGCACAAGCAGGAAAAAAGGGCTGAATAAGGACATTTCTCAAGAACCCAGCCAACTCCTCTTAGAGTCTGTCATCAGAATGGGGGTCCTTAGGACCCCAAACATGTAGGGCTCCCTTTCAGGTCCTAGACAGTGCAGAAAGCATTATCATATATAACATTCTTGGTGATACTTCTGTGGCACCCCAGCTCTTGTGCTTAGATCTGGGTCTACAGGCTGGCAGAGGTGATTGCTAATATGGCAGGGGGCTCAGAAGGTGGCTTCATCTATCCCTAAACTTCTCCATCAACCTCCATCCTCTCCTCATCTGGCCTGTTGTGTGGATTAAAATGCCTACTGTTAGAGTTGCTCCTTTGGGTTAAAATACTTCATCCCCAGAACCCTGCTGAAGTGCACACATCACATAGTAGGTAAGGAACACCTAGGAGAGGAGAGGGGTGCCCTTTCTCTGTCTATTATTCATTCATTTGCTCATTTTTACAATGAATAATTCGATCACTACTTATGATCTGACCTACTTTCACCATGGGAAGCAGAAGATGGGATGCGACAAAGCTAAGTTTTAATGGGCTGGGAAAGTACAGGGTATGGAGAGATTCCCACTGTAACTCTTAGAGGAGGGAAATGTGGAAATGAGGAGATGTTTTGGGGACACAGAAAGCCTCTGGGCTCCTGGAGAGACAGAAGACCTAAAAAGGGACAAGACCAGTGAAGACTAATTTTACTGATTTCTCAACTTTCCCAAGTCCTGAGGTTATCAGAGAAGATTCAATAGGAACGAATGAAACCATCAAGTCAACAGACGGTTCATTCAATTCACTGGCTCAAAAAAGCTGTTCAACTGTATGTTCAATTTGGTTTGGTTAATCGGTTAACTGCAGGAATCATGGTGTGGATAGAACAATCTTGCAGTGTATGTATTTTGTAAGGCTGTCCATGAAGGTTTGGACTAATCAAACCTTTACGGATTTTCTACTGGGAGCAGAGGGGACTAAGAGATAAGAATATTATGTTATTCCAGGATGGTTCTATTCTAAATGTACACTCAAGGGTAACAGGTTAATTTAAGTAGTGGAGTCTTATATCCTGAAGAAGACGGGAATTCTCCAATTTCTATGTCTCATGAAAGACTCACAGAGCATCTAGACTCTATGCATTGTCACAGTATGGTTATTTCTGAAACATAGAGAATCAAGAGGGCAGCAGATAAAGTCAGCTGGGATGTCTGGAAACCCAGCATGACGTTCATTCACATCAGCCCGGACACAGATCCACAGATGCAGACCCAGTCTGGGGGTGGTGGGAGAAGCCCAGCTATGGTAATGAGGATGCTCACTGGGGAGCCTGAGTCTGGGGATGGGAGGTTCTCCTTAGTCCCATAGCTCACCATGCACAATTGGCTCGTCCCAGAAACCTCTGCTCCACACTCCAGAAAATAGGAACCAGCCTCAAATTTGGACAAGATGAAAGACGTGCCCAGAAATGCCAAATGCTATGAGCAACATCTTGATTATTATGATATTTTTAGAAGCTGGAAAATACGTGGGGTGAGGTCAGGAAATTCTTTTTTTGCCCCTAACACAATAAAGGTTTTGTTTTTTGCTTATGAAATACTCTATCACAGCGAGGGGGAGCTCTGCTCCATGCAGACATTCAGGGACCCAGGCTCCTGCTGTTTGTGGTTCCAGGAATCTTATTTTGGGCCTGGGGTTATATCTACTCAGGTCAGTGGAAAACTGTAACATGTGGTCTTTTAACCAAACGTGGAGGCAATTGTTGTCTCAGTCATGGTCTGATGAGCCTCAAAATCATAATTATTAGGCTTTGAACTGCAGAAACTATGGGGCATTCATCTTTTTTTCCCCCTGAAAGAAATTAGCACCAAGCCACGCACACAGCAAGTGCTCCATAAATATTAAATGAAGGTGCAAGAGAGTAAATGCATGTGATTCCAGTGCTAAGGAAGCCCACCATGACAGTTCTGTTTCCATCAATGTAGGGTGGAGTCCAGGCTGTTTTGTTTTTTCCCTTAACCTCCTGAGCTGTTCTGTGCAACCACTGTCTAGTCCAGGGTCCCTCAACCTCAGTATGATTGACATTTGGGGTGGGACAATTCTTCGTTGTGGGGCTGTTTTGTGCACTGTAGGATGTGGAACGGCATCCCTAGCCTCTATGCATTAGCTACCAATAGGACTCCCACCCCAGCTGTGAGGATTAAAAATGTCTCCAGGGGGCCAAATGTCCCCAGGGGGCAGAATCCCCCTCAGTTGAGAACCACTGGTCTAGCCCAACCCCGATTTTACAGAAGAAACAGAAGCCCAAAGAGGTCAACTCACTTGGCTCAAGGGCACGCCATAAGTCAGCCACGAAGCCCATGCTCTGTGTAGGGTACGTGAATCCCACTATCCTCGGAGTGTACAGAATAGGATCCTAGAGCTGGTGTGGGGCCGGGGGTGGGGTGGGTGGCAGGAAGACATCAGGTTCAGCAACCCATTTCTCAGGACAGAGCTTCTCCTCTTGGAAATTGATAGCGATGAATAATCCAAAGCCTTTCTCTGTTTTCCGTGTCAATGTTTTACCAGTTTAGATTCTGATGTCCTTCCTTGTGACCAAAAGGAACTTTTCTCATTTCTCTTCCAACCCAGTCCTTTTGTCCAAGCCCCTGTACACAAACAACCATAGCCAGCAACGGTCTCTAGAAGGCCTTTGTAGACCTGAGGATGACTATGGAAGTGTCCCTTCCAAGCATGCCTATTGATGTCCCTGAATTTGAGAGGTAGATTAGGAAAGAGCTCAGTCTCCAAGGAAGAAGAGAGTTCACCAGATGTGGAGCGATCAGATGGGCACTGCAGGGGGAAGGGCAGTGTGTGCAAAAGGCATAGGAGGAGTGAAACACCAGGATGGATGTGGGGAAAGGTGAGTTTCCCCATATAAATTGAGCATGGGGTGCTTGCGGTTGGATGGGTAGTCAGGGAATGACAACACTCACCATACTGAGGACTTTGGAAGCATGCCTGAGGGCAATAGTGTGCCATGAAAAAGTCACCCATAGAAGAGAGACATCATCAAGTTCTGCTCAAGAAAGACCACTCTGACCACAATGCAGAGGATGGATTGCCAGAGGCAAGAGTGAAGGAGGGAGACCAGACAGGTGTGCACCAGAAGTCCCAAGAGGCTGAAGAACAACAGAGACCGTGGGGTGAGGTGAGCGGGAGGAGCAGAAGGTGTGGATGGGAAAGAGAGGAGCCACTGTGAGCTAAGGTGACTCTGGCCATTTCTGCGTCGCTGGCAACAGCTGGCGTGGTAGAAGCAAGGGCATGTAAAGGTCGTTTTATCCAAGATGAGAAGATAGAGCACCTTGTCTTGTCCTGGTGAGAGAGAATGTGGCTACAGTAACTCAGAAGCAGCAGGAGAAACCAGCGCACAGGTCAGCCGGCCATGCCCAACCAAGCAGCAAGGCCCAGAGCAGTGGCACCAGCCCTGGTCGAATCACTTGGGAGCTTTTAAAACTGCAACTGTCCGGGCCCCACCTCCAGAATTTCTGCTGTAATCCTCTGGGGTATGAGCCACCACATTTCTAATGCCCAGCCAGCTTTGAGAACCACCGGTGTGAGGGGAGAGAACCCCACAGACTCCCATGTGCGCCCCAAATCTGGAGATCTTGTTGCAATGCAAATTCTGATTCACCAGGTCTGGGGTGGGGCCTGAGAACCTGAATTTACAACAAGCGCTCAGGTGATCACTCTTTGAGCAGTGAGGATGCTCTCCAGCCCTGGCTGCACATTGGAATCCTTAGGTCACACCTGAGGTCAATGAAAACACAGATCTCTGGGTGTGCGACCCAAGCAAAAAAAGAATTTGTAAAGATACCCGCGTCCTTCTAAGAGCAGCCAAGACCAAGAACCATTGATGTGGCCTTTAGAAAAGAGCAAACACTAGGGTTTCAGCAACACCGAGCCTGAGCTCCATCCCAGGGAGGGCCTGCTGGTCTCCATCTTGCCTTCTTCTGCCTGGTTAGCGGGAACCTTCCAGTGCCGGGGGATGTGGGTCACAGGTGTTCATCGAATAAGTTCATGCAGGGTTGCCATCTGCTCGGGCTGGCTGCCAGGATGAATGGAACATGGGGCTTACTGTGGCCGCGGACAGGTTTTGGACAGATACGTGCAATGAGGCATTGCTGGGACCATAGAGGAAGTCTGTCCGGGGTCTGGGAGGGACACGAAGGAGGGTGTGACCATCTATAAGATGACAGAGGTGCCAAGCTCAGGAGGGTCCACGGCGAGGTACTAATGTGTGACAGGCCTGCATCAGGCACGTGGGTAGGAGGCAATAAAGCTTTGGGGGGGGGCAGTAGCACTGCGCTGTGGTTACAAGTGCTGGGGTCCCCAGTCAGACCCTTTGGGCTGAGATCCAGCGCCCCCACTTACTGGGACTTGAGGCAAGTCTCTTCCTATCTTCTCGGTGTCCTCGTGAGTCAAAGAAACATAATCATGGCACCTACCCATCAATGAGTTAATATACCCCAGGCGCTTAGATGGTGCTGGCATAGAGGAGGCGTTCAATACAGGTCACGGGCGGTGGTGGGGGTGTCTGCCAGGACGGGGTGCTGGGGTCACAGTGGGCAGTGTGGCTGGAGAGGGCAGGAACGTGGAGAAGTGACATGGGGGAGGGGCAAGGCAGAGCTCACGACACGGCTCTCGCTTGCGGTGTGCGTGGCCAGATTCACTGTGTGTGGAGTGACCGGAGGGGATGCAGCCAGCACACGCGTGCCACCGCTAAGCCTAGACATGACACTGGCCTCGGACTCCTCAAGAGCACCTCCACACTCCCCCTCAACGTCTATAGATGCTTTTCCCTCCCAGTTCTGAGGCTCTTTGGCAGATTGTGTCTCACACAGTATCATCCCAAAGAGTTTTATGACTCTGGGCCCTGCGGTCCCTCCCCAGCTGTAAAATTCTGGGGCCACTGGGAATAAGGGCCCTTCCTCCTCAGGGTCTCAGAGGAGCAGCATCTCTTGACTAATCCCCATCCCTGCTTTGGGTAATATTGACTATGCTTTTCTCTTCTAAAGAGGCTTCCTTTCACCCCCCTCCCTCCTGCTAATGGTGTCAAAATCCAAGCCAGTAACTTTGCCATCCCTAAGCTCGTCGGCTACTGAAGGTGCCCGCGTCCCCAGGGGCCACCAGTACAGGGTCACTGAGCTGGTTACAGGTTTCTAGACATAGTCTGAGGACCCAGAGAGAAGGAGGCATGTAGTTCAACCCTGCATTTGAGTCCTGAACCGGAACAAGGAGAAGCCTCTAACTTGTTCCTTCTCATTCAACACATCCTACTCACAACGCAACGACTCCTTCTCAAGGGAACGGGTCCAGGCTCATTCCGAGACAGAGAATTTTGGTAAGGTGGCAGGGGAAGGGGAGTGGGGTCCCCCACAGCTGCCAAGCTCAGAGAGGAAAAAAGAGGAACGAGATCGTCCTTACCATTACATAAAGCAGCATGGGCCCTCGGATGATCCACCAGATTTTCTTATTCCTGTTGGTTCCCCAGCACCTACGGCAAAGGGGCAGGAGAAGACTTAAAAGAGAGACAAGGTTGAATGGACAGCCTCTTGGCCTCTGGAAGGAGGATGCTCGCACTCAAGTCTCCCCGCCTCCACCCCACTGTGAACAGTGAAACAATAACCCATTTTGTACCCATATCGAGGGTCACTGCTAACCTATGCAGTGACTTTTTGTGTTAATTTGAGCTAATTTTGTGCCAATTTGCATGTGTAACTAAGCTAACAAACTAATTACTACAAGAAAGATCTGTGATCGTTTTATCTGCATTTCTAAGTGTATTCTAGATGGCCAAAATGGAAGGGAACGGATATTCTCTTTGGGAAAATGGTATAAATCCTTGTATTGGGGCCTATCTGGGAATTTCTGGCTCATGGAAGTGTGAGAGCAGGTGAATTTCCTACCCCGTGTTCTCCAGCTGTGCACGGGCGATACTCCACGGTACAACAAACAGCAGCGGGAAGGCTGGCGGTGAAAAACAGGGAAATGCAGTCAGGAGCTGGTTGGCCAAACCTGCCTGCCTCCCACCCCAGCCTGATGGGCCAAAAGCATCTTGGTAAAAACTTATAAAAGCCCAAATATCACCGAATTGCAGGCTGAAAGCTGGAGAGACGTAGGGTGGCACAGAGCCCATCTGTTGTTTTACTGTCAGACAAACCAGGAAAGCAGAGAGGAGAAAACACTTGCCACATGTTGCAAAGCAGCTCAGAGTAAATCCAAGACATTAACCCGAATCTCCCAAATTGTAGGCCAACCATATTTCTTCTGAATCCTGCAGCCTCACATTCTCCAAGAGTCTGTGGCAACTGGGGTTCCAGACTCCGACTTGAAGACTCAGTTGGCGTTATGGACTGAATGTTTGTGTCCAGACCCCACCCCATGTTGAAGCCCTAACCCCCAATGTAATGATAATTGGGGGTGGGATCTTTGGAGGTAACTAGGTTTGGAAAGGAGGGTGGTGGTCATCTTGATGGGATTAGTGCCCATCCAGGAAGAGACCAGAGAGCCTTCTCTCTCTCTCTCTCCACCATGTGAGGCCATAGTCAGAAGGCAGCTAACTGCAAGCCAGGAAGACCCCCTCACCAGAACTCTGATCTCAAACTTCCAAGCCTCCATAACTGCAAGAAGTAAATATCTGTTGGTTAAGTCATGCAGCCGATGGCATTTTGTTATGGCAACCTGAGCAGATCACTAGAGCTGGGGACAGGGTAGGAGTAAGGGCATCTGATTCTATCAAAAACCTTGTCAATTTTTGAACATATGCATTGGGTCTCCGGTGTTTGTGTGTAACTGCATGTGCGCGCACACACCCCTCTCTTCAGTATCTTGTCACTGGTGGGTTCTCTGTCCCAGAGCCTCCCTCCAATTGGGAAGCCAAAGGTTCTATCAAGTTCCTATGTTCTGATGGGCCCCTAAAAGAAGAGGCTGGGGGTTCAGGTCACTCACCCCAACCCACCAGCATGTATCTGGGCCACAGCCGCCTCTCAGAGAGCACTGTGGGCTCCAGCAGCGTGTGGAGGTAAAGGCCTTCAACCAGCAGCCATGAGTGATTGGCACCCACGAAGTAGTGCAGCAGGACCTGGGCCGAGCGGCAGGAGGCAGATACCTGCAGAGGACAGAGCATCTGAGAGTGAGGCCGGGCATTCTCATGTGGACCCGAGAGGGTGGAGAAGGGCCTCTCCATGCACAGCCATCCCTCTACCTTGCCTCACCCCGGGAATCTGCTGACCATCTCAGAGAGGCTGGCAACAGTACCAAAATGGGAGGGAGGGCTTCCTGTAGGTTTCAAAGCCCAGCCTCTTCCTTGACATTCTAGACATTTGTAGACAAACAAACACAGAGAGAACTCATCAGCAGCAATGTCCCTAAAAGAAACACTGAAAGGTATGCTCTTTGATCTTAGTTCAACTTAGCTAGAAACCAGTAACTAAAAAAAATTCATATGATTGGAAAGGAGGAAATAAATTTCTAAATAACCCATGAATCAAAAAAAGAAATAATGATAAAAATTAGAACTTATTTCTGAACCAAATGAAAAGAAAATACTGGATATCAAAATGTGTGGTATGCAGCTAATACCACATCGAGAGTAAAACCGATAACCTTAAATAATTTAATTAAAAAGAGAAAAAGGCTGAAAATGAATTATCTTAAGTATCATGTCTGAAGAAGAGAGCAAACTTAACCTAAAGAAAGGACATGGCAGGAAAGCATAAAGATAAAAGCAGAAATTGATGAAAGAGACAACATAAAATAAAGAGAATCAACAATATTAAATTTTTGTTCTGTGGAAAGTCTAGTAAAGCCAAAAACCATCTGGCAAGGATTAGCAAAAGGGGAGAAAAGAGTGGAAGTATAAATAATCAATATCAGGGATGCAAAAAGCACTACCTCCATAACAGCAACAGACCTCAAAAAGATCTTAAGAAACTATGAACAGTATTATGGCAAGAAATTTGAAAAGTTAGATGAAGCACACAAGTTCCTAGAAAAACTCAAGCTCCTAAAGCTGATACAAGAAGAAATAGAGAATCTGAATGTGAGTCGAAACTAGTCCATAATTAGAAGCCTTCCAATAAGGAAAACTCTGAGCCCAAATGGCTTCACTGGAGTGATCTATCAAATGTTTAAGAAAGAAAAATACCCATCTTAAATAAATTCTTCCAGAGAATAGAAAAAGAGGTAACAAGTCTGATTTGTTTTAAGAGGTCAGCATAAACTTTATCTTCTTTATCACAAGGAAAGAAACTTCCTCACAGGTGCGGATGAGGGAATGCTAAACAAAACACAGCATCAGCTAATGAATCCAGCAATGTAGGAAAAAGAGTAATGTATCAGAACCGAGTTGGGCTTCTTCCAGGAATTCGGGGTTAATTTAACAGGTTACTACAATCATTATTAACAAGATAAAGGAAAAGCATCACAACAGGAGCAGATTTCAATATGGAAAAGCTTTGCTGCTTTAAAAAATAGTAATAATAATAATAATAAATAATAATAATAATGGTAATAAAGGTTGGTCTGGTTCAGTTGTTTTGTTCACGGATGAAGAAATTTCCCACCCAAGGACACACAGCACCCTGCGGTGGACTCTTCCGTGACAATTTCCTTTACCTGCCCCACTCTCGGAAGGTTTGGTTTTTTTGTTTGTTTGGTTGGTTTTTGGGGTTTGTTTTTAAGTCAGATGATGCTTCTCTGACCAGAAGGCCTTTGACACCCCTTTATCTCCCTCTTCCCCTTCCCAGCTCCACCTTCCCGCCCAACGATTCCCAGGACTGATCCGCCAGGTGGGAGGCTATGGTAGGGAGGAACGTACTTCCGACATGTAGGATATCCACCCTTTGTCATTGTTGGGTCTCCTGGAGTAAGAGTTGGAGTGGATGGCATCCTTCACCAGCACAGCCAGGGCTCTCAGGATGAAAGAAGCAAACAAGTTCATGTGGATGTAGTTGCGTGTGCAGTGGAGTTTTCTGTGCAGGGAGAAAAGCAGGTGTCTTCCCTCAGGAAAGAATGGTTCAGACCAACAGGTGTGTGCCCAAAACACCTGCACACCTATCACTAGAGGGCAGACGTTGATAACGTAGACTCCAGAGTGGTATGGCTGGGTTATGTGATTTTCTCTGTGCCTCATTTCCCTCATCTGGAAAATGGGGATAACATTTACACATTGAGTAAAAATTGAGAAATTGAGGCAGAAGGGTTAAATCAGCTGTCCAAAGTCCTAGAGAAGTAAGGGGTGGGGCTGAGATTCAGACCCAAAAATTCTGAGGCCAAAGCACCACTCTCCAAGGCTCTACTACCTATAAGGACAAGAGTGCTTACCTCAAGGAGTGCAGGAGCACCAGTCCGTTAATGGGTGCAAAGTACTCACACAGCACCTACACATCATAAGTATCCAGAAAATGTCAGCTCTCATTACCTCCTACCTGAAGCCTCCTGTAGGCTCTTCTTCTTTTGGTACTGGCTGGTGTAAAACTGTGTGTCCTCAGTCTCTCTAGTCAAAAGGACCCTTTTCCATCACTGTGCCCTCACAGCCCTGCTGTGCCCCCCCGTGCAGCACAAATCTGCCTGGTTTGAGAGCTATTATTACTTTTTAAATTTCTAAACAGTACTTGAGTCAGGTCTTGTGTTTTATTATGCATGCACCTTTCTCCCTAATTAGATTGGGCGCCACTCAAAGGCAATGACTAGATCTTACTTTCTAGCACATGAGGCAAAATGGACATCTGGTCAACCCCTAGGCTTAGCTAAAGTAACTTTCTCCAGGGCTGGGCAGCTACTTTCTCTGAGCTTGCTTCTTGGGACTTTAGGAAGGTGAGTGGAGGAGGTCATGGATAGCAGAGGGTACAGGCTATGGAATTCTCCCACTGCTCAAGGATTGCTCTCTGGATGGGGCATATGGTCATGACTCTGCTCCGGGAGCCGTAGAATATCCTGGGATTGAGGGGTCAGACGTGGAGTTAGAGGATACAAGGGGAGGAGCTGTTATGGAGCTAGCATCCAGGTCTCCAGAGTGCCCATCTAGGTCTCCTGCATCTTTACTGAATGCTCATTCTGCCACATTATACTCAGTTATTTTGCTGAATGAAGGCCGAGAGGCAGCCTTGGAAGGCTCCCTGGGGGGTTCATAAATATCTCACTTGGGTGATTTCTAAAAACATGATTTAGTAAAATGCACTCAGGCTTTGGATTCTGAGAAATAATATAAGGGAATGAAAATGCTCAGTCTCTGAACTGCCTGGTTGTGAACCTGCTCCCATCACTCACCAGCTGCATGACATTGGGCAAGTTACTTGATCTCTCCATATTTCAGTCAACACACTTATAAAATGGGGCTAATAATAATGCTAATCTCCTAGGATTAGAATTAGCCTTAATTCTGATTAGCAAGAAATTTAAATGACTTAATGCATGTAATGTGCTTAGAAATGTGCCCGGCACCAAGGAAGCACTCAAATGATTGATAGCTAATTGGAGTCTAGGGGCCCAGCTCTACCACATGCTAATTTGCTTTGGGGAAGTTTCTTAATCTCTTCTGTAAAAATCATGCCTCTGGTAGGGTGGGGTAGACAGGAGGTTATCCGATCCCAAGGAGGCTAAAGCAGAGTTAAAGACTCCCAGATTCCAGTTCCAGCTGCACTCTGTGATCTCCAGTGACCCAGTGCCTCTCACTGGACCTCTGATATCCCTTTCCCCTCCACCTGCACCACCTGCAAAATAGAGGTGATGGGCCGGAGACTCTCTCAGATCCCTTTCAACTCTGATGGGCCATGACATCAGCCAGCCCAGTCTTCTGCCTTCTAGAGGGAGCCAATGAGCAAATTCCAGGATGGACACCTGAAGATGTGCAGGCAGAAGTTCCACTCACCGAAGAAACAAGAGGAGGGTGAGTGCCAGGAGGAGGGAGATGATGGAGAGAGAGTACCCCACGGTGTACAACACCTTCAATGTCGACAGCAAAGCATGGTGTTCCACCTGAGCATAGACAAAGAGCAGATATGACCACCAAGCCAGGCAGCTATGATCTCCACCCCCTAATTCCATGCCCAGGATGACCAAGGGTCTAGGCATGCACTGTAGCCTTGTTTACACCCAATTAGAATAGCTTAGACTGCTCTCTGGCACATCTCAGAGGCCAAAGAGCCTTGATGAATTGAAATGCCCGTTGGGGGTCTCACCTCTATGGCTGGTCCTATAGCCCAGCATTGATGCACCAAGATTCACAGTATCATGGAAGAATTGTGCCCAGAACAAGACAGTACCTTAGAAATGAGGACAGTTTTTTGCGGGGTTTTTTTTTTTTTTTGTGCCTGGGTGTGCTGTCCCTAGAGTGTAGGTGTTCTTCTCTCTGGAAGATGGGGCCAGGTTTTTATCTGGATGTTCCCTCCTAAAATAACTTGTCATGCATGACCACTTAGGTGAATACCCTAAGTATTCATAAAACAGTGGAATATTTTCTCTGAGTCCCAGGATAGTGAGCAGAGGATAATTTATTGGAAACTCTTGTGATCTTCCAATGGAATTTCACCTTCTCACTCAATCCATCATGCTACTCACCATCAAGACGACGTTTCTCACTAAATTTTTGTACAAGAACCCACAGCAAATATGTATTACATGCTAAATCATGGCTTAAACTTCTTCACATAACACTTTTATCAGCTTTATTGAAACAGACCTGGTGTACCATAAACTGTACATATTTAAGGAATAAACCTTGATGAATTTAGGCACGAATATATCTGATTTCATCATCACATTCAAGATAATGAACATTTCCATAACCTCCCAAAAGTTTCCTTGTGACCCTTTATAATATTTCTTCTCTCATTCCCTCCCACCATCTTATGCCTGAATAAACACTGGTCTGCTTTCTGTCATTAGAAATTAATTTTCACTTTATAAACTTTTATATAAATGGAATCCTATGATATGTACTCTGCGTCCCTCCCTCCCTCCCTTCCTTCCTTCCTTCCTCTTTCTTTCTTTCTTTCTTTTCTTTCTTTCTTTCTTTCTTTCTTTCTTT
>NW_027397105.1:4264618-4268469 GCF_003265705.2 Callorhinus ursinus | reverse complement strand
TCTTTCTTCTTTCTTTCTTTCTTTCTTTTCTTTCTTTTCTTTCTTTCCTTTCTTTCTTTCCCAAGCTTATTTACCTCAGAATAATTATTTTAAGATTCATCCATGTCATAGCATGTATCAATAGTTGACCTTTTATTGCTGAGTAGTATTCCATTGAGAATATACCACAATTTATTTATCCACTCACCTATTGATGGACATTTGAGTTGTTTTCAGAGTTTGGCTTTCACAAATAAGGTTGTTATGAAAATTTCTGCATAAGTCTTTATGTGGACATAGGTTTTTATTTCTCTCAAATAAATATCTAGAAATAGAATGGTGGAGTAGTATGGTGTATGTTTTAACTTAAGAAACTGCCAAACTGTTTTCTAAATAAGTTGTATCAATTTATGTATCCACCAACAGTGGATTAGGAGTTTCAGCTGCTCTAGATTCTACTAACACTTCATATAATCAGTCCCTTAAATTTTAGCCATTCTAATGGGTATGTAGTACTATCTTACTATGGTTTTAATTTGCTTTTCTCTAATGATTAATGCTGTTGAGAATCATTTAATGTGCTTATTTGCCATCTGTGTATCTCATTTGGTAAAGTATCTGTTCAAATATTTGGTCATCTTTTAAATTGGATTGTTTATCTTAATTTTGAATTGTAAATGTTCTTTATATATTGTAGATATAAATCTCCTGTCAGGTAAATGTTTTGCAAGCATTTTCTCCCATTCTATGGCTTACCTTTTTATTTTTTTAACAGTGTCTTTAGAAGAGCAGAAGTTTTTTATTGTGATAAAGTTCAATTTGTCAAATTTTTCTTATATAGTTGTGCTTTTTGTGTCTTATTTCAAAAATCTTTACCTGACCGAAAGCCTTCATATTTTCAGCTGTTTTTTCCTAGAAGTTTAATGGCATGAGCTCTTAAATTTAGGTCTATGATCCATTTCTAGTTAGTTTTTATTCATGGTGTGAGGCAAAGGTTGCGGTTCATTATTTATTTATTTATTTATTTATTTATTTATTTATTTAGTGTCCAGTTGTTCTGGTGCTATTTTTGGTAAGATTATTCTTTGCCCCACTGAATTGCCTTAGCATTTTTGTCAAAAATCAATTGCCTGGGTCTTATAGACAGAATAGAGTTGGATTTTATTTTGTTTTATCTTCTTAATGCAATTTGAGAACCTTTGACTTAGGGTGTTTAGATCATTTACATTTAATGTGATTATTTATTTGGTTGAGCTTAAATCTCTTGGTTTTCTCTTCATTCCATCTTTTCTTTGTTTTCTTTCCTTATTTTGGTTTGAGCGTATTTTTTTATTCCATTTTTTCTTCCATGGCCTATTAGCTATACCTCTTCATTTTGCTTTTTAGTTGTTGCTTTCATGTTTACAGTATACATCTTTAACTTATCATACTTCCATGTCCCTCATCCTGGCTTTGTGCTATTGTCCCACATTTTACTCGTACATATATTAGACCCCATAATACATTGTTACTATTTTTACTTTAATTAATCACATCTCTTAAAAGATTTTTAAAAATAAGATAAAAAAAGTTCACCCTCATATTTACTATTTCTGGTACTCTACATTCCTTTATGTTGATAAAAAATTCCATAAGATGTGTATGTCTTTCTGTGTTAAGGAATTTCTTTAACATTTCTTGTAATGGTGATCTGGATGCAGAAATCTCTGTGTAGCCTTTGAGTCTTTCCAAATCAAGCCCAACCATATTTCTATCTAGAATTATTTTCTATGGATCCCATCAAGAGCTCTATAATCCTGTCATGTCTCTAACTGCTCTTGTTGGTCTCTCTTCAACTCAAAACTAAATCTATCCTTCTAAAACCAGCACCAACCTACCTCTTACAAGAAGTCCTCCATGAATGCCTCTGTGTGTACTGTCAACTCTGAACTCCAAAGCACTTGTGGTCTGTTTCACAAATTGGGGCATTAGTTATATTATTCACTAATGGTTGTTCGCATTTGTTTTGTCTTTCCAGATAGGCTATAAATATCTTGAAAGCAGAGAAATGTTTAGTGTTTCTCCACACAGAGTGGCGTGATTTCTTTAAATTGATGATTCAGGTGGCATATCAAGACCTTCATGAGTCATTTGAGCATCATTTATGTTATGTGGGTATATGAGGATTTGTGAGGTTAACACATTTAAGTAAGTACCCAACTGTACCAGTACCTGGTACAATTGGTTTCATTGCACTCCTTCAGAGGAGTTTCTTAAACTGTTCTCTATAGTCAGAGCTCCAGTAAAATCTAGCCCCTTCCCTAGTGACCCTAGAACACCCAGATAGTTTCCAGCTCACTCTCAGTACCAACAGGTGAATCTTAAGTCACTTAGACTTCTTTATGAAATGCTTCATAATTAGCGTGTACCATGCATGCACCGAGGAGACAGGCGTTTTCACACACTGCTAAAGGGAGGGCAAAATGACATAATTCCTATGGAGGGGAATTTGACAATATTTAGCAAAATTATATATGCCTCTACATTTTATTCTTTATTTTTTAAAGATTTTATTTATTTGAGAGAGAGTGCACAAGAAAGAGCATGAACAGGGGCAAGGAGAGGGAGAAGCAGGCTTCCCGCTGAGCAGGGAGCCCAACACGTGGCACGATCCCAGGACCCTGAGATCATGACCTGAGCTGAAGGCAGACGCTTAACTGACTGAGCCACTCAGGTACCCCTGCATCTACATTTTATTTTTGTTTAAGATTTTATTATTTATTTGACAGAGAGAGACACAGCGAGAGAGAGAACACAAACGGGGGGAGTGGGAGAGGGAGAAGCAGGCTTCCCGCTGAGCAGGGAGCCCGATGCGGGGCTTGATCCCAGGACCCCGGGATCATGACCTGAGCCGAAGGCAGATGCTTATCGACTGAGCCACCCAGGCGCCCCTGCATCTACATTTTAATCTAGCAACCCCATTTCTGGGATTCTTCCAAAAGCAAATATGAACCAACATATGCATACAAGGTTATTTGAGGTGGCATAATTAATAATAAAAGACTGGAAATAACCCCAATGGTCAGAGGACAGTGGCTGAATAAACTATAGTGGATACACACAGTAGAGTACTATGCAAATGTGAAAGAAAAAAAGAGAGAAATGTTCGTAGGTACTGCTATAGAGTAATTCCAGGACATGCTGCTAAGTGAAAAAGGCAAGATGCAGGATAAGGTATCTGGTATACCTCTTTCAATGTAAGAAAAATGCTAAAACAATATATTTGCTTAGTTTTGCAAAGAGAAACATAAGATGTATATTATAATTTGATAAAAAGGAAAGAAAAAGAAAAAAAGGAGGGAAAAATAAGTCAGAAAATAATAAAAATGTTTATCATTTGGGGGTGACCAGAAATAGGGTAGAGACAGTGATTGGAGCGTGGTTTCTCTGACTGTACTTTCTTATATCATCTTGGTTTTCAAACCCTGCCAATATTTTATTTATTAAAAACAAAATTAAAGGGGTGCCTAGGTGGCTCAGTCATTGGGCATCTGCCTTTGGCTCAGGTCATGATCCCAGGGTCCTGGGATTGAGCTCCGCATCAGGCTCCCTGCTTAGCGGGGAGCCTGCTTCTCCCTCTGTCTCTCCCCTCCCCCTTCATTGTGCTCTCTTTCTCTCAAATAAATAAATAACATCTTTTAAAAAATAAAATTAAAGACAGAAGAAGGGAAAGAGAGAAGAAAAAGGCCAATCCTTAACACTAATAGAAACAATGGAATAAAACTATATATCCAATCAGTACCATGACCACATAGAGAAAACAGTTATTTCAAATAATTATGAACACAGTACTCTGAACATGGGATACAGTCTAAGGACAAAACATGCTGCAA
>NW_027397105.1:4132717-4264218 GCF_003265705.2 Callorhinus ursinus | reverse complement strand
TTTCTTTCTTCTTTCTTTCTTTCTTTCTTTTCTTTCTTTTCTTTCTTTCCTTTCTTTCTTTCCCAAGCTTATTTACCTCAGAATAATTATTTTAAGATTCATCCATGTCATAGCATGTATCAATAGTTGACCTTTTATTGCTGAGTAGTATTCCATTGAGAATATACCACAATTTATTTATCCACTCACCTATTGATGGACATTTGAGTTGTTTTCAGAGTTTGGCTTTCACAAATAAGGTTGTTATGAAAATTTCTGCATAAGTCTTTATGTGGACATAGGTTTTTATTTCTCTCAAATAAATATCTAGAAATAGAATGGTGGAGTAGTATGGTGTATGTTTTAACTTAAGAAACTGCCAAACTGTTTTCTAAATAAGTTGTATCAATTTATGTATCCACCAACAGTGGATTAGGAGTTTCAGCTGCTCTAGATTCTACTAACACTTCATATAATCAGTCCCTTAAATTTTAGCCATTCTAATGGGTATGTAGTACTATCTTACTATGGTTTTAATTTGCTTTTCTCTAATGATTAATGCTGTTGAGAATCATTTAATGTGCTTATTTGCCATCTGTGTATCTCATTTGGTAAAGTATCTGTTCAAATATTTGGTCATCTTTTAAATTGGATTGTTTATCTTAATTTTGAATTGTAAATGTTCTTTATATATTGTAGATATAAATCTCCTGTCAGGTAAGTGTTTTGCAAGCATTTTCTCCCATTCTATGGCTTACCTTTTTATTTTTTTAACAGTGTCTTTAGAAGAGCAGAAGTTTTTTATTGTGATAAAGTTCAATTTGTCAAATTTTTCTTATATAGTTGTGCTTTTTGTGTCTTATTTCAAAAATCTTTACCTGACCGAAAGCCTTCATATTTTCAGCTGTTTTTTCCTAGAAGTTTAATGGCATGAGCTCTTAAATTTAGGTCTATGATCCATTTCTAGTTAGTTTTTATTCATGGTGTGAGGCAAAGGTTGCGGTTCATTATTTATTTATTTATTTATTTATTTATTTATTTATTTATTTATTTAGCGTCCAGTTGTTCTGGTGCTATTTTTGGTAAGATTATTCTTTGCCCCACTGAATTGCCTTAGCATTTTTGTCAAAAATCAATTGCCTGGGTCTTATAGACAGAATAGAGTTGGATTTTATTTTGTTTTATCTTCTTAATGCAATTTGAGAACCTCTGACTTAGGGTGTTTAGATCATTTACATTTAATGTGATTATTTATTTGGTTGAGCTTAAATCTCTTGGTTTTCTCTTCATTCCATCTTTTCTTTGTTTTCTTTCCTTATTTTGGTTTGAGCGTATTTTTTTATTCCATTTTTTCTTCCATGGCCTATTAGCTATACCTCTTCATTTTGCTTTTTAGTTGTTGCTTTCATGTTTACAGTATACATCTTTAACTTATCATACTTCCATGTCCCTCATCCTGGCTTTGTGCTATTGTCCCACATTTTACTCGTACATATATTAGACCCCATAATACATTGTTACTATTTTTACTTTAATTAATCACATCTCTTAAAAGATTTTTAAAAATAAGATAAAAAAAGTTCACCCTCATATTTACTATTTCTGGTACTCTACATTCCTTTATGTTGATAAAAAATTCCATAAGATGTGTATGTCTTTCTGTGTTAAGGAATTTCTTTAACATTTCTTGTAATGGTGATCTGGATGCAGAAATCTCTGTGTAGCCTTTGAGTCTTTCCAAATCAAGCCCAACCATATTTCTATCTAGAATTATTTTCTATGGATCCCATCAAGAGCTCTATAATCCTGTCATGTCTCTAACTGCTCTTGTTGGTCTCTCTTCAACTCAAAACTAAATCTATCCTTCTAAAACCAGCACCAACCTACCTCTTACAAGAAGTCCTCCATGAATGCCTCTGTGTGTACTGTCAACTCTGAACTCCAAAGCACTTGTGGTCTGTTTCACAAATTGGGGCATTAGTTATATTATTCACTAATGGTTGTTCGCATTTGTTTTGTCTTTCCAGATAGGCTATAAATATCTTGAAAGCAGAGAAATGTTTAGTGTTTCTCCACACAGAGTGGCGTGATTTCTTTAAATTGATGATTCAGGTGGCATATCAAGACCTTCATGAGTCATTTGAGCATCATTTATGTTATGTGGGTATATGAGGATTTGTGAGGTTAACACATTTAAGTAAGTACCCAACTGTACCAGTACCTGGTACAATTGGTTTCATTGCACTCCTTCAGAGGAGTTTCTTAAACTGTTTTCTATAGTCAGAGCTCCAGTAAAATCTAGCCCCTTCCCTAGTGACCCTAGAACACCCAGATAGTTTCCAGCTCACTCTCAGTACCAACAGGTGAATCTTAAGTCACTTAGACTTCTTTATGAAATGCTTCATAATTAGCGTGTACCATGCATGCACCGAGGAGACAGGCGTTTTCACACACTGCTAAAGGGAGGGCAAAATGACATAATTCCTATGGAGGGGAATTTGACAATATTTAGCAAAATTATATATGCCTCTACATTTTATTCTTTATTTTTTAAAGATTTTATTTATTTGAGAGAGAATGCACAAGAAAGAGCATGAACAGGGGCAAGGAGAGGGAAAAGCAGGCTCCCTGCTCAGCAGGGAGCCTGATGTGGGGCTCGATCCCAGGACCCTGAGATCATGACCTGAGCTGAAGGCAGACGCTTAACTGACTGAGCCACTCAGGTACCCCTGCATCTACATTTTATTTTTTTTTAAAGATTTTATTATTTATTTGACAGAGAGAGACACAGCGAGAGAGAGAACACAAGCAGGGGGAGTGGGAGAGGGAGAAGCAGGCTTCCCGCTGAGCAGGGAGCCCGATGCGGGGCTCGATCCCAGGACCCCGGGATCATGACCTGAGCCGAAGGCAGACGCTTATCGACTGAGCCACCCAGGCGCCCCTGCATCTACCTTTTAATCTAGCAACCCCATTTCTGGGATTCTTCCAAAAGCAAATATGAACCAACATATGCATACAAGGTTATTTGAGGTGGTATAATTAATAATAAAAGACTGGAAATAACCCCAATGGTCAGAGGACAGTGGCTGAATAAACTATAGTGGATACACACAGTAGAGTACTATGCAAATGTGAAAGAAAAAAAGGGAGAAATGTTCGTAGGTACTGCTATAGAGTAATTCCAGGACACACTGCTAAGTCAAAAAGGCAAGATGCAGGATAAGGTATCTGGTATACCTCTTTCAATGTAAGAAAAATGGTAAAACAATATATTTGCTTAGTTTTGCAAAGAGAAACATAAGATGTATATTATAATTTGATAAAAAGGAAAGAAAAAGAAAAAAGGAGGGAAAAATAAGTCAGAAAATAATAAAAATGTTTATCATTTGGGGGTGACCAGAAATAGGGTAGAGACAGTGATTGGAGCGTGGTTTCTCTGACTGTACTTTCTTATATCATCTTGGTTTTCAAACCCTGCCAATATTTTATTTATTAAAAACAAAATTAAAGGGGTGCCTAGGTGGCTCAGTCATTGGGCATCTGCCTTTGGCTCAGGTCATGATCCCAGGGTCCTGGGATTGAGCTCCGCATCAGGCTCCCTGCTTAGCGGGGAGCCTGCTTCTCCCTCTGTCTCTCCCCTCCCCCTTCATTGTGCTCTCTCTCTCTCAAATAAATAAATAACATCTTTTAAAAAATAAAATTAAAGACAGAAGAAGGGAAAGAGAGAAGAAAAAGGCCAATCCTTAACACTAATAGAAACAATGGAATAAAACTATATATCCAATCAGTACCATGACCACATAGAGAAAACAGTTATTTCAAATAATTATGAACACAGTACTCTGAACATGGGATACAGTCTAAGGACAAAACATGCTGCAATCTGTTTTTTTCCCCTTTAAATCTATATGCTACAAAGGTCTTAGGATCTAGTAGTAGTGGTAGTGAACACACCTAGCATTCAGATCCCGGTTTCTTTCTTCCTTTCTTCTTTCCAAAGATATTTATTTATTTATTTATTTATCAGAGAGAGAAAGAGAGAGAGAGAGAGAGAGAGAACACAAGCAGAGGGAGAAGCAGACTCCCTGCGGAGCTGGGAGCCTGGCACAGGGCTCAATCCCAGGATCCTGGGATCATGACCTGAGCCAAAGGCAGACGCCCAATGACTGAGCCACCCAGGCGCCCCGGGATCTTGGTTTCTAATAACATTCGTCCACTTAGAGAATCCAGAACTCTGACGAAATAGCCGATTTGGACCCGGAACAGGGAAATCATGAGATGAGCTTGGACCATTTTCTTATGTCAGAAAATAAGGAAGTGCTCCAAGACCAGTGAGATTATCACAAAAGGACACAAGGAGGCAGTTTGGAGGGATTTCACTAGCTAAATTTAGAAAAACATTGAGCACCAAAATAATAAGTGAATAAAGCAATTTGTAAATTCATAGTGATACTCAAAACTGGAGGGAAGGGGAAGGAGTCTTCTTTTCAGAAGAATGCCAGCTAGTAAATACAGAAGAAATGACAGAGCTCGAATCAACTCAAGCCAGCATCATCAAGGAAGGTTGTAACACTGATGAAGGTTTGTTAGTGAACAAGACACACACACACACACACACACACAGTTCCAAAGTACCGTCCCACCAATTACTGGTCAGATAGAAAAGAAGAAGTACCTATACCATGGAGAGATCTGGCTGTCACTACCGAGACCAAGTGATCACACAGAACATCATTGTAGTGACACCTGACATTTTGGTCTCCTGGCGTGATGCTATGTATACATGTATATATGGTGTGTACCCAGCACCTATGAGGATTAACTTGAGTCTTACCAAGCCTCTAAAACCAACTTCCAGTTTAAGGAAATACAGAAGATGCAGGGACACATCTAATAACAACAAAGTTTTCTGGGGGTCTTCAAAAAGCCAGTGTCCTGGGCTGTCATGGGCTGGAATGGGGGAGATTCTAGATTAAAACATGCTAAAGTGATATAAAATGAACTCCAATATATGAACCAGGACTAGACTCTGGTTCAGGGGAGAAAAGCTACAAAAATTGGAGGGGAAAATTGGGGAAATTTGAATATGGATGAAACATTAGCTGATATGATGTTAATTGGAATAGCGGTATTGTAGTTATGTGGAATAATGACTTTGTTTAGGAAGGATCTGATGAATATTTAAGGATGAAACCTCACGATGCCTGCAAATTATTGTCAAATATTTCACAACGACAGAGACAAAGCAAAAGCAAATGGTGTTGGGGGGGATGTTGATACATTTTGAATTTAGATAGTGGGTTTGTGAGTGCTTATTTTATTATTCTTTTAATTTTTCTATGTGTTTGGACACTTCAAAATAAAATGTTAAAAAATAGGTATATATCAATTGATATATCTTATGTGGTATGGGAAACTAAATTTGTTCCTTAAAATATATATATTAAAATTATACACACACATACATATACACACACAAACACAATTTCCTTAAAGAGTATCCTTTATCATGCATAAGGACCCCTAACTGATGAGATGGAAGAAAATCACATATTTTGTTTGCTAGCACTCTGAAGAGCAAAGATCTACTATCACTAGCCTTTTGTGGGCAAAATGTCAACCCATTATTAGAAACACAGGCCAACATGGCCAGAAGCTGTTTTTTTATGTTTTGGGGATTTTTTTTTTTTAAGTACTTGAATTCTTGGAAATATGGCCATTTGCAGAGGGGAGGAGGCAATGCCCCAGTCCTCACCTTTCTAAAGAGAGAAATCTTAACTTCCGGTCTTGGGAAGTGCAGTTTTCAGCTCTGGTTTTGCTGTCCCTGCCCCCTGAGGGCCTGAGCCCAGAGGAGGCTGCAGACATCCCACACCTGCTGGCGGGTTCCTCGAGATCACCCGAGTCCCAGCGTCAGCCGCACATTGGCATCACCTGGGGAACTAGGTACCAGTCTGATGCCCAGGCCCCACCACATACCTACTAACTCGGAATCTGTGAAACCATTCACTGAGGACTTACTAAGTGCCTGTGGTATGTACACGCTTTTATGCACCCCAGTACTAGTCCAGGGGTGAGAAACTGAGCGGCCTCAGGGGTCTGCACATCACCCTCGTTGCAGAAGAAATTCAGTGGCTGCCAGAGGTTGCTATCATGTGACTGTGGACCTTCCCCAGGGGAGTGCGGACAGACTAGCTCTTGGGGGACGGCTCTTTGTGTGGCCACCAAAGCCTACCGGGGGGGCTGCCTGGTGGAGGTTGGTTGGGGCCCGGGGCCCATCATCACCGGGCCAAGCTGACTCACGTTGTATTGGGAGCTGTGGTTCTCGGAGCATTCGGAGTCATCCTGCCAAATATTTGTGGAGTTTTCCAGCGTCTGCCAAGTGCCCGGAGCCAAGCAGTATCTGTAGGCCCTTCCTGAGTTTTCTGAAAGTAAACACAGCTCTAGGGGAAAGGTCAGAGCACGCAGCCCGTTCCTGAGCACGTGGTGAGGCCCTCGTCCTCACCACAAAGCTGTGGAAAATCCCAGGGAAAAGGGATTTTCACTTCCCTTCGTCGGGGAGGGGCTCATTAGCATCTCTGCTGTTTATTTGGGACGGAAAGAAAAACACGGAAGCCTCTACGTTTCGTAACAAACCACGGTCCACTAATGTCTGCTGTGTTTACCCAAAGTCTCTGGAGCTAGAATAGTCCCTGGTGACTCAGAGACGTGAGAGCTCTCAAAGGTGCAGCCCAGCTGGGAGATGCGGACCTGGGGCTTCCTGGTGCGCCGTCAGAGAGAGGCGTTGCGTCTCAGGACGCAAAGAGGAGAGGTGAAGGGGGTGGACAGAGCCTGCTTGGCCACCTACAAGGTTGGTGGCCTTGAGCTTGTGGCCCTCCCACTGTCCGAGACTTCCAGTGTCTTCATCAAGAGCTGAGGATCATCATGGTAATGGTACCAGCCCTCCCCAGTTTGGGGGAGGATTAAATGTGTGTGTGTGTGTGTGTGTGTGTGTGTGTGTGTGTGTGTGTGTAAGTGACAGGCCAGCTCTGTGTCCACGATGATGGCTACTGTGACCCAGTCACATCCATTCCCAGAGCCCTCCCCCAAAGGAATTGCCCTCCCCCCCCGGAAGACCAGGGGCTGGACTCGCAAATGAACAACGGAACTTGTCCGAACTTCCCACTCCTGACCCCGCACAGCGTGGACCAATGGTGACTATTTGCTGAGTGTAATGGAAGGACACCCATGGGGTACTTCCCCCCTGCCCACCTAAAGCCTCTGCGAGGGTGTCTAACAGCCCTGTCAAACACCATTCCCCAAAGCAAGCTCTTCATCTTCTCCCCAAACCGGAGCCACCTGCACATGTCCCAGCCTCTACTGATGGCAAACCCATCATCCCAGTCCTTGGGCCCCAAACCTTGGAGTCATCCTTGCTTTCTCTCTGTCTCTCCTACCCTTCACCTGGCCCATCAGCCAATCCTGTCACCTGGACCTTCCAACCTACCCAGAATCTGAACATTGCCTCTCGGCTTTCACCCCCTGCTCCCTGCTCCCTGGAGCCACCACTCTCTCATGACCGGATTATTACAAATGCCTTCGATGCTCTTGCCCCACATGGTCTACGGTTAACACAGCAGTCATGCCACATCATGCCTCGCTCCAAATCTTCCAAAGGCTCTCTGACAACAAGTCAGAGCACTTCCCGGGCCTCCCACAAAGCCCTGTGATTTCTGGCTCCCAATACTCTCTGACCTAACCTCCTACTGGCCCTCCTTCCCCTTTGGGGCAGCTGCACCCACCTCCTTGCTCTCTGGGGGACACACCAGATGTGAGCAGCGGGGGCCCTGAGCCACCACCCGGATGATGGTGAGCATGGGTGGGACCAGACAGGGTGTGAGCTCATTTCCTCCCACCTTTCAGCCCTCTCTGTCCCTCATCTCCTGCTTCATCGGATAGTCTTGATGGTTCGTCTTGCCTCGGCCTGCACCCACACTCTCACGGTCCCTTTCTCTGGATCCCTGCAGTTGCTTCCAATGTCAGCTCCCTGCCCCTCACCCTGTTCTTCTACCCAGAGAGCCATCAACGTCATACCCCCAAACCACAAATCATATTAAGTCCTTTTCATACCTCAGTGCCTTCGTGGCTCCATGGGATCTCACCCTCCAGAGGAAGCTTGAAACCCTTGGTGTCAGACACAACTGCTCTGCAATCAAGCCCCGGCCTTATGTGTATAGTCAGGCACCATCCTGCCTCCTGCCCTCTGACTGTAGTGTGTGTTCCTCTGGTGTTATCTCCCCAGACTTTTTCTCCTTCTTTCTGCTCTAAACGCTTCCACTGCCTCCACGTTTTCTTCTCACTGTATGGACCCCTTTGGATTCTAACGTTTAACGCACAGGATGTTGAGTGGAAGAGTAACTTCCCACCTTCTGTGAATCACACTCCCTTTGGGACACTCTAGAAGCCCAGAACCCGTTAAAAAAAAGCCTTTAACTCAACTTCTTTGTAAGTTTAGATTTTTGACCACGTTTTCCCTTCAGGTGGAATAGACCTCCATTTTTAGCTCATGGGAAGAATGGGTAGGCGGAGGAGCTGGGCAGTGGTAGTCTGTTCCATGTGCCCTGAGATCCATGGACATCCGGGTCTTAAAGACCTTCAGGAATCTGAGGGCTTGACCTTGGTCTCAGTCTCCGTTCCATTTACAAAGCACCTACTGTGCAGCTGACTCTGTGCCTGTCTTCTCATTCATTCCTCAACCGGACCTCAAGAGTTGCTGTTGTTCACTGGACTTAACAGACAAGAAAACAACTCAGAGGGCTCTGGACACTTGCCCAAAGTCGCAGAGCATAAAAGAGATGGATGGGCTCTAGACTCCACGTGCAGTGCTCTCCCTACCCCACTAAACTGGCTCCCAAAGGGGTGCTTCCCTCAATTATCCAGACTCTGCAGTCCAGCAAACTCGGGTGTCTCCCCGTAAACATCACTCCTGGGTCACTTCCAACTGGATTTCACCAAAGGATAGCTCCACAGAACATGTCATTAGCCCTCCCATCCAGAAAGGCATCTCTCTCTCTTGGAAACTCTCTCTCTTTGCACTACAGGCCTCAGAAAATCAAGACCAGATTTTAACCGATGATTTACTGAGCTGCAATTAAATACATAATATCACTATCTCACCTCCTCAGTAACCCATTCCCACTTGGTTTTGCCTGGAACTTTGTAATTGCTTATGTTTCTTGAGAATAGTTTTTTCTTATTCTTTGACGGCCCTCAGTCCAAGGCAAAAGAGTTCTAACTAGTAATGGTTTCTCTCCTCCTTCCAGAATAAACCAACCAAGAGGCTGGCCTGCTGGGGCAGGTGGGAGCAACATATACTCCTGGGGTCCTACGTAAGAGCCACTTCCTTCAAGCAAGATGGGGGCAAGCTGAGCGGCTAAAGACTCCATCCAAGTGCCATGGGGCTTAACGGCACCATCCAGTAGCACTACTTTTCAGTGCTATCGCAAGGGTAGTTTTGATGCCCTTCTTCTCCATACAGCAAACCCAAGTTGTGGATGTGAGCATCCCAATCTCTCCCCCACCTCTTTCTCCTCTCCATAACAACTCTCACTGCATCAAATTCTGTGGTAGCTGGACCTGGACTCTCCAATCTTCAAAGAAAAGAGAACTATTGCATTAATGGAGCACCCAGACACAGAAGAATCTCAGGAAGGCAAGAGGAGGTGCCCAGAGAAGAAAGAGACCTTCTGTGGGGAAAGAGGACTTGAGAAAAGCACTTGGTTGGAGTGTGCTCTCTCTAATTGCTCTGTGGCTGGCCTACCCAGGAGGGACCAGCCTTTAAGGGAACTGCCAAAAAATGGTAAAATAAGACTTACTACCTTCACGCCACCAAGGTAAGTATGAAGGGCAGGGAACAGAGACGTTTCCCGGAGAAGAATGAGGCCAGCACACATATCGATCAAAGGTTCCATTACAAAAGGTCCCTGTGGAGAGAAAACGTCCTGAATGAGAGCAATATTGGAGCACCAGGGCCACTGATGGAGGCAGAGCCCCCTTCCTGGCATGGGAAGCTGGTGTACCCTATGCAGGAACTAGCCCAGGTGTCCCCCTGTCCAGATAGGTCAAGGATGAGGAACAGCGTGGGGAGGAGGGAATGCTTAATGCACCCCCAAGCACTGGCTTTGTCTACCCAACCTGACCTTTGGCAGTGGTCCCGTCAGTTATGTTAGTGTGCACGTCACGCTGATGTTGGTTTATTCTACATAGACTGAACTATCACACAAACTCGGGGTCAGAAGGACACTTGGGAGTTCAGCCAGTGCCTTCTGTTCCATAATTAACTAAAGAATTGTCAAACTTTCATCAGTTAGATGCTGGCGCACCCTTATTGTGAAATGTGCAAAATGACCTGTGGATATAGGGGGATCTGTAAAGTTGAGGCTCTTGGCTGCACGTATCCCACATAACCTCTATCTGGTCATATTTCTCTGTTTGAAGACCAATCCAAAAATCATTATGAGACATTTGCACCATCTCCAATTCAGGGGACGAGTTACACCCTGGTGCTTGGCGATGAGACACTACAAACACATGGCACAGCCTTATCGACCTCCTGGAATGAAGTGAAGGGGTTTCAGGCTGGATCCCAAATGCCCATATTGCAAGCTCCTCACTCCTGGGAACTAAGCATCATTCCTGTCTGCTCCCTATTGGGGCTAGCATGCAGGGGCCACTCAGGTTGAACAACCACGTTACTGGCATCAGGACCCCACAGATGCAGATCTGCCAGGTTATGAGCCGGCTCAGGGCATCCTGTAGACCTGGCTGCCAAGTGTCAGCACATGGTCTGTGTGAAACAGCGCTCACCTGGCCGAGCTGCTCATGGCATGACTCCAGATAAAGAGGACATGCCCTACTTTGATTTCAGAAAGCAGTATTCCCTAAAGTGAGGGGTGGTTCTTATAACAGATATCAAGCTTTGATTGCCACTAGCCTGGGCTGAAGAAATATTCAGAGGGAGAGGGGTATGGCTTGAAGGCTGAGATTCTTTGGGTCAGGAAAAGGAAGAGAGAGTTTATGGTAGCCTGTCCTCCTCCAAGCCCCTGAATGAAATCATCTGAGAGCAGGCAGGAGGATAAGGAGAGGCCAGATTTCATCAGTTAAAAAAGAAAAAAAAAAAGAATCTGGATACACCCAAAGAGTCAGCATGAGGGCAGGAGAGGCCATGGACTGATCAAACGATTAACATATTTTCTAGAACACCCTAACCCTAGTGTAGACCTGGATAGGAGAAATATTATGACTCAGATTCAGATAACAACCTGGGGGATGAGGACCTCCTCCCACCCACCTACCCAGGTTAATCTACGACAGTTGCTCATGTCACACGATTTGGTGGTGAGTGTGCTGTGACAGATGACTTTAGATAAATAGTCACATCTATGCATCTATGTATACCCTGTCTCACATGCCACATGCCCTTTTATAATGAGAGGTGGGGGTCTCTCCTCCCTTCCCTTGAACCTGGGTAGGCCTTGGTAACCATCTGATCCAATTGAACATGGGAAAAATAGCTTCCGAGGCTGGGTCATAAAAGGCAACATGGCTTCTGGTCATGGTTGCCCTGGAAGCCTCACCACCATGCTGTGAGGAGCCTAGTCTGTATGGACAGGCCACGTGAAAGTGTTCTGGCCAACGGACTCTCAGCTGGGAGCCACCATCAGCCATCAGTTGTAAGTGCGAACAAGCCTTCAGATGATTCCAGCCGCCAGCCACTGAGCCTTCCAGCTAAACTCTAGATATTGTAGAGCAAAAACAAGTCACCCCCACTGTGCTTGGTCTGAATTCCTCACCCAAAGAAACTGTGATGATGATAATGATGATGATGATGATGATTGCCTTAAGACCCTAAGCTTTGAAGCTTTTTGTTACACAGCCATAGATAACTAATACACCTGCTTACCAGAAGGTTCCTTAAGCAAGTCTCTCAGACACTTCTCTTTGTATTGAGCCCACTTGCGAGTTGTTTCCTCAAGGCGGGATCCTGTAACCTGGGCAGAAGAAAACCATGGTGACTCCCAGTTCACTACAGAGGCAACCTTGTGATCATTTCACCACGAGTCTCAAAACTTCCCACTGAAGTGGCCATAATGGCCTGCACCAAGAAGCAGAACTTCTTTGGCATCTTATGTTCTATCTTAAAGGTGCATACAAATTCTATGTTCACTCCATAATCTAATCATATTGGTTTTCATAGAGATATGACTTTTTCCCCCCAAAAATCTTCAAGTGAGGCTGACATTTTAAGAGGAGGCAATATGCTCATCCTGAACGTCACACCCTACCAGATGAATAGATGCATGCTCCTAAGATTATGTGGATCTGAAGAAGAGAAGCATCACAGTAAGAAGGGCCCAATAATATGTCAGGGAAAGGCTGGAAGAATTGTAGGGACCTGTGCCATCCCACCTGGCTGCCTGTGGGTCCAAAGTCAAAGACCGGGTAGAGAGATGCTCTGCTACTATACTGAGGCCTTGGGATTTTTGCCTTTCTGACATTAACTATCCCCTCCCATAGAACCTTGGGCTTTCCAGATAATTGAGTTGTCTAACAACATCTAATTGTGTATCTGTACTACTTGTTTTGTTTTGTTTTTAACACAACAGCGGGGTTTAAAGGGGTTTTCTCTTCTTTAATTTACTCATCTTTATTGAGCACCTGTTGTGTGCCAGGCTTTGCATCAGGGAGGAATTGAAGAGGATGCAGTGATGGACAAAACACAGTTTCTGCCCTAAAGGACTTAGAATCTGCTAAAGATAAGACAATGTATGGTTGGCTGGCTACCAATCAGTATTGGCACCACCAGTCACAAACCAGAAACCAGGAGTTGTCCTTGGTTCCTCCTTCCTCCTCCTTCCACATCATCCAACCAGGCACCAGATTCTGTCCTACGCCTCTCTCCTGTCTAACCCTGCCTCCCATTTCCTCCACCTCTGGCCCAGTCCACATTGCTCCAGAGGGATAGGTCCCCAGGGCTGTCCTGCCTAAAGTCTTCCCCTCATGGCCTATAGAGCTGACATCACAACTCAGCCACCCCGGGGCCAAGCCTCTTGACCCCAGTCATGTTCCTCTGTGGCTTTGCATCTTTGCATTTCCCACTGGCCCTCCCTTCCACCCTCATCTTCATCTGGCCCACTCCCTGCTTACCCCAGAAGGCTCAACTCAAGCCTAATGACCCTGATCATACTTGACCACCTCTGTCACTGAAATCTTGAGCTAGGAACCCTTCTCCCCAGTGCCCTGTGACCCCACGCATGACTAAGTCTTGTGTCCCATCATGTTGTATATCATTGGTGTTTCATTTGTCCATCTCCTTCGCTACCCCATACTTTCCTTGAAGGCTAAGACATGCCCTCCATCCCTGAATACAAGCCCTTAGCACAGGTCAGGAGTTACTGTCCTCATTTTCAGCTGAAGAAACAGAGGAACAGGTGTGGGGTGGAGTCAGAGAGGGGATGAACATAGGAAGGGCTAGGTAGGTGATCTGGGATAAGATCATCCAATTCAGTTGGCTTTGAGGCTTCGTGTCCTCTCACAAGGGTAACAAACTCAAATGCTTTCTTGGGCCAGGTAGACAGCCTGGAGGAATGAGGGAAGACAGGTGTAACAACAGGTATAACAACAGTGAGTGGAGAAGCCCCGTGTGAACTGGGGGGATGCTCCACCAAAACGCACTCAAACACAAATACATACACACAGTCAGCATCACAACCACTACGCTCACCCACACCCCCCCCACACACACAAAAAAAAACCCAATCACCTATGAGCCCAGTGGGTGGTAAGTTTCCACCTTCTGAGTCATTAGTCCGGTCTACCCTCTGTCTCCTCTGCCCAGCATGGCCCACCCCCCAATACTATGGAATGCATGATGGGGTCTGTGAATAGCTCTTTTGCATCCTTTCCAGAGAATCACAAGGCCAACTTTTTGAAGAAGAGCTGTGTAGGCATGGTTAGACCAGAGGTTACCAAACTTTCTCAAATCATGGCGCCCTTAGTGACTCCATTATTTTTCCACAGTACCCCTAAGCCAAAAGAAATACCTAAAGTCCCATTTTTTGAGTAGTTAGGGCCAAACAACTTAAGTATTCGCATCCTAACAACTGAGTGCCTGCTGGAGATTGCACAACTTCCCAAACTTGGGAATCAGATTGGGCACCATCGTGTTCCACACTGATGTTTGTGCAGTACTTGCCTTTCATCACAGCAACTGCAAGAAAAAAACAAAAAACAAAAACCAAAAACAGCTTTGCAGAGATACGACATCATCAAAGGGAATGGAACGTGATCTAATGCTGAAACCGTGCTAGTAATTTGCGGGGTCTGGCAGATGTCATGTATCTCTTTGCCTCCTTTGAAAAATTAAAATATCTTACGGCAGGCCTATGAGCTCACAGTGGTGCCTTGAGGCACCTTAGCACACAATCTGGAACCCATGGGATTGGCCAATGAGTAATAATAATGATGAAAATGATGAGGAAATAATTGGCATTTATCCTTAAGCTTCAGTTTCCAATAAACTTTCAATCTCCCACAATACTTTCTGTCTCTGAGTTATGGCACAAGAGTCAAGATGGAAGCTTATTAACACGTTGTTTAAGAAAATAAACATCCTAATGGGACTATAGCTAGGTCTATATTATTTTTCACAAGTTCAGCAAATAAGTTGATAACCAAATCATCAGCTTCCAGAATCCTCCAAGCCTCCGAAGTAAGACCCTTTCTTGGATAAAGTGCTATTTATATCATCAGGGACCTCACTGGAACTGGCCAAGGAAGAGACAATAAAATCAGTCATGCACGTGAGCTCTGTCCCTGGACTAACTTTACTCTCTTTCCCTGCCCTTTGCCATGACTGATGGCCATGGTCAGAAGAAGAAAAAGGAGGGAAAGGAGAAAGAGAAGAAGAAGGAACCCTACAAAGCACCAAATTTGGTCAATCTAGGGGAGCTGGACAAACAGACTATCTTCCCAGGTACTTGTCCTAAAGACACGAAAAACGTAAGAGGCAAATCCAAGTTCAGATCCAAACAAGGTAAGGAGGAAAGGAAATAGCACGAATGGATGTTTTCTAACTGGAAAAATCGACTTGATCTTGATTCCTCTTTCCCTTGCACGGGCAACCAGCATCAACGACTAACTTGGCTGAGGAAGAATCGAGGGAAAGGGAAAAAAGACCTTCTGTGCATTGCTTTCAATACATTCTATTGTATTCTTTGTTCAAGAAGGCATTCGCCTCTCTGTAAATCAAACTAAAATTGCAAGAAAGCCCCAAAAGGGGAGAAGTTGGAATATAATCTCAGTATCAGAAATTACCATCTCCTTCCGGACTCTTCTCTCGGTGCACATGCTTCCGTTTCCTTTTTTTCTTTTTCTGTCCATTTTTATTTTAACCAAAAAAGGAAATCATCTAGTTTTACGCTTTCATCAGAAGATACACTGTGAATATGTATCTTTTTCGAGAGTCATACTTCTAAAACACCATTTTAACAGCTTCGTGATGTTCTGTGAATGACTGTGATACAAATTAGTTTTCAAATCCTCCAGCATCGAACAATTACACTGGCCGAGATGCTTGTTAATATAAATGCTGCTGTACTGAAAATATTCGCAATTAAATATTTGAGCACATCTTTATTTGCTTAGGAGAAATTCTTTCAATTGGAATTTCTGGGTCATAGAGTATACACATTTTTAAAGGCTTTTGATAATGGACTGCCAACCTATCCTCGCCAAGCTTTTTTTTTTTTTTTAATTTAAAAACATGCACCTTTTTACGCTCCCATCGGCAATCTAGGAAAGAGCCACAAATTCCCTTCCCAAAGAGCCTTAGAGAGAGAGTTTATGGTTTTTGAACCCAAAGCAAACTGCTAATTAATTTAAATGAGTCTAGCCGGGGAGGAGGGGTGGTGGTGGACTGCTCCAATTTGGAAACTAAACTATCCCTGAGAATTTCTCATTAAGTGAATTTTGGGAAGACTTCCTGCCAGAAAACATGCCACGGTCATTTATATTCCATGCAGGGAACGCGTCTGTGAGCAAAATCCATCATGAAAGTCTAGCAAAGCCTTGTAATGTAAACATCTGGAGGAAAAATATGGGATTTAAGACCGAGAACCAAGAAGTGTGTGTGTGTGGTGCGGGGGTGCTCATTGGGGTTATAGACGCACCCTGGAGGACAGACAGACCAAAGAGGTTCTGAGGACAGACGCAACGGCAGATGGGGGAGGGGACACTGCTCACAGGCACATTATTGATTAGGAACACGCCAGACGAAAGGAACAATGTCAGTGTCCTCCACCGGCCTGAGGCACTGAAAAGTTTGTTGATATAACGTATACCTAGTCATGTGTTCACAGCTTCCGTGGGAATGCTAGGGAAGAGCGAACACAGGACTTGCCTCTGGCCAGATACAGTGGTTTCACTTCTCACAAGTCACATAACGGCAGGTGATGGTCATTTAACTCCCATGAACCTTTATTTCCCCATCTGTGAAATGGGCTCAGGAATAACACTTCTGTGAGAGGCTCGCGGTGGGGATTTAGCAAGACCCATTTAATGATAGAATGCAAAGTGCTGCAGCAATGCTTTGGCACCCAGTGGGCAAGGCACGATCATGTGTACAAGGGGAAGGAGACTGGACAGCTAGCTGAGTGTACGCAGTTGTAATAGGAGATGTCCGGAGAATTGAAGCAAGAACGTGAGTTCTGTGTGGACTCTCCCAGCAACGGCCCTGCCAATATCGAGCTAGTGGCTTCCCAGAGGCTGCCACCACCACAGGGATTCCACGAAACCATCGATCGGGCTCACATCCTCAGTCCGCGAAGGCTTGAAGGCAGCCTCTGGGAGAGATCAGACGCAGAGAATTTCGCAGGTGTTTTCTGCCTGTCTGGTTCCAGGTTAGAACCAAAGAAAGCCTGATGAGGTGAACACTTACAAGACCGGGCACCACGGCCCTCCCTAGGTGGGGGCAGGAGGGATTTTGAATCCCAAAGCTACACACAGGGATGAACTCCACCCATGGACCAAAGGAGGAAGAGAACCTTTCCTCAAAGAACTTTCATTACCTGCATTTCTCAGATGAATGGGACTGGGGTTCCTTCACATCATGGTCCAATATGAAAATGGAACCTCAAATGGGAAAAGGGGCCAAAGTCTAGTCTCCCTGGACAAGAATAAAACAAGCTGGGGCACCTGGGTGGTTCCGCTGGTTAAGCGCCTGCCTTCAGCTCAGGTTGTGATCTCAGGGTCCTGGGTTTGAGCCCCGCATCGGGCTCCCTGCTCAGCGGAGAGCCTGCTTCTCCCTCTCCCTCGGCCTGCCTCTCTGCCTACTTGTGCTCTCTCTCTGTCAAATAAATAAAATCTTAAAACAAAACAATGTACCAGAATGCCCACCTGCAGAGGTTGGTCACATACATTATAAGACAACCTTGAAGCCCTCAAACATCACGCCCTGGGGCTACCTTTGCCGACACAGAAAAGTGTCTTCATCTGTAAGTGGGATTAACAGGAGGGACTCCCTTGAGGGGCATGAAATGAATTAATGCGAGGGACACACCTGACACCGCCCCTAGAGCCCTGTTCAATAGAAGGGTTAGTTTGTGTTAGCTCTTAGTGTATTTCCTTAAGACATAAGCAGATAGCGAGATAATATTTACAGTCTGATCTTATGTTTGTTGGGAGGGAAAAGGCCCTATGTGTAAATAAATAGCAGGAAAGGGGTCTGGAAATACAAGCCCCCAAAGGCGAATGAGGGTGATTTCTGGGCGGTGGGAATACAGTGATTTACAGTTGGTATTTATACCTCTTTGGATTTTATATGTTTATTTTTTTTTGAACAATGAACATTCTATATTTTTATACTAAGAAGAAAGGAAGGAAAAGGAGAAAGGAAAGAAGGAAAAAAACCCACAGGCCATCCACCTTTAAATACTCAGGCCTGAGAAAATTGTAAAACCGGATAGGAGCATATATGGGACGAGTTTAAATGCTATTTACAGAGTTCACGATGACACTGGAAAATGTTTATAAAATGGTGTAAAGGGGGAAAACCGGGATACAAAACACTTTATGCATCATAATTCCGGCTGCCCAGAAACAGGCATAGAAAAAGGATTTGCAGGAAATACGCCAAACTATTAACAGTGATGACCTCTGAATATCAGGCTTATGGTTAATCATGACCGCCTCAATACTGTTTTATATTTCCCAAATTGCCTGCAAGAGCCCGAAACTGCTTCTAGGATCAGAAAAGATGCAGAACTGACCCTAACAGCAAGCACCATGACAATCCAAATCATAAACCGCTCTTACTTGCTTGATGGAGACCAGCAGCAGCAGGGCGAGCACGGGCCTCGCAGGGGCCGGCGGGGAGCGCTTCTTGGAGCGAGGGGGAGGCCTGGCCCCCTGGGCAGCAGGGGTGTCCATGGGCAGCGCGCGCACTCGGGGCGGGGGTCCCCCTTTCCTTCTCCCGGGCGCTGCCCCACCCGGTGCCGGCCTCACCTTTCCCCCCCCCGCCCCCTGCAACTTCACAGGCGCAGGCACGTTTCTCGAACAGTCCAAGATGTACCACAGGCAGCCTCCTCCTGCATTCCTCCCGGCACCGAGCGGGGAAGTGTTTGCACAAACCCTCTCCACGCCGCGCGGAGAGCGTCTGAACCCGTCTAGAGCCACCTACCGATGATTATCCGGGGTTTCTCATCAGCAGTGGCTCATCCCCCGCCCCGGCCCCCCCAAAGGCAGGGAGATTTTTCCCAGACCTTCCCCCAAGTCAGCTGTGCTCCCAGGGACTTCCTCAGCAGAGGCCGCCCGGGAGGCGAAGCCAGGCAGCCGGCGGTTCTGCTCGCGAAGCCCTGCTCCGTGCACGAGGCCCGCGGGCCGGAGCCTCGGGGTTCCAGCCGCTGAGCAACAACTGGCTAAAAGGATGGGCCTCGGGCCAGTTGTGCGGTGGGCGTCTTGGCGAGGGGGCATGTTTCTGACGAAGGCCCCAAGGGCAGGGTCTCCTCGGTGGGGGGGGGGTGTGTGGCGGGGGGCTGTCTATGCAAACAGTTCGAGGGAGAAAGCAACTTCTGACCCAGGCCCTGAAGCAAATCCCCAATCAGGACTCAGGTCCCATCTACCGGAGAGCCAAACGACGTGCGGGAAAGTCAAACACACCTCCCGATGGCCCCCTTGGGCCGCCCGGCCCACCCGGCCCAGGCTTGCACGCAAAGCCCCACCAGCGCTCGCTAACGAGCCTCTTTGTGCCGGCTCACCGCGTGCGCATGCGCAGAATCTTTCAGCCGACGGCCACCTGCTTCGTGGGTCCTCGCCAACAACCCGGTGAGGGTGTGAGGATTTCTCCACCCGACAGCTGGGAAAATGAGGCGCAGAGGGGTTAGGGTGCTGGGCCACGGCCACAGAGCAGTAAATGGTGGGGCCGGGAGACCCAGCATCCCCCGACGCGGCTACCTGGTCAGGTGCTGATCTTCCCTTAACTCCCCACGGATGTTCCTTTTCTCCAGCGGGCCCCTCGCGGGGTCTCTGAAAACCTCTGCTCGGCCCTTCTGGCCCCACCTCTCCACGTCCAAGCTTCCCGGCCTCCAGACCAGAGACCCGGGAGGATGAGGTCCTGCCCAGCTGAGACACAGGTGGGCAAGAGACAAGAAGACCCTGTTGGCATTTAGGTTGGTTTTGTTTTTCTCTCCATTCGGGTCGGACAGAGGCGCTCATCCTTTGCTAACTTATCTGAGTGAATGAATTCTGAATGGTGAGGGAAAAACAAGTAAGCATCGCTTCCTAGAAATCCTTGGAAATCTTAAGATCCCCACGTGGCAAGATTTTAAACCTTAGCGGTCAAATGCTCATAGTGAACCAAGACCCCGAAAATGGACTGAGGCAATAGTAGGACCTCTGGAATCAATGTGGTCTTCTCTGGGACAGCAGGCCCAAGAGCGCCCGACGATGCTCCGATCCTTTCCTTACGGCTGGAAAGCCATTCTGGAACCACACGTTAACAACTCTGTCTTCCAGGCTGCACACTGGCAAAGGAAATGACTGTCCGGTAAGGATATTCTAGCAAATCTCTCTGAACTTATTCTCAAAAACATTCTTTTTCTGAAGGGAGAGGGATTAGGGCCACCCAGGACCTCCCCGCTGTTGGACAGATGCCATCTAGTGATAAGACGTGATAAATCCTCTTCCCACAAGACCAGTGGTCAAGCCTGCAAACACAGGGCTCGCAGGACATGTCCCCCTGCCTGCGCCAGCAGGAAGTAGAGAGTCAGAGTGACCCACAGGGCACCGCCCTTCTCTCCAACCTGCCCTGTCCAGTGATTCTCCATTATGTCTGCAGGTGTATCTGGGGGTCGTCAGGGAGTGCCAACATGCAGTGTCTAGGACCTGTGTGTTTCCGATGCCACGTGGACTCTTCTGTGACACTCTTCCTGCCCTCGATCCTGCATCAATGTTCTCTGCCCAAGAAGCGACTGTAGTCTCCTCTGTGTCACCACTCCCGGAGGGCCCCCTCGGCGAGGGCAGGAGTGAGGGCGCCAAGGGCTGTGCCTGCCAGCTTTTGAGGCCCCAGGACAGTGCTGAATGCTGCACCCTGCGGGGTGTGTGCTGCCCACCCCAGCCCTGCTCGGCACAGCACTTCGGTCCTGGGCCAGACTGCCCGCACCTCGAGTCTCTCAATCCCCAAAACAGGGCGTTGTCCTTGGCGGTCCCTGTCTCTGTAGGGCTGGGCAGGGAACAGGCTGTGTGGGCTGTGAGATTCCGCATTTCTGGCACCCAACACTGAGGACCCTGATGAATGGGGAAGACAAGGGTGGGGCCGACTCACCCAGACACCTGCCCAAATGCCCTTGGTCTTCAGTCAAGCACCAGCGCCCTCCGCAAGAGCCAAAAGGTGGAAGCAATCTGAGTGTCTGCAGACAGGGGAATGAATGCACAAAATGTGGTCTATCCGCACAATGAGAGGCTACTGAGCATTAAAAAAGGAAAGGAATTCTGACACCCGCTACAACACGGGTGAGCCTCGAGGACATTACGCTGAGTGAAATAAGCCAGTTGCAAAGAGACAATACTGCATGACCCCACTCACGGGAGGTCCCAGGTGCAGCCACATTCATAGGGACAGGAAATAGAGTGGCAGGTGCCCGGGCTGGAGGTGGGGATGGGGAGTAAGTGTTCACTGGGGCAGAGCTCCAGTGTCACGAGATGAAGAGGTCTAGAGATGGGATGCACAATAATGTGAGTGTGAAAAATGGTCACCAGGGTAAATTTCGTCCTCTGCATATTTTACCCCAGGTTGAAAAAGACAAAACCAGAGAGCCAACCTCCTCCTGAGCACCCACTCCCTGGGGAGGACTGAAGGGCCGGCTCTGCTGATGGGAACCTGTCCCCACTCTGTGCTCTCTCCTGTGGCTTCTCAGGCCACAGATGCCACACACTGGGGGGCACCCAGGATCCCCCCCCCGGGGGACATGAGAGAAGCCTGTAAGGGTGCCAGATGGCAGCGCTGAGAGGGGCGGGTAGCATCCGGAGGCAGGGAGGGGGCCCGCTGCTCATCCTGACGCCACACACCTCCTCCAGCCATGGACAGGGCCAGGCGGCAGCAGGTGCTGACCCTCCTCCCCGTCTGCCTCGCCCTGGCCTTCTCCCTTGCCGCCATGGTCAGCACCCACTGGTGCGAGGGGACCCGGAGGGTGGCAAAGCCTCTGTGCCGGGACCAGCCGGGCAGGCTGCACTGCATTCACTTCAGCGGGGGCCACGGCAGCGGTGGCAGGAGGGACAACGGGAGCCAGGCTGTCCAGTACATTTGGGAGACGGGGGACGACAAGTTCATCCAGTGCAGGTTCCACGTGGGGCTCTGGCAGTCCTGTGAGGAGAACCTCGGCAGCACAGGTGAGCACGGCCGCAGGGGACGGGGGTGGGTGACAGGTGCAGGAATTTTGGAGACGCGCTACCTGGCTCTGAGTCCCAGCTCGGCCACCGACTGCCTCTGTGTCCTTGGGCAAGCTTCTTCACCTCTCTGAGCCTGTTTTCTCGGCTGTAAAATAGGAAGGATAGTGGTACTCGTGACCCAGAGTCATTATAAAGGTTGAATGACTGTGTTCACGGTCTTGCAACAGTGCTTGCTGCAATGTGTTAATAAACACTCGCTTTTACCATTTGCTACTGTCACCCGATCCCTAGAGAACCTGAAGTGGCCCCGTCCGACTCTAAACTGCGCCTTTGCACTTTTAAGGGGGTCTTGGAATGGCAGGTTCTCTTAGAAACCTGACTTTTATCATCATCGGTGGGAAGGGAACCCCCTCTGTGGAGCAGCTACCAGAAGTAAGATTCCTTAGCAAGCTAGACCTTTGTCTCTGGAAACCCTTGAAATAACCCTGCAGAGTAGTATTGTTTCCTCGGCTCACAAATGAGGAAACTGAGGCTCCAAGTTTCAGGTCACATGGCTGGTAAGCCCAACCCCTTTCTCACCGTATTATTAGGAAGCTCTGATCTTTTGAGCTTCTATGGGTTTGGCAGAATGGTGGTGAGGGAAATGGGGGAGGGGGAGAGGAACAGAGGAAGGAGGACCTGGACTCCCCAGTGTCAGGTAGCCTGGCTGCAAACCCAAGCCCATGCTTGGGGCCAGGATGCTCTTCCCTTCCTGCTAAGAAAGCACACCCCTCAAAGTGGAAAGGAGAGACCCCCCCCATCCCCATTTCTCTCTTGATCTTGGGCTTAACACGTTAAATCTCTTGACCGGCTTTTTACTTTCCCTGGAGTTTCTAATTGCCTTTTCCCATCCTAGTAACATTAGTGGTTTATTCCTGAGGTCTAAGTAAAAGACTCCAAGTAGGAACCCTCTGATATGCTGCTTACCCCCTCCATCCTGTCCCAGTGGGGGCCACAGAAGGGCAGTGCCTAGTCTTATTCTTTTTCATGTCCCAGTCAGTGCGTATGGCCTTTGCTTTAAGTGTGGCGCATACACTGCCACAGCACCTGGAGCTAAGCCTACCAGAAGCACATCCCTACCCCTGTCCTCTGGGGAGTGCAGCGATCTTCCTATAAGTCCGCTCTCTCTACCCCCACAAACAGGCGCAGGAGGCTCACGATCCCGCATTCTGGAGGGCACCAAAGGCAGTCTCAGATTTTCAGTTTGGAAACTATGGCCACCAAACCCATAGGCAAGTTGCTTGGAGACGTCCACTCCCCTTCCAAGTCCCCATCTGAGGACTGCCTACTTCAATTTCCAGAGCTGCATGTGAGCATCACACGGGCTATCAAATGTTTGCTGTGCATGATAGTCGCCCAGGAAGTTAATACAAATCCAGGTGCCCAGCCCTGGAGATTCTGATTCAGTAGGTCTTGGATGGGGTCTAGAAATCTACAAGTCCTTTTTTAAAAAAATATGTTTAACCAAGGTAATATTTACACATGGATAAGAGATAAAAATCATTTTGAAATGCTTATAAGGAAAACCAACAGTCCCCTGCTGCCCTCCAGCTTCATAACCTAGTCCCACCCTTCAAGGAAACCACTTTTAGCTTAGTTGTTTCTTCTGGTATTTGCTTCCATGTTTCAAAAACCATGTGCTGTCTTCATGTAAGACGTTATTTATTGAGTTCCTGCCATAATAGATAAGGCTAAATCTCTCATACCACTACATCCCACACCTGTTCTGCCATCTTCCTAATAAATCAATAAACAAATAATAAATAATATTGTTCATCACAGAATCAAAGAGGTGCTATCATTACATTAAATTTCTTGTACAGCTTTTTGCTTTTCCTGGAGTTCCTAATTGCCTTTTCTTTTCTCATCCTCATAGCAATTGCTTTTTATTCCTCTCAGCTCTCCTTTCCATCTGGTGTTATCTATATTTCTAATAAGCTCCCCTGGTGATTAAGACACACACCAAAGTCAGAGAAACATGACCCAGGATATAGCAAAGCCCTCTGGAAAGAGGGCACTCAAAGCAGCATGGAATAAATTTGCTAAAAGCCATTTCCTTGTTAAGCACAGGAAGAATGTGCTAGGAGAATGGAAGGATAGAAAGGCGAGTGAGCCACAGTGGTGAGACCTGAGATGAAACTAAAACAAGGAAAAAGATGATAATGGTTATCACAAAGATTGACCTATGATATGGGAATAGAAAGAACGGAGAAGTTCCTTACAGCTCTGGGCACGGCGAAGTCTTCATAAAGGAGGTGGTCGTGGTACCCAGACCTCCAAGCAGGACTATGATTTTAATAGATGGAGATTAGGGTTGAGGCTATTCCAGGCAGACAGGACAGAGTGAGCAAAGTTCTGAGGCAGACCAGTTCTGGTATTTGCATTAGAACACAAGGCAGGGTGGAAGAATTTAACTCACATGGCTCTTCAGTGTCACCTGAGGCAGCTTCTCCTCCCCTGCAACACAAGGTCATGGTCACTCCAGGACAAGGAACTGAGCAAGACAATGTTCCCTGGAAAGAAAAACCTAATTGAAGAAAATTAGAAGCTTCTGTAATGTTAGGGGAGGTTGGGCCACAGTGGAACCTGAACCTGAGGGCAGGAATTAGAAAATTAGACAGTTGGGAGCTGCTTCCCCAATGACCAGGGAACTGGGAGAAAGGATTCTGCAGGGGTTGGACTCAAGGGAAGTCTGGGCTTTTCAGGGACTGGAAGCCTCATCTCTTAAATGATGTCAAAGCTAGGGGCTTCAGGCAGGGCTGGAAGCAGGTGCAAACTGTCTACTGGCATATGGCACATGCCTGACATATTCACACAAACAGTGTGCAGATAGATGATATAAACTGTCCCTGAGCTTTCTGATAAAAAACTATTACCAGGTCGGGGGAGGGGGCCTTCTCGACCTAAAACAGGGGCCAATGGCTGTGTGAGGGTCTTTCAGACTTCTTCCTGTAGAGACCAGGTGTCTCCTTGGCACTTCTGCTAATGCAGAGTGTGTTTACTAACACACACACACACACACACACGCACACACATACACACACACACACCGCCTTCTCATGGATCACACCACTAAAAGGTTTTTAAATATATTGTCAGGAGCACAGGCTGAATTCTAAGGAGGGTTGAGGTTCTCAGTGATTCATGCACAAAGCCAAGTAGAAGTAAAGAGTGTCATTCTTGACCCCTTTCGGATTTATGTGCATCTTATACACTTGATGTCAGGCCAGAAAAAGACTTTAACCAGTGCTTTGCTGGATTTTCTCAAAGATGACCCCCCCCCCCCGAGAGATGCCTTTTGAGATGTTTTTTGTAAAATTAAATAAAAAGTTTCTCGACCGTCAAAAAAAATTGTTGTAATGTAAATGTAAAATGTAAAAAAATGTAATGTTGCATATTACATTTTCTTCTTGAAAATTCGCAATGCACATTAACATATTAAAATTTCTAAGAAGTCTCACAATAAAGAAGACTGTTTACTATGTATTACATATCCCAGGGTTTCCCAAAATCAGTTGACCCCGGAGAAAGAGTCTGCTCGGAGGAACATTCTTTGTTAAAGACTTACCTAAAACAATAGGTGCATTTTGTAGATGGGAAAATCGAGATCTAGAGGCAAAAGTGCCCCCTTGAAGACTGAACAGTTAGATTCTGGTAGAGCAAGACATAGAGCTCAGATTTCTTAACCCAGACTCCCCGTTCCCCCCGCCAAACATGCCCAAAACTTAATTGAAAGGCAATTGTCTTATAATTGCCAATACGTACATTTGTGTCCATCAATCCAAGAAACCTCTGCTCACATTTTTTTTTTTTTTAGATTTTATTTATTTGTTAGAGAGAGAGAGAGCATGGGCGAGAGAGTTAGCAAGGGTACAAGCAGGGGGAGCTGCAGGCAGAGGGAGAAGCAGGCTCCCTGCTGAGCAAGGAGCCCGATGCGGGACTCGATCCCAGGGCACTGGGATCATGACCCTAGCTGAAGGCAGACGCCCAACCAACTGAGCCACCCGGGCGTCCCTGCTCACATTTTAATATGTTTCCTATTATAATAAAGTCGTCTGGGTAAACCACAGTCTCTAAATATTGTCATCACTTTATTAAAAACCAAGAGGAGGACATCTTCTCCAGAACACCTTTTTTTTTTTCCTTTAAGAGAAACGTGATCACCTTCACAGGTTACAAGATAGCCCCAGAGCAAAAAGTTTAGAATTAAGTTTTTATTAAATAATAACTAAAGTAATAGCAAACATACAAGAGAATAAAACAGAAGATACTCATCACAGGTCGAAACCAATGCCCACAGAAGGTGGTAACAGAAGCGAATGGAGCAAGGCCGTCAGGGAATGCCAATGACCTTGACACCTCATCCCCAGCTCAAGGGGGCAGCCCCTTGCTCAGCTCAGCTTTATGGCCACATGGACTTAAGTGCTCAGTGTTGTCAGAACCTCTGATTTCTCAAGGGAAGTAAGATATTTATATTTCCATGTGAAAATTCCCAGTTTTAAAGTATCTTGAAGGGGGACCTGGGTGGCTCAGTCGGTTGAACCTCTGACTCTTGGTTTCAGCTCAGCTCATGATCTTGCAGTCGTGGGATCCAGCCCCACATCAGGCTCCATACTCAGCAGGGCGTCTGCTTCGGATTCTCTCTCTCTCCCTGACCCTCCCCCCCACTCAATCTCTCTCTCTCTCAAATAAATAAATTAATTAATAATCCTAAAAAAAAAAGTATCTTGAAAATATTGCATCGGCCCGAGAAAGTACATCTGCAGCAGAATATAGCCTGGGGCCCCCAGTTAAAGATCACTCCACACAAACATCTGCTCTTAGTGTAATTTATCACAAGTGTCTGGGAGATTCGGGGTACCTGAAAGAAAACTATTATAGCTGGAGGTGAATAGGAAGGCACCCAAATGGTGCTCGGAGAGAGGGTCAGAAGGGGCGTGGGCTGCTCAGGAGACCTACCAGTAAGCACTCCAGCCTGGAGAGAGTGCCCCTTGATCCAAATAAGCCCAGGAAAGGGGCCTCGGGAAGCCCAACCACCCCCAGCTCTGTGGCACCATGAGGTCTCATGGATATTTTCCTTCTGAATCAACTTCATCTCCCTCCCTGCAAAAGCTGACCCTCCAGGGGCGCCTGGGTGGCTCAGTTGGTTAAACCACTGCCTTCAGCTCAGGTCATGATCCCAGGGTCCTGGGATCGAGCCCCACATCGGGCTCCCTGCTCATGCAGGAAGCCTGCTTCTCCCTCTGCCTGCCGCTCCCCCTGCTTGTGCTCTCTCCCTCTCTCTCCCTCTCTCTCTCTCTCTATCTCTCTCTCTCTGTGTCAAATAAATAAATAAAATCTTTAAAAAACAAACAAACAAAAACCCAACAACAACAACAACAAAAACTGGCCCTCCAGGGAGTCCTTGCCTGGAGTGCGATCTGGGGACATCCCCTGCTCAAGCCACCTATCCCTGTTCCTGTTGCCAGGGTGTCTTTCAAGGGGGGCGGCACCCCTGATTCCCTCCTCTGAAATGACGAAGCAATGAGTCAACAAAATGTGCTGGTTTCCAATTCTTCACTGTTCTGCTAAACTCCCAAAAGTTCAAGGACAGAGGGGCCTGGGCACCCCACAGGGGGTAGGAGTGGAGGATGAGCAGGCAGGGATGGGAGAGCCCAGCGCTGGGGACCTGGCCACCGTGTCCCAAGCTGGCTTGTCGCCCCACTTGGCTGGTGAAGCCCTTGCCGCCGAGCTATGTAACACCCGCCTCTCTGGCTTCGTGGGATTTATGAAGATTTTTCCTTTTAATCCTGCTGGCCTCATTCAAAAGGAACACCATTTCTGAGGATTCAAATTAATCAGGGGCTCACTATGGCCTGACTCTTTGCCCAGGCTGACCTCAGACTTCAGAGCTTTGGTGAATTCTCCTAATCTCCTTGGCTGGCTCCCCTTTCTCTTTGCCCCGCCCCTCGTTCTGTACCGGGCCCCCTCTTTATTCCTGTGACAAAGGGCAGGCCTCTTGGGAAGGCAACATAGACGATGACTCCCGCACGAATTATGTAGAAAGACAGCAGGTGGTGCTACGCAAAAGGATACGGGGTCTCAGGTGGGAGAGCCCGGTTTCCGATTCTGACTCTACCAACCTGTCTGAGCCTGGCCTCCAAATCTGTCAAAGGCTATGGGTACTTGCCTTTATGGATAATGAAACACTCCAAAAAAAAAAAAAAAAAGCGTCAGGCAGTTCACCAAATACTTGCAAACTTTCTCATTGGAGGGCTTGTATGAGAGAGCAAGGTTTAGAGTATGAAATCTCTCTGAGAGCAGCGTGTGAATGTAGAGATGTCCCCCCATGCTGTGGGGGCCTCCTTGGTAGAACCAGGGGGACGTGGACAAATTTGGGGGACTGTGACCATAACATCACAGGCACTGCCCAAAATCACAGAATCTGCGAGGATAACGGACCCATCGCCTCAATCCAAAGTTGACTTAATTAAAAAGCTGAAGAGGCCCCTGTGGCTTTAGATCAGCAGATGGGTCCCCAAGGCTGTCGTCCTCACCCCCAGCCGTGTAAAATGTTTGTTGTGGATGGTTATGTGACAGGTGAGAAAGTATCCCAACAGGGCGGCTCAAGCAAATGGCTGTATCATAAACCCAGGCTTTGTTCCTCTTTCCCCTCTAGCCCAGCAGAGTGCACTGCAGACGTGCAAAGCAATGAGGCCCCAGGGCACTTGGAGTTGCATGAGGACAAGCACAGCAAATCTCAAGGATTATGGTCTTTAGACAAGCACTGCCATGAGTGTGCACCTGCTCATGCATAGGATCCTTCCCGCGTGAGCCTGACCAGGGTGGAAAGTGAAGCCAAGGGAAGAGCTCAGTGTTGGGAGGACAGGTAGAGGAGGCTGGCCATAAAAGAAGAGGAATTCTGACTCAGTGCTGGAGGAATAGGGAGCCACAGTAGGCTCTTGAATAGGGGACTTAGCTGGGATTTTCTCTCCTCCGAAAGAGAAGTGATTTCCACCGTCGAAAGCTGCTCCCCTGAGCTTATTTCTGTCCCTGAAAACTTCCAGCAAAGGCAGGTGCTGTGATCCTGGCCCTCAGGGTACTTAGAGTCTATTATAATTAATAATGATGTGTGCTAGTCACATGCAAATAGGGCCCGGCGGAAGTCATTTATTTCAGTGGGATTTCAGTGCCGTGCTATGTCATTAAATCTTCAAAGAGAGGCTACTGCAGGGACTACTGAACCTGTTTTAGGGACAAGAGAACCATTCCTTTGAAGAGTCAATGATCTGTGCCCTGCCTTGCCCTGTTTTAGTTCCTGGCAGCCCAGGAAGATGCCGAGATCATGACCTGAGCCGAAATCAAGAGTTGGATGCTTAACCGACTGAGCCACCCAGGCGCCCCTGCTCTAATTCATTTTTTAAAAAATCAATACCAACTTTGTTACTTTCCCTCTAACTGGAAACAAACTATCTGAGGCTCACACCATAATGGATGCTGTTGGGGAAGTTGAGAACCCCTGGTCTCAGGCTCGCAGTATCAGTCCAGATGGGCTAGATTATGCTGCAGTAACGAACAACCCCCAAATCCCAGTGGTTTAAGTCCACAAATTCATTTCTAGTTCATTCTGTGTGGATTTTTCAGGTCGGCAGGGAGTGAGTCCTCCCCACAGCAATTCAGGGACCCAGGCTGATAGAGATTCCATCCAGACGTGTGCTTCTGTGATCACAGAGGCAGGGAAACAAGAACCAGTGGGCAGTCCATTGGCTCTTGAAGCTTCTGACCAGAAGTGACCCATCTCACAGCAGCTCCCTATTCAGTGGCCAAAGAAAGTCATATGGCCAAGCCTGGACTCACGGGATGGGATGGGATTGAATCATGCTCCTGTGGGGTGGCTGGGGGGGCACTACACGTCTATGAACAATAAGGCAATCTGCCATGTTCCCCAATCCTTGTTCAACAGGACCCGGGATAGACAGTAACACAGTCTGTCGCTAATTGTCACAGCTGCTCCTACTTACGACTATATTCTCCTTGGGTTCTAGGTGAAAAGTGTAGGAGTTTCCAGAGTATAATACCAGCTGAAGAACAAGGTAAATACCTTACTCATGTTCTGTCCACCAGCCACAATTTGGATAATTTTTTCTGTCCACAATTTGGATAACCTTATTGTTTTTGTGGGGACGCCGGAAAAGATGAGAGAGTTATTTATGGTTTTACCACAAAGTCAAATCCCAAAGTTAGAACTGCTGGCTCTCTCCACGTGCCCTATAGTCCGTGGTGCTGGGAAATGTCAAACCACCCATTCTGCCGGCGGGAAGCCCCGATGCGTAGTGTTAGCTGTTTCCCGGAGTATGAATACTCCCGCCATGGCTCCCTGCAAACTACCAACACAAGGTAGATGCAGGGCTGAGAAGAGATGAGCTCCAGCCACCACTCACTACAGCACTTTGTCCAACATAACACTCATCAAATCCGTGATGACTTTCTCCGTATCTGTTTCCCCAGCAGGAATAAAGGTTTTGTGAAGGCAGGAATCACGCCTGTTTCCTCCACTGCTGGGTCCCCAGCACCTAGCTTGCTCTACTGGAGGACTTCCAGAAACATTAGCTTCCCTCCCTCTCCTCCTGACCCACTCGCACCCACCCCCAACACAGTTCCTTGGAGCTGCAGGTGGGATCCCCTCCAGAGGGCAAATAATTGGCTCACATAGAAACAAACAAGGTTTTGGGATCTCTCACCAGGGCTCTTAAACTCTCAGACATCTCTGTCCTCTTGTTTAAGCGTGGTATCTTTTTTAAAAAAAGACAAAGATAAAGTCTTCTGGTGAAATCTAAACAACTCATTAGCTTTGGAGCTAGAGAATAAAGCCCCCCAGCATCTCTATGTCTTCGCATCAGACTCTTATTCCATTTCTTTTCCCCCCCAGCAAAGGACAATATTTACACAATCCTCTCTCAACCCCAAGGAGCCCTCTGTGACTGCCAACTTTCCAGATTCAACAGACGTAGCTGTGGGTTTTTTTTTTTTTTACCCCTTGGTGTTTGGTTTTTATTTTTAATTTTTTATTTATTTCTTTTGTTTTAGAAGTGAACTAAATCAAAGGGCTAGACATGGCGGTACTTCTGAATTCCCAATGCTCAGCATCTCTGACATTCTCACATTTTTGCAGGTGTTCTGTGGTTGTCCATTGGGGCCGAAATCCTGAATATCCTTCTGTTGTTGACAAGTGCCGTCCTCCTGGGCTCCAGAGTGAGTTATCATGGCTCTGGGTTCCACTTGCTCAGGATGGACGCATCTGTGGCCATCCTCATGGTGCTCGCAGGTACTTGCCCACAGCAGGATTCAGACAGGCTGACTCCCCACACCCTGCCCCAGTCGGAGGGACAGAGCTTCAGCCAAAGTGCAGGCTGGCTCTTTTCTGTCGATGGCCAGTTCATCAAGACAGCTGGCTGGTCTACCGAAGAAGTCACTGAGTTAACCCCACTGGGGGGAAAGCAATGATGCTTTGGGTGACTGATGAAAAGACACGGGGTAGGCATGAGGCTTGGAGAATAAAATGTCTTACTGTGTCTTTATCACAACTCTGGGAAGGAGATACACTGGCTCTGAGAACAGAAATTGCCTAATTTAGTAGAGTGGTTATGCATGAAAAATTCTGCCTGGATTCAAATCCCTGCTACCTAATGGCTGTGTGACCCCAGGCAAGTCACTCAACCTCTCTGAGCCAGCTCTCTCAAAAGACTATGGTGATGACTAGGTAAGAATGCACCTATTATGTAGTAAGAATGCAAGAAATGGTCACTTGTTAAAAATCATCATCCAAGTTTGGTGTACATATAAGAATGAAGAACACCCTTTTGGGGAGGGGGTGGTTTCTGTGTCCTCCAAGCAACTTTTAGAGCAACTTCATTTGGTCTCCTGAGTTGGCCTTTCCATCAAGAGAAGAACCCCAAACAAATGACTTCCTTCGATTCTCTGTCCGATATTGAAGCTCTGTTAATAGTGCATCAGCCCAACTGGGAGCTCACGTCTGTGCTTGATAAGTGTCAGGCGTCTTTCCCAAGCCTTATCATCAGTGAATAGGATGATAAAATCAAATTTATGGATCTTCATAGCAAAGAGCCTGGCCATGGACGCTTGGAGACTTCCCCAGGTTCTGGCATCCCCGAGGGCCCCCCAGGATCATGACAGTAGGCTTCTTTCTGGATGTCTGATCAGTTTTGACTGCGAACACAATGTCAGGTAAAATGTTTGAGGATTTACATCACAAGGACTTTAGCCAGCCCTATTAACATATAATTGCCCCCACCAATTAAAACTATTTCTATTTGGGCCCCTGAAGCCAATCCCTAACTGGCCACCATTTGCCATACATTTATTAAATTAAAACACCATATGTGTAATTAGAGTCCCTGCAAAAAGAAAGACAAAACAATGAAACTAGGGTTTAAAAGTAAAATTCAAGAAAGCTTTCTTGAACAGAAGACCAAACTCTGTGTATAGAAAGCTCCCTCCAAGTACCTGGAAAAATAGACACAGTGCACTCAAATCCTCAACATATCCTCCAAACCTATGGGAAAAAAAGTCTTCGGGGGTCTGCAGGCAAAAAAACCAAGACACTTACAAAGGAAAGAAAATCCCATTGGCAGCTGATTTCTGTTCCTCCTGATTACTGCCACGTGAGTCTAGTGTGGCCAGAACACACTCAGATTTCTATCTAAAGTATCCCAGTGTTGAAGCCTTAGCAAATCATCCACCTGAAAAAGAATAACATGATAGAAGACTGTAGAATGTGGCGTTAGGTCAAATGTAGCTCAAGGACCCCTCATCTGTGCCGGGAAAGAGAGAATGGAACATCGGAGCCTCTGAGCATAGGGAGACAGGGGTATTATAGACTGGGGAGAGTTGGTCATGGGAGGAATGACCTGGCCACTGTGCTAATTCATGAAAATAAGGAATTAGTGCATATGTGAAACATGAAGGCTTGAAAGGACTCAAGCAGGATGCTTCTGGCTTTCTTTCATCCAACTCACATAAGGTAGAGAAACTCCATTCTTAACTCTGGCTCACAGAGCTCTCCTTATGCAGGGCTTCTCAGCATGGTGGCCCACATGATGTACACAACCATTTTTCAAATCACTGTGAACCTTGGACCAGAAGATTGGAAGCCTCAGACGTGGGACTATGGCTGGTCCTACTGGTGAGTTCTGGCCGTGGCGCTCAAGTCCTGATGGGCTGTCAGGGATGCACACAGATTTTGTAGGACTACGGACCTTGGCCATCATTCCGCCATCTGACTTTGGATGAATTTCTTAACCATTCTGTAGCCCCGCTCTCTCCTCTGTGAAGGGATGATACTTGTCTCATGCATTCATAGGCATTTAAAGAGATTAGTTTTGGTAAAATCTTTGACCCAGAGTTAAGTCCTCAAGCCACAGAGACACTGATGTTATTCCATTCTTAAACACAGCTTGGGGGGAAAGTCCCGAGTAATAATGCTTAGTAAATACTTCAGTGTTGGGAGACCCAGCCCCAGTTTCTAATGGACAAAGCCAGGACATAAAAGTTCTGTCTCTTAATGGAAAGACTCAGCCATGCCATATAAGATCACATAGGTTCTTTTTGATATGGATATCCAAAGTACTGCTGCAGTTTTTTTTTTAATTTTTTATTGTTATGTTAATCACCATATATTACATCATTTGTTTTGGTGTAGTGTTCCATGATTCATTGTTCATAACACCCAGTGCTCCATGCAGAATGTGCCCTCTTGTGCTGCAGTTTTATACATACACACACACACACACACACACACACACACACGTACATTTTCATCCTGTATAACAATCTCTTATGTTACTTTTCTCTTTGTAAAACAAATAACACATTCTAGGTTTACTCCCTCATCTTGCCATTCTAGGGTTTGGTGAACATGTCCGTGATACGGTTACCTCCATGATTTATTAGATTTTGTACTCTTCTCAGTTTGTGTCCAACAACTATGGCCAATTGATGCTGTGGGTTGAAGTAGATCCCAAACATCAAAGGAGTCTGTAGAATGGTCTACTTGTTTCCAATATCATTTTGTTTCATTTCCAATTACTTGTAATTACTTAACTCTTAATCAAAGAAATAGATGTAAATAGTTTTTAAAAATCAAATAGTATTAAACAGGGGGCACCTGGATGGCTCAGTATGTAGAGCACGCAACTCTTGATCTTGGGGACGTGAGTTTGAGCCCCATATTGGGTGCAGAGATTGCTTAAATATAAAATCTTTTAAAAAAATCAAATAGCATAAACATAGCAGTCTGTCACTTCTGTCTCTCCCTGTTCCACTCCTCTAACCCCACCAAAGCCCCCCATCTTTCTCTCCACTCGGGATGGCTATTCTGAGACGTGCCACATGACACTTCCCTTTGCCACTCTTTTGTACTGGAGAGCTGTTTCCTAGGTCCCATATCATTATCTTACTGAGTTTGCATTCACATTTTGTGGGGGCACATCCCCCAGTGAGGGAGAAATTATTTTATTTCTGGCATATTTGGAAAGGTACTTATTCAATGCTCCATATTTGATTGATAGTTTGGCAGAGTGTAGAATCCTTTGTTGAAAATCATTTTCCCTGAAAAATGTGAAGGTGTGGTTCCATTTCCTTCTAGAACTTACTGATCCTGGGAAGATTTCCATACTCTTCTGATTCATGTTCTGTTATAAGTAAGCTGGTGTTTTCTACTCTTTATTACTGGTGTTAAGAAATGTCAGGATAATGCACCTCGGAGGGGAAATCTTTCATTCACTTTCATTCTTCTTTCCTGTGTTTGATGGGTCCTTCAATCTGAATATTCATGTCCTAGAATTCTGGGGATTTTTTCTGTTATTATTTCATTGATTATTTCCATTCCTTAGCTTTCTGTTCTCTTTAGAAACTTCTTGTTAGTTCAATATCGAGACTCTTGGATTAATCATCTAGATGTCATCGTATCCCTCACATTTTCTAGCTCCTTCTTTTTGTAATCTTTTCTGAAAATGTTCCTCTCTTTGTCATCTAACTTTCCTATTGAATTATTATTGGATCTTACTTGAATTTCCAAAAGGTCTTTCTTGTTTTCTAGTTGTTTCTTTTTCATATATCCTGATCTTGCCTTGTTCATGCAGCATCTTTCATATCTCTCTGTAGGTAGTGATCAAAGGGTTTTCTTCTGGTTGCTGTTTTCTTCTGTTCCTTGTGCTATCTCTTTTCTTTAGATTCCCCCCTTTTTTTTCTGTTTACTGTTGGACCTTTCCTCTAGATGTTAGTATCTTTTTTTTAAATAAATTTTATTGTTATGTTAATCACCATACATTACATCATTAGTTTTTGACGTAGTGTTCCATGATTCATTGTTTGTGCATAACACCCAGTGCTCCACGCAGAACGTACCCTCTTTAATACCCATCACCAGGCTAACCCATCCCCCCATCCCCCTTCCCCTCTAGAACCCTCAGTTTGTTTTTCAGAGTCCATCATCTCTCATGGTTCGTCTCTCCCTCTGACTTACTCCCCTTCATTCTTCCCCTCCTGCTATCTTCTTTTTTTTTTCTTAACATATATTGCATTATTTGTTTCAGAAGTACAAATCCGTGATTCATCAGTCTTGTACAATTCACAGTGCTCACCATATGTCTATCACCCCAATGTCTCCCCAATGTCTATCACCCAGCCACCCCATCCCTCCCACCCCCCACCACTCCAGCAACCCTCAGTTTGTTTCCTGAGATTAAGAATTCCTCATATCAGCAAGGTCATATGATACATGTCTTTCTCTGATTGACTTATTTCACTCAGCATAACACCCTCCAGTTCCATCCACGTCGTTGCAAATGGCAAGATCTCATTCCTTTGGATGGCTGCATAATATTCCATTGAATATATATACCACATCTTCTTTGTCCGTTCATCTGTCGATGGACATCTTGGCTCTTTCCACAGTTTGGCTGTTGTGGACATTGCTGCTATAAACATTGGGGTGCACGTACCCTTCGGATCCCTACATTTGTATCTTTGTGGTAAATACCCAGTAGTGCAATTGCTGGATCGTATGGTAGCTCTATTTTCAACTGTTTGAGGAACCTCCATACTGTTTTCCAGAGGGGTTGCACCAGCTTGCATTCCCACCAACAGTGTAGGCGGGTTCCCCTTTCTCCACATCCCCGCCAGCATCTGTTGTTCCCTGACTTGTTAATTTTAGCCATTCTGACGGGTGTGAGGTGGTATCTCATGGAGGTTTTGATTTGGATTTCCCTGATGCCGAGCGATGTTGAGCACTTTTTCATGTGTCTGTTGGCCATTTGGATGTCTTCTTTGGAGAAATGTCTGTTCATGTCTTCTGCCCAATTCTTGATTGGATTATTTGTTCTTTAGGTGTGGAGTTTGATAAGTTCTTTATAGATTTTGGATACTAGCCCTTTATCTGATATGTCATTTGCAAATATTTTCTCCCATTCTGTCGGTTGTCTTTTGGTTTTGTGGACTGTTTCTTTTGCTGTGCAAAAGCTTTTTATCTTGATGAAATCCCAATAGTTCATTTTTGCCCTGGCTTCCCTTGCCTTTGGCGATGTTTCTAGGAAGAAGTTGCTGTGGCTGAGGTGGAAGAGGTGGCTGCCTGTGTTCTCCTTTAGGATTTTGATGGACTCCTGTCTCACGTTTAGGTCTTTCAACCACTGGAGTCTATTTTTGTGTGTGGTGTAAGGAAGTGGTCCAGTTTCATTCTTCTGCATGTGGCTGTCCAATTTTCCCAACACCATTTGTTGAAGAGACTGTCTTTTTGCCATTGGACATTCTTTCCTGCTTTGTCAAAGATGAGTTGACCATAGAGTTGAGGGTCCATTTCTGGGCTCTCGATTCTGTTCCATTGATCTACGTGTCTGTTTTTGTGCCAGTACCATACTGTCTTGATGATGACAGCTTTGTAATAGAGCTGGAAGTCCGGAATTGTGATGCCGCCAGCTTTGCTTTTCTTTTTCAAGATTCCTCTGGCTATTCGGGGTCTCTTCTGGTGCCATACAAATTTTAGGATTATTTGTTCCCTTTCTTTGAAAAAGGTGGATGGTATTTTGATGAGGATTGCATTGAATGTGTAGATTGCTCTAGGTAGCACTGACATCTTCACAATGTTTGTTCTTCCAATCCATGAGCATGGAACGTTTTTCCATTTCTTTGTGTCTTCTTCAATTTCTTTCCTGAGTATTTTCTAGTTTTCTGAGTACAGATCCTTTGCCTCTTTGGTTAAATTTATTCCTAGGTATCTTATGGTTTTGGGTGCAATTGTAAATGGGATCGACTCCTTGATTTGTCTCTCTTCTGTCTTGTTGTTGGTGTATAGGAATGCCACTGATTTCTGTGCATTGATTTTATAGCCTGCTACTTGACTGAATTCCTGTATGAGTTCTAGCAGTTTTGGGGTGGAGTCTTTTGGGTTTTCCACATACAGTGTCACATCATCTGCAAAGAGTGAGAGTTTGACTTCCTCTTTGCCGATTTGGATGCCTTTGATTTCTTTTTGTTGTCTGATTGCTGTGGCTAGGACTTCTAACACTATGTTGAATAGCAGTGGTGAGAGTGGACATCCCTGCCGCGTTCCTGACCTTAGGGGAAAAGCTCTCAGCTTTTCCCCATTGAGAATGATATTCGCTGTAGGTTTTTCATAGATCGCTTTTATGATATTGACGTATGTACCCTCTATCCCTATACTCTGAAGAGTTTTGAGCAAGAAAGGATGCTGTACTTTGTCAAATGCTTTTTCTGCATCTATTGAGAGGATCATATGATTCTTGTTCTTTCTTTTGTTAATGTATTGTATCACGTTGATTGATTTGCGGATGCTGAACCAGCCTTGCAGCCCAGGGATAAATCCCACTTGGTCATGGTGAATAATCCTTTTAATGTACTGTTGGATCCTATTGGCTAGTATTTTTGGTGAGAATTTTTAAATCCATGTTCATCAAGGATATTGGTCTGTAATTCTCCTTTTTGATGGGATCTTTGTCTGGTTTTGGGATCAAGGTAATGGTGGCCTCATAAAATGAGTTCGGAAGTTTTCCTTCCATTTCTATTTTTTGGAACAGTTTCAGGAGAATAGGTATTAATTCTTCTTTAAATGTCTGATAGAATTCCCCTGGGAAGCCGTCTGGCCCTGGGCTTTTGTTTCTTGGGAGATTTTTGATGACTGCTTCAATTTCCTTAGTGGTTATAGGTCTGTTCATGTTTTCTATTTCTTCCTGGTTCAATTTTGGTAGTTGATACATCTCTAGGAATGCACCCATTTCTTCCAGGTTATCTAATTTGCTGGCATAGAGTTGCTCATAATATGTTCTTATAATTGTTTGTATTTCTTTGGTGTTGGTGGTGATCTCTCCTCTTTCATTCATGATTTTGTTGATTTGGGTCATTTCTCATTTCTTTTTGATAAGTCTGGCCAGGGGTTGATCAATCTTGTTAATTCTTTCAAAGAACCAGCTCCTAGTTTCGTTGATCTGTTCTACTGTTCTTTTGGTTTCTATTTCATTGATTTCTGCTCTGATCTTTATGATTTCTCTTCTCCTGCTGGGTTTAGGCTTTATTTGCTGTTCTTTCTCCAGCTCCTTTAGGTGTAGGGTTAGGTTGTGTATTTGAGACCTTTCTTGTTTCTTGAGAAAGGCTTGTATTGCTATATACTTTCCTCTCAGGACTGCCTTTGCTGTATCCCAGAGATTTTGAACAGTTGTGTTTTCCTTTTCATTGGTTTCCATGAATTTTTTTAATTCTTCTTTAATTTCCTGGTTGACCCATTCATTCTTTAGTAGGATGCTCTTTAGCCTCCATGTATTTGAGTTCTTTCTGACTTTCCTCTTGTGATTGAGATGTTGGTATCTTTGATGTCAAGTTATATTTAAGGATGATTGGAAGCTCTAGAGTGGGTTTAGAAATTAGTTATGGGTAGGTTTCTTTGTAGGTAATTGGATAAAGGGACTTCTATTTTACCTGGGAATTTCACCCCCTGAAAACACACAAATGCCAGCTGGCAGAGGTTCTTTCTCAGCAACCATTCCACTGGGTTCTGTAGAAGGTGAAAAGTATAGATCATCATATCAGAATGCAACAGGCTTCCAGAGGGTAGAGACAGAAAGTAACAACACCAATGTCGTGCCCTGGGTTAGAGCCAACCACCACCGCAACTAAAAGCAACACTGTTATGTTAGCAGATACTATGCTGAGTACTTCCCAGCATTAGTTCATTGAATTCCTCACAACCACCCTGTGTGTGCTGTTACTATTAGTCAAGTTTTGCAGATGATGAACCTGATCCAGAGAGATGAAGTCACCAGCTCAAGGGTGCATAGCTCATAAGAGATAGGTGCAAACCCACAGTGCAAACTTAGCACAATGACCCCAAAGTCCGTTCTCTTAACCACTGGGCTACAGCGACACTATTGGCTGGTCTCTGAAACTTGTGATCCAAAGTCCAGGTCCAAACTGGGTGGAAAGAGGAGCTGGTTTTTCACCAGACTGACCACCAGCAGGAAACCCTGGAACCACAGCCTCTTTCCTGCTCCTTCCTAACTGTGCCTTTTGTTGACAGCCTCGCGTGGGGTTCCTTTGCCCTCTGCATGGCTGTGTCGGTCATGGCCATGAACAGATACACAGCAGCCCGCTTGGAGTTCATAGAGAAGCAGAGGATACAGAAGGACAGTCGGCACTCTCAACAAAACTTCCCGGAACCCAAGGCTTTGGAAAGTGTTTGGGAAACAAAAGCTGCTCCCAGCCCTGACGGACATGCCCTCGTGAGTGTGTCAGAGCACCTGCCACCAAGTGACCCAGGCAAAGTGTCCATGTGCTGACCAGTGCTTGTGGCTATCAAATCTGCATAGGCAGGCAAGTCAGACACTTATGTCCACAATGAACATCTCTGGGGTGGGCTTCAGAAGGCTGTGGTCCAGGTAAACTTTCTACCTACCATCTTACCCTTTATTAAACAGCTTTGGCTTCAGCTAATGATTCCTGGTAAAATGTCAGTGTCTTTAAGTGAGATTACGCTTACAGAAGATATCAACCATTGACACTCTAGTATAAATGAGCATCTCAAGCTTTCACGACAGTGGGCTTAATAAGGGTAACCAAAGAAGAGGGAACATGTAAGCACTAACGGTAAGAGAAGTTGAAGAAAGGGGAAAGCAAGGTTCTAACTACAAAGGGTGTGAAATGTGTTGCCCACATTTGTTTGTTGACAGAAGAGTCCAGAAAATTTTCCCTTAATGAACACACACAAATTGATAGTATGTGTGACTATCCCATACTTTCTCTGTTATTTTAATTAAGAAAGCACAAATTTAAATTTAAGGAATTGGTTTTGTGTTACTTTAAATATATTTTTTCTTCGCAATTTCCTAATTTCTACCTATAGTAGAATCCACTTGGAAGGATAATCAAATGATAAAACAAAATGAGAACAGTCGAATGGAATGACATCTTATCACAATTAAGTAGAACAAATGTTGGAATTGTTGTGCTTAAATTGCCAGGCACTTTGCTTCTAAAAGTAACCATTGCTAAATGTGCGAGTTTTGTTTGAAGCAGTGGGGTTCTGCATGTTTCCTAATGTGTTGTTACAATATTATATGTTTATCTTGTATTTTAAACTAACATATTATTGAGGCCACAGGTTGTTAGACACATAATTTGGGTTTTTGGAAAAAAAATAAACTGCTAAATTATAATAACCCCAAATATGTCTTAACTTAGATTCATTTTTTAAAAAATGTATGTTTAGTAACACATTATTTCTGGGGGAAAAAAACACAAGCCCCCTGAATGTTTCAAATAAAATCACTCAATCTACTTATGCTAAACTGTATTTATACGCTCACAGAATAAGGGGAAATCAGCTAACTTCTTCATGTTTGGGGCTCTAGTCAAGTACCCGTCTAACAAATGATGGTCCCAAGGGATTTTATGTTTTGTTGAACCAAGCATATTTGAAGAGATGTAAAATGGAATTTTGTCAGAATAAGCCCAACTCAGAAAGGCGTGCTGAGATTCCCCTGGGCCATTTCTTCACCTGGAGCAAGGGGGTCTGTACCCAGTGGCTTCTGCCCTCCATAGTATATGGGTTATTTTCTACGGTTTATCACCCCTGTGTACCCATGTAGGTAGATCCTGTGTCACTGTCACAATATCAAATCAGAGTCTGATCCTAGAGAGAAGGAAACATGCCAGAAATGTTCACAGAGACACTCGGTTCTCTTTTAAACAGCAAAGCAAAACCAAACGTATCTATGTAGAATGTGGCTGAAGGTGCCAAAGAAGAAATGAATTTCTTTGCTACATCCTCTGAGCTCCCAAGGCACCAATAGACCTTTTTAATTTTTAGTACTTTGTAGATATTAATGCAGTTTATGATTTAGGGCATGGATTCTGGAACCAGAGTGCCTGACTAGAAACCCTAGCTCCTCGCCTTGTCCTTGGGTGAGTCATTTGTCTCTCTGTGCTTCAGATTTCTCATCTGTAAGATGAGAGAATAATCTTCTCTATTTCAAGGATTGTGAGGACTAAGTGCATTAGGATGTGTGACGTTCTTAGAATAATACTTGACACCTAGTAAACACAATAGGAAGATTAACTGTTCAGATCTGCCGTGTGCAAAGCACTGTGTCAGGTCCTGTGAGTATTTAAGGAAACAAGATAGAGTCTGAGCCCTTGCCGATGAGTTGGGGAAACAACAGTGAAATCTCAGTGACCATGTCCAGGAGAAAGCCAGGATCGAATGAGTGCCAAAACCAAAATCATTGGTTTTAAATGATTAAAACCAATCATTTTTAGTTTGGACACCATCCATCCTTAGTCAACCATTCAGTAACTTTTATCAGGTGTCTAGAGTGTTCCAGGCACCACGCCATTCCTCCTAGAAGTAAGGACTCAAGCTTTGCTCTTTTCTGGTATTAGCAAGATGCCCATTTGGGGTCAGTTGTTAGAGAACCAGTCCATATCTACTGCCTACTTATTGCACAGACAAGGCAGTTTCCAGAGTGTCAAGAATTCTAACAAACCCATCATGAGAAGCAGCCAACAACGACTCTCCATGGTCTTTCCCAACCAGGCTTGGGGGGACTCAGAGGCAAAGGGTCCATATCTCCCTTTACAAGGTGGGTGGCAAAGAAGGGTGACAGCTACTCCCAGTGCTCGGGCAAGAATAAACAAGGTGTTCACAGATGAAGAACCGAGAAAAGCAGAAATCTCAGGTGAGCCTAAACTCATTGATTGGCCCTGAGTCTGTTTTACTGATTGTTTTCATAGAATTGACAACTTAGCCTCATTGCTGTCATCAGACAAATCCTCTTGGGGAATCACAGCTGGGTAGTCTGGGCCGAGAGGGACTTCTTTGAAGACCAGAATAAAGTTAGTAGGCCTACCTAGTGAGATGTGTCATGTTTGCTCATGTCAGTGTTGTTCACTCCCTAAACGCTGTGAGGTGTACATATATGTAAAAAGCACTGGGTGTGTCATGGAAATACAACTGTGGCTGAGAACACGGCCCTGAACCCAAGACACCATACCCTGGCCCTACAGAAACAATTTAGTGTTGTTCCCCAGGAAGAAGGTTGGGAGAGATTGGAAAACAGCCAAGGTTAAAGCTTAAGGGACATGTCCATCACTTGGTGGTTGACCAACAATATCATTCACTTTTGTTAAGTCAACTGTGCTACATCAGAGAGACAGAATAACTGGGTGGGGGGGGAAAAAATACGGCTTTTTTTTTTTTTTTTTTTTTTACTTGTCACACAAAGCAGGAGAGAGATCTTTTGCACAGTGAAAACACAGAAGAAAAGAAGGTAGCAATCTGAAAACAGAAGAGTTTGGAGGTCAGGCGAGGTTATAAGGATGTCAGACAGGATCCATCTTCTTCTCCCTTTGTTTGGTTATTCTACTTTATTTTCTCTTTTCAACTAGGAAATATTTTAATATACATGAGCTGGTGTAACAGAGGTGCACGCAGGCACTGGTCGATGGAACAGAAGTAAATGCTCTGTCATGGTTGCCACAGATCTCTCTTTTTTAAAAAAGAAAGGAAATACGTTGAAGAGATATAATGAACACCTCACATCCCCTTCCCATCTCTTCCTCCTTCTCTCTCCCAGGTCATAACCACCATCCGGAAGTCACTTCTATGCACAGTTATGCACATTTACTGTGCACATCTGTATCCACAAACTACAGATGAAAGGGTCTTGTCTGGCTTCACATTTTATTTTATCTTTTTTAAGATTTTATTTATTTTCTTGACAGGGAGAGAGAGAGCATGCACAAGCAGGGGGAGTGGGAGAGGAAGAAGCAGACTCCCTGCTGAGCAAGGGGCCCAATGTGGGGGCTCAATCCCAGGACCCTGCAGTCATGACCTGAGCCGACTTGGCTTCACATATTATATGAATGGCCATCATCTTAGATTCAGATTGTCTCCTCAAACGAGGTCGGACAATTTTTTAACCAATTTTTCTATTATGGTAAAATACATATAAAATTTACCATCTTAACTATTTTTTTAAAAAACGATTTCATCTATTTATTCACAAGAGACAGAGAGAGAGGCAGAGGGAGAAGCAGGCTCCCCGCTGAGCAGGAAGCCCGATGCAGAGCTCAATCCCAGAACCCTGGGATCACGACCTGAGCCAAAGGCAGACGCTTAACCATCTGAGCCACTCAGGTGCCCCATCTTAACTATTTTTAAGTGCACAGTTCAATGGCATGGAGCACATTCTGCTGTGCAACCATCACCACCATCGGTCTCTGGAATTCTTGTCAACTTGCCAAACTGAAACTCTGTCCCCATTCAACATTAACTCCGTACGGTCCCCTCCCCCGGCCCCTGGTACCACCATTCTGCTTTCTGTGTCTATGACTTTGACACTCTGGTACCTCCTATAAGGGGAATCACACAGTATTTGTCCTTTTGTGACTGGCTTATTTCACTCAGGACAATGTCCTCAAGGTTCATCCATGTGGTAACAGGTGTTAGAATGTCCTTCCTTTTTAAGGCTGAATATTCCAATTTTTTAAATATGTCTGGCGAGTCCAACGATCCACCATCCTGGCCCATCCCTTGCTTCTCTTCTTGAACAGCCCTGTTACCCCCGCGATGTTGCCTCCAGGCATTGGGAGCACCCACTCTTCCAAAGGGAGCTCAGGAGTGGAAGCAGTTTTAAGCAGCAAAACAAGTGCTGGTCTTGTCTGGAAAGAAGGATCGAGCTAACAGGACCTGTGTTTCAGCCCAGAGAACACGCATGGGGGGTGAGGAGGTGACAGACCCAACAATGTCCTGGTTATGGAAGTATGTGCACACATGTTTCCTGACTTCGCCCTGGCACCCTTCACCACCGAGCCTTGCCCAGGGTCCTCAGGAATGGGTGCTGACATGCACTGAGATAAGGCAATGAGATGAACAAATACAGGTGAGGGAAAAGAATTGCCAAGGCGAAGGGAGAAACTCAGACCATCAGGTGCAGTGATGGGCCAGACCCCTTCTGGGTGTTGTATGCACGTCACCTCTTATATTCTATCTCTGCACAATGATGAAGGTAGTAGTATTAGTGTTTGTATTTCCAGAAGACTGCTGTGAGGTTCAGGTTTATAAGTGTGCACCTGAGGCTGCACACAAGTCAAGAGCAGAACTGAGATTTGGACTTCAGCACAGATGGATTCCAAGCCCATCACGCTGCCTTTCTGGGGGCAGAGTGAGAGACAAATCCTCTTGTCTCCTCCTCGCTCCCCAGGTGGGACTGTGGAAGGGCAGGGTCCTGGGGCTTCTTGGAGGAGGAGTAAAGGGGTTGGAAATGCAGGGAGGAAGCCACTGAGGGAGCACTTTCCTCTGATCCAGAGATGGGTTAGGGCAATCTGAAGCTACACTCATGGCTTGAAACATGGCTTCTGCTTGGAACCAAGGGGACTGAAGAGGCTCCTGAGAAGAAGACTCTGATTTTCACACCCCAGATTTTCCAGGATGGCCCCCAACCCCACAGATGCACATTCACACTGCTCGGTCTTAGTTCTCAATTCTTTGGCTAGAAAATACCATTATTTCAGGGTCAGGCAAATCCTTAGGCTTCACTCCTAACCATAAGGTAGACTGGGATTTGGAGCAAGAATCTCTCTGTTGACTGAAGAGGGTGATTTTGGTTGGGATTTCCCTTGTCTGCGGCAGTCAAGCTGAAAGAAAAGGAAATCCCCACCACCCTTAGCAGATGTGAGTTTTCACTGGTACAACTAAAGTTCCCCCGAGAGCTGTGTCTGAGCCCAAACATAGTTCCACGCCTGAGATCCCACCATCTTGTGCTGCCTCTTCCCCATCGCCAGTGTCATGGGCCAAAGTGGTAGCTGCCTAACATTATTCAAGCTCCGAGGATCTTGTAGCCGGTGGCCCCGGGCATCTCTTAGACATGGTGAGGCTGTCATCCAAATGTCAAATTGTGCAGAAGACTGTGTTGTCAAAGCAGAAGGTGCAGGCAATTTGGGTGCATCATGAGCCACCTTGGAGGGCTGGCTTGTTGCAGAACCCCTGACAGTAAGTCTGAAGGAGAACCGAATTCATGATAATCTTCACACAGAAGTTCCTGTCAATGTCACCAACAGCTCCCCACTACTAACGTCAAGGTCACCTCTCAGACCTTATCTCACGTGACCAATAAGCAGTATCAGATGCAAATGGTCACTTCCCCTCTTCAAACACTGTCTTCACTGGACCCCCAGGACACAGCTCTCTTGAGTTTCTCCCAGCACACTGGCCACGTTTCTTCAGTCTCCTTTGATGACCCTCCTTCAAGTCCTCAACCTCTGGATGTTGGAGTACCAAAGAGCACAACCCTCTAATCTCCCCCTGTCCACACTCATGTCTTAGGTGACCTCATCCCATTGTATGTCTGGCAATACCACCAACCTGTGATATCTCCCAAATGTAAAACCTGAGCCTAGATGTCTCTTACCTGGACATGCCTCCAGACTGGCTTTCCCAGCTCCCTACTCAACACCCCCACTTAGATTTAACAGGGTTTCTAAATTAACATAGACAAAAAAGAACTTGTAATTCACCCACATCCCCAATCTCTGCCTCCTGCAGCCTTATCCAATGCAAAAAAAAAAAAAAAAAGAAGAAGAAGAAGAAGAAAGAAAGCAAGAAGGAAGGAAGAATGGTTGGAAGGAAGAAAAATTAATAGTAACTTTATCCTATTAGTCACTCAAGTCAAAATCTTAGAGTAGAGGTGACTGGGTGGCTCAGTCAGTCTTGGTCTCAGCTTGGGTCTTGATCTCAGGGTCATGAGTTCAGGCCCCATGTTGGGCTCCACGCTGGGTATGGAGCCTACTTAAAAAAAATCTCGGAGTGATCTTGACTCTTCTCTTTCCTTTATTCCCCTTTATCCTACCTATGAGCAAATCCTGTCTGCTGTACCTTCAAATATGTCTGAATCCAGGCATTTCTCACCACCTTGACTGCTACCAATGAAGACAAACCAAGGCCAGCATCACTGCTTACCTGGGTTACTGTTGCAAAAGTCTCCAGCTGGCCTCTCTACTTCCATTCTTGTCCTCACACAACCTATTCCCAGTACAACAGGTATACCTGAAAGTCAAATCACATCTTTTCTCTCCTCTGAACACTCCAAGGATTACCATCTCATTTAGAGCAAAAGCCAAAATTCTAATCATGTCCTACAAGATATGTAGGCCCTCCAACAAACACATGATAAGACGCTCAACATTACTCACCATCAGGCAAAGGCAAATCAAAGCCACATGAGACATCATCTAACACCTGTTAGAATGGCTACTGTCAAAAAGATAAGAAACAACAAGTGTTGGTGAAGATGTAGAGAAAAAGGAACGCTTGTGCACTGTTGGTGGGAGTGTCACTTGGTGCAGCCACCGTGGAAAACAGTATGGAGGTTCCTCAAAAACTTATAAATAGATTTATCATACAATCCAGTAATTTCACTAAGGGGTATTGGGCCCAAAGAAAACAAAAACGCTAATTTGAAAAGATATATGTGCCCCTATGTCTACTGCAGCATTATTTATGATGGCCAAGAGATGGAAGCCACCTAAGTGTCCATTGATAGATGAATGGATAAAGAAGATGTGGTGTGTGTATATATATATATATATATATACACACACACACACACAATGGAATATTGTTCAGCCATTAAAAAGAATGAAATCTTGCCATTTGTGGCAACATGGGTAGATCTTGAGGGTATTATGTTAAGTGCGATAAGTCAGAGAAAAACAAATACCACATGACTTCACTTATATGTGCGATCTAAAACCCAAAACAAACAAAACCAAACTCTCTTTCTTTAAATGTTTTGTTTTGGATTTTATTTGTTTGAGAGAGACAGAGCGAGAGCACAAGCGCTAGGGAGAGGCAGAGGGAGGAGCAGACCCCTTGCTCAACAGGGAGCCCGACGTGGGGCTCCTTCCCAGGACCCGGAGATCACGACCCTAGCCAAAGGCAGACACTTAACCGACGGAGCCACCCAGCTGCCCTGCAAAACCAAACTCTTAAATACAGAGAACAAACTGGTGGTCTCCAGAGGGGGTTGTGTAGGATACTAGGTGGTTAAAACACTCCATGAAGGCCGGTACCATCTTTACTTCATTCAGGGCTGTGATCCTCACACTTAGAACACTGCCGGGCTCATGACAGCTGAGCAATAAGGAATGGTTGAAAAAGAAAGGAAAGAATCAATGAATGACATTCATGGACAACTTGGAGCATCTTCTGGAAACATTAAGCTGAAATTTGACGCCACGATTATGTTTACTAGTCTTTGGGTGGAATGTTGGCCCGTGACCACTGTTTACAGCAGCATAGAAACTGCACCTCGAACATCTGTACTATCGCGTGGAGGAGGCAGATGGTCTGTGGTGTACCTGGTCATGGATAACCATTGTCTTCTGCAAGTACTAAAATAGAAAACTGCCATTAAATATTATAGGAGACCCAGGTACTTCCTCTTTTATAAAGGATCTTGTACCATGGTGTGGTTTGTCCTCAAAGCACTTGTGAATTGTCCAACCACAGCCATGGCCACACTTGGACAAGATAACCCAAGAACTTCTATGTTGACCAAGCCAGACTTGGCATGTAGACATTATGCCGTTATTAGTATTTTCAGCCTCCCAATGCAAGCTGTTCCTCTAAAAGAAAAAAAATGCTCATTGGAAGTTTTCCCATTCCTAATTTCAATGAAGAGTTTTATTTAAAAATACCTCCATCCCAAGTGCCGCTCTCAGGAGAATGAATTAAAAATGTGCAGTATCAGGGCACCTGGGTGGCGCAGTCAGTTAAGTGTCCAACTCTTGGTTCTGGCTCAGGTCATGATCTTGGGGTCCTGGGATACAACCTCGCATCAGCTCTGCGCTCAGCTCAGTGCCTGCTTGGGATTCTCTCTCCCTCTCCCTCTGCCCCTCCCTCTCTCTCTCTCTCTCTCTCTCTCTCTCCCAAATAAATAAATAAATCTATTTTTAAAATGTGAGTTATGTTCACACGATGGAAATGAGTGATCTCCAGCCTCACACAACAATATGGATGAATCTTACAAATACAATGGTCAGCAAAACAGTAACAACTTTATGAATCTAGTTTTTAAAAAAAAGTTTAAAAATCACAGGTAAAATTAATATATGCTTTTAAAAGTTAGAAAGTAGTCTCTCCTCAAGGACTGGAAAGGGACATGCTGGGGGGCAGGTCAACCACGGTCTTTTTCTTGATCTGGGATATATTCAGTATTGGAGATCCAGGAAACTCTACACTTATCAGATATGCACATTTCTATATGTATATTCTATACCCATAAAAAGTTGGGTTTTCTTTAATGTCCTTGGACATCCTAACTTCTAAGGAAGAAATGCTATTTCCTCACTCCCACCCCAGGGCACTGCCCCTCGCCCTTCTTCCTGCTCAGCCCAACACAAAGTAGGTCATCATTCTCATTGGTCTTCCTATTTCTGTCCATTTGAACACTTGAACAGGTTTTTAGCTTCTTATGTGTCTTCATTTCTAATCCTACTGCATTCCCTTATGTAACTGAAGAATTTAGCATTTGGGATAAATTCTTAGTATTCTTTTTTTAAAAATATTTTGTTTGTAAGTAATCTCTATGCCCAACTTGGGGCTTGAACCCACAACCCCAAGATCAAGAGTCGCATGCTCCACTGATGGAGCCAACCAGGCGCCCTAAATTCTTAGTGTTCTTTTTTCTTTAAAGATTTTTTTATTTATTCATTTGTCAGAGAGAGAGCGAGAGCACAAGCAGAGGGAGAAGCAGACTCCCCGCTGAGCGAGGAGCCCGATGCGGGACTCGATCCCAGGACCGCGGGATCATGACCTGAGCAGGAGGCAGACGCCTAACCGACTGAGCCACCCCGGTGTCCCAATTCTTAGTGTTCTTAATCATTCAGGAGGACAACAGTTATCCTCTTGTGAGCTGGGTCTATGCTGGGTTAATGCACAGTATCTTAGTCCGTCCTCCCAAGAGCCCTGCAAGATGAGATTGCTATACCCATTTTACAGACAAGGAAGCTAAGGCCCAGGGAAGTGAAATAGTTTAAGTAAAGAGAAATACCCCCAAACTCTGCTCATGTCACACTTCCCAGTGGTTCATTCTGCAATAGACTCCACTCTGCTTAACAATTTTTCTATGCTTTTGGTCTCCAACCAGAAAGGGAAGGCCAGATGGCTCGCAGCCACACTAGTCTGAGCTACCTGGAAGCCTCCTGATACAAGGGTTATAGGAACAGAGGACGGAGATGTTTGTGCTGACAATCCCAGGTCCTGATCCCTAATGCTCAGCCCCAAACGGCAAAGGAAACCTCCAATAGTCAGGCATGTCAGAGAGCTGTAAAAGTCCTGGCAAGAACTCTGAAATCAGATCCGGCCAGCATGTGTCCCTGAATGTCAGAATAGACACTATATTTATCCTGAAAAGCCCTTCAGTGCACTGAGAGCTATAAATAGTCATTAGGACCTAAGCAAGTGGTCTTAACACATGGATTTCCTTCCAAAAATGCAGACCCATTTTAATTAAATTTGTAATTAACCTCTGGGAGGGCAGGCCCCGAATTCCGTTTGCTTTTGGACGCACCGTGAGTAATTTCCTATTTACTGAACATTTGGGGATTAGCATGCTCGCTGGGTGTTTAGCCCAGAGGCAGCCCTCCGGGAGCTTGCACAGAGCCTGGCTCCCTGGAGAAGACACACGGGTGCACGGTGAACGCACCCTGTAGCCTGGGGCCTCCCCCTGTCCGGGTGTCAGAGTCTTTTTGCAAAGCCAAGTCCTTTCCCCTCCGATTTTCCCAGAACAACATGGGAGTCACAGCCGTGCTCATGTTGCCTCTGCTACTCCTGGGAATCAGTGGCCTGCTCTTCATCTACCAAGAGGTGTCCCGGCTGTGGTCAAAGTCAGTGGTGCAGAACAAAGTGGTGGTGATCACTGATGCCATCTCAGGACTGGGCAAGGGTAAGCCAGCTTCTCCCCCTACCCCGTGCCCACTCCCGACCTGAGGGACGAGAGGTGGCAGGACGGCGTGCGGCCAACCCGCTAGGTGGGAGGGCGATGGACACTGTGTCTTCTCCCAGTGTCCCTCATTAACCAGCAAGTGTCTTCCCTTTTGGGGACTGCAGCTCCCATGCCCGAGAAATGAGGGGATTGGGAGAGCCGGGCTGGCAAACTCACAACCTCGGGGCCAAAACAGGTCTGCAGATGTGGTTTGTTTTTGCCTTCATGGGGTTCTGGAGACTTTGAAATGCAAAGTCCTTAGCTGGGGCGGCATGCCAACGAGGAGCCCAGACTTGGGCGCTGGGTTGAGTTCCGGGCTCCCTCACTTACTAGCTGGTGACTGCACTGGTCTGCTTTGCATTTCCCATCTAGGAAAGTGAAGATACTAGTCGTCTCTACCTCATGGTGTTGTTGGGGAATGAATGAATGAATGAATGAATGAATAGATGGGAAGCATGTAGAACCACTCAAGTGTTCATAATGGTAATAATGATAACGAACACATTTAGGCAGAACATATGTGCTCTAGTGTGTCATACACCCCACTCAGCCCTAGCGTATCACACTCAGGCTAATTAGCTCAATCATTTACCTCCTGGCCTTGAAGGCACGTATGTTTGTGACCCCTGAATTGGATGGTCTCAACTCTTTAATGCTGGTGGCATCTGTGACATGAGGGTAGTCCATGTCCTTAGGTTTGTTAGATTCTGACTCCACCACTCCTAACACTGGGTGTACTTCTTGCTGTTGTTTTTGTTATTTTTAACCAAACATAGAACCCACATGGCCAAATGTTCATTAGGTCGCTCAAAAAGCATCCACTGAGTCCATCAGGTGCTGTGTGTTGAGATGAGCATCGCCCCTTTCAAAGAACCCCATCATGAGAACGTTGGCAACCTCCTGTCTGGGAATTCTCTGAGAACTTCATTCCCTTGGGTATCCCAAGGGGAGCCAATCCACATGCTTTGAAGGTGGGTTCAATTTCAGTGGGTGGTTAACTCAGGCTCACCATTTGACGTAAAAAAATAAAGCACAAGGCAGATAAACTGCGTTCTCCGTGTGACCTACCATGGGTCCCAGAAGCAATTCCCAAGGAGGACATCCTGCATCCTTAGACTCAGGGCTCAAAAGCAATTTGTCAACCAGACCGGAGACAGGACAATAGGGAAGAAGGTTTGCCCTGGGGGCGACACTCACCTGGACACACTCAGTCAGTCTTTGGGGAGACCTGCTCTTCAAACAGAACCTGTCCATAGAGCATCAGACCAGCTGCCAACATAGACCCCTTCCTCGTGAAGTCTTCCCTGCCACCCTGCTCCTTCTTGGATGGTCCCCACAGAACTGGCCTTTGGGGTCCCGTGGCTCCTCTCCTTCCCATGCTTTCCATCTATTCGTTCATTCATTAGCACACGCCTCGCATTGTGTGGGACCCGTGTGTTTCTCAGCTGGTCCACCAGACACAAGCTCTCTTGTGGTGGAGCTTGTGTTTTGTTCATCCTGGTGTTCCACCACTTAGCTCCGAGCCTGGCAGAGAGTAAGCACTCAAACAAAACAAAACAAAACAAAACAAAACAAAACAAAAAAAAACAAAAAAAACATTTATTGAATAAATGCCTTTAAAAGCCACCATCTTATGAGGGAAAGACACTCACGTGGCTAAGTATGTGGTTGTATATTTGTTTTGTCAATTTCTGGCCAGATTCCAATATGATCAGAGAACATATTCTCTACGATTTTAATTCTTTTAAATTTGTTGAGGGTATGGCCTGTCTCGGTGAACAATCTGCAGGTGCCCGGAATGGGTGTGCATCCTACTGTCTTTGGGTCAAATGTCCCACAAAGTGTCGATCAGGTCCTGCCGGTTGAGAAGGCTGTTCAACCATGTATGCTCCCGATTTTCTGTTAGTAGGTAGTGCCATTCTGCCTACTGTTGGGAGACATGTATTTGTTTTAGTAGCCTCTTTATTTTTGAAGTCTCATTCGGTTATGGTGACACACTGTACAAATCCGGTACCTGGGAAATACATCCCAGGGGCAACATGGCATCTTCAGAGGAATGCGGTCCAGTCTGTGTTGTGACTCACGTGTCTTATGGACCTACCCCGGAAAGAAATGCAAAGCAGGGAAAAAGTAAGTCCAAATATTTAGATGTAACCCGAGAAGCTGGGCGTGTGTGGCTTTAAATAAACGCCTCCCCAAGAACACGCAGCTGACCACAGCATTTACGTGTTCATGCGGTTCCGTTCCTGAGGTCCGAGGCAAGAGAAAAAGTGAGGGGCATGGCGCCGATGACGCAGACCCCACAGCACACCACCCCCCCATCCCCTGGAACCTGCGCGCACCCGGCGGGTAGTGCTGGAGAGTTGCAAGGAAGCAGCGCCAAGCTGTTTCCCAGGGAAACCAGACAAAGATCAGGACATCAGACCCTTTCCCCAAGCCCACACAGCTCAGCCACATCGGGAATCAGGTCACTTTGTACCCACTGTGTCTGCAGCAAGAGGGACTCTCAAAAATACTTAACCACTGCGCTTGAACTTGAAGTGTTTCTGAAGTTGAGCTGCTTGCCTCTCAGTCAACGGCCTTTTACGATGGCCCCCCACCCCCAGCCATCCTTTTGCCTTGTTGTCTCCCTGAAATCTGGAGGTGGCCCCAGCGGAGGCAAGGAAAAAAGCTCAGCTTATTTTGGCTGCTCAAAAAAGAAAAAGCTTGGTGCCAACCCTCCCAACACGGGACCAAACTGAGCTGTGGTCATGAGCTGAGCTGATCAAGAAGCAAACCAGAGCACAGGAGTCTACCAGGGCCTGCATTAGCAGAAATGACATATTTGGGAGGGTGCCTTCAGGCTTACTGTCCCCCAGCTGCGGGTCACACCACGGGGCTCCAGCCCCCCGCAGCCCGCACCCCACACCCCGAGTGGCTGCTACTCAGAGTTATGGCAGAAGGGAGGGAAGGCCGGGCTTTTGGCCTCCAGACGAAGTCTCTTTTGGTGAATTCTCTTATAAAATCCAATATATTAAAAAGGATTTTCAGGTAAAAAGAACAGGAAACACACGTAGAACCCCACCCATTTGGGAATACTTCATCCTGTCTCCTTTTGCTCTTTTATGATGCTTATAGGTGTAGCCTGCATTTATGGTCTGATGGGCACGGTATTCTGGGCTCACAGGAGTGGGGGGGCAGTGGTAGCTGGACAGCCCTCCCACCCCACTCTCAAATTCAAGCAGCAGAGAAAACCCTTCCTCTGAGTCTTGATTTTTTAAAAACATTCTGATAGTCTCCGAAGTCATGATCACTTCTGATCACTATTTGATTATACAAAACCCTTTGGGAATGCTAGGTCCCCTAACCTACCATCCATCCATCGATTCAGAAATTGGGATGCCCAGTCCAATATGTGAGAAAATATGTGGATTTTCATTGAAGTGAACGCCCCCTTCCACCCACTCACCCAGGGCAAGTGGCCGCCCAGCCCGCTGCTCTTTCTGACCCCTCTGGGGCTAGAGGGGCAGGAACAGAAGGAGAGCAGGAGGAATCCTTATCTGGCTGACACTGTCATGGGAGTGGCCTGGCACCACCTGTTGAAAACCGAGTCTGGCTCTTTCTCTGTGGCCCCTTCTGTGGGTCCTTCCAAGGCCCTCCCTGGGAACATCCGCCCACCCTTTCTGCAAGGCATGGACACTCCAGTTGCTCAATCCTCGCCTGGCCCCTGGTATTAGGGCAGGTGCTTCTCCGGGGCCCTCTGTTTTAATAAGACCTGACCAGGGTTGATATCAAGAAAAAAGAGTTTATTACTTGCCACAAACAAGGAGGTCACTGGGGCTAGCTCCCAAAGCATTGTTTCCCAGAGCAAAAAGCACAGTGTGCGTTCATTGACCAGCCCCGTGAACGCATACACCATGTCGGTGTCAACACACACCATGTCGGTGTCAGCACACGCAGAGGAGGGGGTCTTGGGGGCGCCTGCCTGGTGTAAAATCAGGCCTGGACATACACCCCACATTACGCTGATTGGGCACGAGCCCCGCCCAGGGGCGGAGATTTTAACATTATCATGAGCAAGGTCCCACACCTTTTATCTAGTTGCCCTTGAAATCCGGACTCCTGGTTTTAGCCAGCTCCGTGGTCCCCTCTGCCTCTTCCTGGGACCTTGAGTTCCCGCTGGTCAGCACCTGCAAAAACAGCTAAGCCTTTGGGGTTGGTTCTAATTAGCTAACACCACTGCCCTGCTAATGGAACCTCGGGCAGAATTCAAAATAGCTCCCAAGCAACTCAGGGCTTAGGTCTGGTCCACCGTGCTTATGGGGGCAGGGTCTTTGGGGTGGAGACCAATCCCCTGGGGCAGCCCGACCCTCCTCCCCTCTGCTCTGTGCATACCTGGTGGCCCCCCTCCTCGCATTGGATTTTGCAGGTGGAACTCAGACCCCGCCCCCCCCCCCCTCCCCTTTGCAGGGAACTGACAGCTTGCTGTTCAGGTGGTCCTGGTGGCTCCCTGCAACGTGGGACAGAGATAAAGGGCAAAAACACATCGCAGTCCCCTCCCCAATTCCTCCATCAAAGTCCACTCTCTCTCTCCTCTTCCAAGTCCAATTTGTGTCCTATTTTGGGGGGCAAGAGATATTGAACTCCATAAAACAGGGTTTTAGTGATTTCCTTTGAAAATGTGCATCTTGGGTTAGCAACTAACCTCAGAAATTTAGATCTGTTTGATCTTGGTGCATTGGTCAAACTTTCCATTTAAAACCCCGTTACACATGCGAATGCACAATTTAACATCCAATTATACACACACAGAGTCAAGTGCCTGGCAGGAAAACATCAGTTTTGAAGGCTTCAAAATACTCGATAAATATCATCATTTATCCACCAAGCTCCTGTGATATGGGACATTTACCACTATTTCCAACTCTTTACTGTTATAATAGTACCGAGATAAACAACATTGTAACTATGTCCATGCAGACGGTCTTATTTTTCTCCTTAGAATAAATGCCCATAAATGAAATAACCAGGTCCAAGTCTACATTTAGTTTTAAGGATTCGGTCCAATTTTTCTTCCAAAAGATTGTGGCAATTTACACTGCCATCAACAGGGAACGTGTGACTATCCCCAGTTTTGTTTTTGATTATCTGATAGATTAAAATTAGTGTCCTGTTTCAAACTGCCTGTCTTTATTCTTGGCACTGAACTATTTTTTGAACATTAGCTCTTTGTGCTTCTCTTATGAATTGCTTACCCGTCTCGCTAGCCAATTTCTTCTTTAGGGTCTTTATCTGGTTTTCTTATTGATTTATAACAGTTCTTTGTAGCTCAAATAAATTTGCCCTTTTCTGACATATGTGTTTTAAATAGGCTTTCTCGGGACGCCTGGGGGGCTCAGTCAGTTAAGCGTCTAACTCTTGATTTCGATTCAGGTCATGATCTCAGGGTTGTGAGATTGAGCCCTGCATCCAGCTCTGTACTCACTGGGGAGTCTGCTTGGGATTCTCTCTCCCTCCACCCCTCGCCCTGTTCATTCTCTCGCTTGCTTTCTGAAATAAATAAATAAAATCTTTAAAAAAATAAAAATAAATAGGTTTCCTCAATTTATCTTGCTCTTAATTTTCATTTCTGTTTTCTGCTCTCAGAAAGGTTTTTGTTTTTTTAAGGATAAAAAATCTATAAATCATTTCTGTTATGATTTCTTCCCTTGGGGTCAGGCTTACAAGATCTTTCCCCAAAGCAAGGTTATATATTAATTTCTCCTTTCTTCTAGTTCTTTTATGGCTCTGTGTTAACATTTAACTATTTAATACATTTTAGCATATTGCATTCTCCCCAATAGTTAGCTAGGAGTTCAAATACCATTTTTTATTTTATTTTATTTTTCAAAGACCGCTTTTTCAATAGTGTGTTCTTTACCCACTGATTCATCATGCTAACTTTACAATATACTAAATTCTTACGAATTCTTGGCTCTATTTTTATTCAGTATTTCTATCCATACTTGAGCCACAAACAGCCTGCTTTAATTTCTGTAGCTTTTATCATCTATTTTAATAACTGATAGAGTAGGTCAATTCCTATTGTTGTTCATCAAACTGTTCTTTGCTTTTCTTGAGCATTTGTTATTCCAAACAAGTCTTGTCAAGTATCCCAAGTAAAGTTTAGGATCTTGTCATCCCTTTCCAAGACACGTTGGAATCTTGATTTACTGCATCAAATTCACTTGGAGATGGATCGACGTCTTCATTGAATTCCGCCATCCAGAATGGTCATGGACAGCCTCCTTCTCAGTAAAGCACCTACATTCAGAGAAATCGTCCCTTCCCTGTGGTCCCAACTCAAGGCAACATTAACACAGTTATTTCTTGATTCAGGTTTCCCTCAGTCAGCAGAACCGCTCACATCCTCCCTCCTCCCTGCTCTCGGTCACACGCAGTACACCTGCTTCTAGACCTCACCGGGACCCTCCATCCATCCTCCAGCCCTGCTCCGATCTGGCTGAGCCTGCATGGTCCAGCACTGCAACTGTTCTCCTCCAATACAAAAATCCCCCTGCCCACGATGCCCGCTGATCACACCCCGGCCGGCCCCCTTCTTTCCATCCGCACACAACCATAAGATCGCTTTGAGCCATTGCATTCAGGATATCCAGCCTCCAGTGGGCACCCAGGGCTGCCCAGCTATCCTTCGGCATCCTGGCTCAGTCAGGCCCCCTGCTGGTTGGTATAAAATAGGCGGTCATACTGTTGAATCACAGATCTGTACCTTTGAAACAAATAATGCAATATATGTTAAGAAAAAAAAGAAGAAGAAGATAGCAGGAGGGGAAGAATGAAGGGGAGTAAATCGGAGGGGGAGACGAACCATGAGAGACGATGGACTCTGAAAAACAAACTGAGGGTTCTAGAGGGGAGGGGGGTGGGGGGATGGGTTAGCCTGGTGATGGGTATTAAAGAGGGCACGTTCTGCGTGGAGCACTGGGTGTGTTATATGCAAACAATGAATCATGGAACACTACATCAAAAACTAATGATGTAATGTATGGTGATTAACATAACAATAAAAAATTTAAAGTAAAAAAAATTAACACCATTTGGGTTAGTCATGGTGTCTCTCTCCCATAAAAACAAATAGGGGCCTCTCAGAAATAAGTTAAGAAAGCATCTTTAAAAGAGCTCCTGGAAGATTAAACTCTATAATGATATGGAAAATGTTGAAATAAGTTCTTTTTTTTTTTTTTTTTAAAGATTTATTTATTTGAGAGAGTGAGAATGAGAGAAAGAGAGTACATGAGAGGGGGGAGGGTGACAGGGAGAAGCAGGCTCCCCGCCGAGCAGGGAGCCCGATGCGGGACTCGATCCCGGGACTCCGGGATCATGACCTGAGCCGAAGGCAGTCGCTTAACCAACTGAGCCACCCAGGCGCCCGAAATAAGTTCTTTTTTAAGGGGGAGAGTTATGTTGTTTTTCAGTGTCTTTGTCTTCTTTATGCAACGTTTTCATTAAATAACTAGTTCTTTCACTGACAAAAAAAAAAAAAAAATAGGCGGTCATAGGTCCTGAGCACCTAGTAGGTGTTGAGGGTGCCCTTGCCAGGTCCCTGTACGAGGCCAGTTTATCTGTTCCGCAGGTGCTATGAGTGTTGGCTGCATGGCTCACAGACCTGCCCTCTGCCAGTGGACATTGCCTCCCCTGGGAGTTACACACCCTTGGCCCCCAGCCCCGGAGGAAGACAGCACACAGTCGGTAGACCCAAGTGTATAAAAGGCTGGTCCTCCTGCCTCCAGGTGGGACACCTCTGCAGTTGGGTTTACACCCCAGAGCCTTCCTTGGATCCAACCGAGGCTAGACTTTACCTGAGACCTTACTCCTTCACGGATATTCTCTGAAGAGCACGCCCTCAAATCTTGATTGCTTGAGTCCCTGGTCTCTGGTTCTGCTTCTGGGAACCCCCCCAAGACACCGCCTCGGGTGGTTCCCGTGGGCATTAAATGAGCTAGTATATGTAACTCTCTTTCAAGAGCCCCTAGAACAAGTAAACACTCAAAATATATTAGCTTTTATTGTTCGTAAATATCAGTATTATTGCTACACAAGAATACTATGTGTCTATTTTTTAAAGTAATCTCTATGCCCAACGTGGGGCCTGGAACTCACATCCCTGAGATCAAGAGTTGCTCGCTCAGCTGACTGAGCCCACCAGGTGTCCCCATAAATACTTTGTGTCTACCAGTCCTTGCCCAGTTGAGAAAGACCTATGTTGGGTGAGTGAGGAATGCCTTCAGAATAAAATTAACTAGACACAAGGCAGGTTTATTTTTTAAATAAAAAGAATCCTGGCTGGAGTATCTATCCACAGAGAAAATGTGCAGGAAACTGGCGGCATTATGTCTGAAAAAAACCACGATGGTTGTTTCCAGTATCTTTAGATTAAGATATATCGAGGACTTTGATCCTGGAGGGCTAGTAGACAGGGTCATCCTTCTGTCCAGCTTAAGGAAGACTATCCTAATGATCAGAACCATCCCAGGAAGGAAGTGCTGTCTCCACTCTGAGCTCCCCCTCACAGGAGGTAACCGCGCAGAGGCTGGAAATAAAAAAACTTCCAGCCCTGGGAGGAGGTTGAATGAAATGACCTAGGTCTCATGGCCTTAGGATTTTGGAATTCTTTGAAATCTTGAATTCCTATGAGAGAGGCTCATCGACCGTGGCTCCATCCACACAGTGCACCCTGCCCTCTTTCCTTCTTCCCCCAGAGTGTGCTCGGGTGTTCCACACTGGTGGGGCAAGGCTGGTGCTGTGTGGCAAGAACTGGGAGAGGCTAGAGATCCTGTATGACGCCCTCATCAGCGTGGCTGACCCCAGCAAGGTAAGGCCTTCTGGCGATCGGCTTGGGGAGCTTCTGGGCACCCTTAGCCTTCACTGACTTCTCTGCGTTAGCAGCTCATGGACCAGGTGGGTGAAATTTGGTGATTGCTTTGTGGGATGGGAGGCAGTGCCCTCCCTAATCTTGACCCAGGCCTGTCTGCCAGGCACAAGGGCTGGCTCATCTGGACCATTCTCCACGCCAAGATTTTGCTCTCTGGCAACTCTCCCTCCCCACCCCCTATTGTATTTAAGTCAGAGTCAAAGATGATCCAGAAGCTTTAGCAAGGCACAGGTATGGCATGATTATAAACGCTTATGGCTGATTTCTTTTTAAAGATTTTGTTTATTTATTCATAAGAGACAGAGAGAGAGAGAGAGAGAGAGAGAGAGGCAGAGGGAGAAGCAGGCTCCCTGCTGAGCAGGGAGCCGGATGCGGGACTCAATCCCAGGACCCTGGGATCATGACCTGAGCCGAAGGCAGACGCTTAACTATCTGAGCCACCCAGGCACCCATGGCTGATTTTTAAAAATAATATATCAGGGGCGCCTGGCTGGGTCAGTTGGTGGAGCATGTGACTCTCGATCTCGGGCTCATGAGTTCGATCCCCATGTTGGGTGTAGAGATCACTTAAAAACAAAATCTTTAAAATAAAATAATACCTCAAGTGATATTTCCTTCCAGGAAGTTGGGGAAGTGAAGTCACTTTCCATGAAGCCACTGGGAGGTGAGGACTTTCCGGGAGGTCGGAGGTTGCAGGTTTCAGTGTTTCTGGAGCATTGTTTAGAGAATTGCCTTCAGAGCTGTCTTCATGGTTTGGTTTGGTTTGGTTTGGTTCAATTTGGCCTCGATGTTGAATTGCTTTTCGGAAATAGCCAAAAATAATTCACAGCAAAGTCTGGTATTTGAGGAGAGGAACAAATGGGACAATACAGCATTCAAATTCTGTTTTGGGGGATGTTAACAGGTATTGAGTTAAAACGAGGTTCTGAGGTCAATTGTGTGGGACATACCAAGTAAAGCCAAGCTTGTCTGGTGCGTTCCTTTACTGCAGGACTTTTCAGAGCCTTTGATATGCTAATGTGCATTATGTATCCTTCTTATGTATCCCCAAGAAGGACATGTAATAGTCTGTGTTTCCCAAACAAATTTGACCAGGGAACCCTCTTGTTGGGACCGTTTGTCAAACGCTGGGATTGCATTTTCACATGATATCCTCAATTTTCCAACCTGTTCCCTGCTCTAGACTGTGAGAGTCTCAATGGCAATTGAGCGTCTAGGGCTGAACACAATGCCTGGCACGTAGATGGTGCTCCAAAAATACTGCGTGGAGTGTACGATTTTGGTCAAAAACAAAATGTGGCTACAGAGCACAGTGATGACTCTTAAGCCAGTTTGGAAAACCATTTGCAAAAAGGAGCTCATAAATATTGTAATGGCGTCTCCATTAGAATCCATGCTCGGCCTCCTCAATAAAGGGTGATATTCATTTGGATTTATCAGTTCTGGCCTCTTTGGCCAACAGTTCAGACTCTACCGCATTTTTGCACATTTGGATTACTGGTGGTATAGCTAAGGTACCCATGAATGGATTCTCCATCAGCTTCCTTCCTCCCAGAGCCATCTCCGCTCTTTCCTCTTCATTTTTATTTTGTAGTCATTCCATAAGCTCTGAATTTCAAAAGGGTTGGCTCTCAGCTCGAGGACCCCCAGGGTCTGCAAGAGGGAGGTCTTCCCACACATGCCTTGACTCTCTCGTTGGTTCAGCAGACATTCACCCCAAAGCTGGTCCTCTTGGACCTCTCGGACATCAGCTGTGTCCAGGACGTGGCCAAAGAGGTCCTGGACTGTTATGGCTGTGTGGACATCCTCATCAACAATGCCAGCATGAAGATCAAGGGGCCTGCCCATAAGATTTCTCTGGAGCTCGACAAGAAGATCATGGACGCCAATTACTTCGGGCCCATCACACTGACCAAAGGTCTCGTGAGTTTGGCCTTCCCGTAGATTTCTGGGCCACTGGCTGCTAGAGGAGGCTCTGTTACATAGTCAGACGGTCTTCCAATTCTGGATGGAGTCTCCAGCCCCCCTCAGAAAAATTCCTACTTATTTGGTGAAAGCTTTCAGCATTCTGGCTATAAATGTTGATAAAAGAAAAGGGATTTTGAAAGTATCTTACTAGTATATTCCAACCTCCCTCTCTGGGAAATCCCCCTCCCCACCCAAGCCCTGCTCTTTATCCCCTCTTCTCACTCATGTTCATGGCTCCCCCCACCCCAATCCCACGTCTCTGGACCCTTGTCTTCACGCTTCATATATATTTTGATATATCGACCTTACCCTTGATCTGTTCTTACCCATGTCAGTTGGTCAAGGGTAGAGATTCTGCCCTCAGAAATAAAGAAGAAAATGGTTTATCCCCAGACTACAAGAAACCCAGCGTAGTGTCAATCCCTTTGCCGAAACGGGGGGCGGGGGGCAGAGTCCCTTTCAAGGGTAAAATGGCCACTCTGTGGAGATAGTTCACTGCCAAGTTCAAATGCAGCTCGAGAGCCTAGGGGGTTGGAGCTGGAGATGACAGGGAATAGAACCAAGAGTTGAAGCACCCCCCACCTGCAAACTTTATCAAGGCAGAACCCCAACAGAGAGGATATATGCATGGAGAATTTCTGAGTTTAGAACATGGGGTTCAAGAAGTATAATCTTAGAGCTGCCTTCTTTTTTTTTTTTTAGTTTTTTTTAATTGTTATGTTAATCACCATACATTACATCATTAGTTCTTGATGTAGTGCTCCATGATTCATTGTTTGTGCATAACACCCAGTGCTCCACGCAGTACGTGCCCTCTTTAATACCCATCACCAGGCTAACCCATCCCCCCACCTCCTCCCCTCTAGAACCCTCAGTTTGTTTCTCAGAGTCCATCGTCTCTCATGGTTCGTCTCCCCCTCTGACTTACTCCCCTTCATTCTTCCCCTCCTGCTATCTTCTTCTTTTTCTTTTTTCTTACCATATGTTGCATTATTTGTTTCAGAGGTACAGATCTGTGATTCAACAGTCTTTTAGAGCTGCCTTCTTTATGGCCACAATCTCCATGATAATGGGGTTTGGGACACCACCCGGACAGAGGAAAGGAAAGTTATCTGAAGCAGAAAGATGACTTTCCAGAGCTTCTGAAATGATCCCCCAGAGATAATGGTTTCCCCCAATCCGGTCCCTGTGGACACACCGTGCAGGCCAGGCAGCCGGTGACAGGTGCCGGGCAGCCTCTGAGAGTTCCCGGTTCACTGACATCAAAGTGAAGGATGCAGGGAGTGGAGGGGGGGTAGGCAGGGCCGGGTCATCTTCTTGGTTGGGCCTCTAACTTGCTAAGAGACCTGAGTCTAGTCACTAGCTCTGGGCCTCAGTTTGCCCATCTGTAACACTTCAGGGCTCAATGTCAATGCCATTCTGGAAATAGTCTTTTGAGTTTTTGCCATAGACCCGTTCCACCTGCACTGTGATTTATCTCGTTCTCTAAATTTCTGCATTTTCAAAGGAGTTCATTTGAAGGGGGAATCTTTATAGTATCCCCATAAATTAAAAGCCCCCTTCCCTCTCAATAAATAGAAGAACTCTGAAAACAGAACGAAGTAGCAGGTTCTCCCACGGCGCAGGGCTGAGGCATTTCCTCTCTTTGTTAAAAGCTTCGCACCTGCAAGAGAGGTGTTCGAGACACAGTAGAATTGCGGTGGATTGAAATGGGATGGCCTGTGACCTTTCTCACCGCTGAGATCTGCCCGTGGGCGGGTCACTGAAAACCACCCAGAAATGACCAGCTGAGCCTAGCCCACTCTTAGGAAACATGGGATCAGTGATGTCCACGCTCCTGCCCACCTGTGTCCTGCTGTAATCCAGTCGCCAGGGAGGTAGAAGGGCCCTGGGCGAGGAAGTGGGTCTGGGGGAGGGGTCTCCCACCTCTAACTGTGACTCCTCCACCGGTGCTTTCCAGCCCTGCTTCCCGACATGATCTCCCGGAGGACGGGCCAGATTGTGTTAGTGAATAACATCCAAGGGAAGCTTGGAATCCCATTCCGCACAGCCTGTAAGTTGCCATGACAGAAACATTTCGCCTTAGGTTATATTCTTATAAGACAAGGGGTGTCGTGTCTAGCACTAGGCACGTGGTCATAAGGGAGGGGGACGTCCAGAGGTGAAACGGTCTATTGGTTTTACTTTCATCCCTTCAGTTCCCATTTCTGAGCCCCTGTGGCATATGCAGGTGACCGGGGGTCCCTCTCCCCCAGAGGCTCATGTCCCCACAGGTGGTCAGGGCCGGCCCTGGCTGACCCCCATCAGTGCCTCCTGGCATGGGCACACAGCCCCGACGCAAATGCCCTACCTCCAAAAAGATGCCCTTGAAGGACAGGAAAGGCTACAACCCAGAAAGAGGAGATGGGTGCACATCATGCAATGGTAGAGGGATGGAAGCTTCGGAGGGTGGAGGAAAGGGAGAATGGAAGACGCAGAGTTGCAGGAGTCCTTTAGAAAAGTCCAGAGAGGACAGGAACTTCTCCATAGATGTTCTTGGGACCCAGCTGGGGAAACTCCCTCCTCCCATGAGGTACTCTGTGGGAGGGCAGGGTGCATACCTTATACGTTTCCTTTTTTTAGAGGGGGGGGGGGCGGGGGTGAGCAGGGCTGGGGGGGGAGGGGCAGAGGGAGAGAGAGAATCCCAAACAGATTCCCCACTGAGCATGCAGCGCAGTGTGGGGCTCAATTCCATGACCCCAAGACCATGACCTGAGCCAGAACCAAGAGTCAGATGGTCAACCGACTGAGCCACCCAGGCGCCCCCGCTCCCAGCTTCTTTTTAATTCCCTATTTAGTATTGTCATATAGTGGTTTGTAAGAAATATGTATTTGGTCATTGTCCCATTTCTGGCACAGAGCTCTTAAAACCCTTGAATTTCCTAAGTGATGAGAGTGCTCAAAGTGTCTTTTGTTACATCAGTGAGGCGATTTTGGCTGTCACCTAAGGAGGGGGGCTGCTTGCCAGAGAAGCTAAGCATGTAATTAGCGGGTGGGATGTTCTAGTCCCCCCCCCCCAGCCTCTGAGGAACAGAGAGGGGCTGGAGATTGAGTTCTGTCACGCAAAGCCCATGATTTAATCAGTCGTGCCTATAATGGAGCCTTTATAAAATCCCGAAAGGACGGGCTTCGGAGAGCTTCTAGGATGAACACGTGGAGATTCGGGGAGAGGGGGGGTGCCTGGGGAGGACATGGGAGCTCTGAGCCCCTCCCCCACACCGCATCCCCCCAACCCCTGCATCTCTTCCATCCGGCTGTCCCTGAGTTCTGTCCTTTTGTAAGAAACTGATGATCCACTAAGTAAAACCTTTCTCCGAGTTCTGTGAGCTGCTCCAGCAGATGAATCGATCTCAGGGAAGGGGTCATTGGAACCTCCGATCTCCAGCAGCTCGGTCAGCAGCACAGAGGACAAGGGGGACTTGTGATTGGCCTGAACTGAGCGGGGACAAGGGGCAGTCCTGGGACTGAGCCCTTAACCTGCGGGCTCTGACTTCATCTTCAGGTAGACCGTGCCAGAATGAAGTGCTAGGACACCCAGCTGGGGTCGGAGAGTCGATGCCGTGGGCAAAAGCCCAGGCATTGGAGTGAGGTGCGGAATTGTTCAGTATTTCACTATTTAAATACGAGGAATTTCAGTAAAAATCAGGCTTTCCACCTTCCCGAGCAACAGAAGATCTAGCACCACGAGACCCACCTTCCCTTCTCTCCCTGACTGCCCCTGTTGCCCTCTGTATGCACTATTGCTCGGGGCCCTGCTGAAAACCGAGTGACCACTCCTCCAAGGGGTTCCCCAAGCCGGGCACCGTGGGATGGTCCCACCTTGCTGGATCCTCGCAGCAGCTCCAAGAAGCTGTCTCATCACTGTCCTTGTCTTTTGGGAGAGGCCCCTGGGCCCCTGGGCCCCTGGCACCTGCGTTCTTAACCCTGCACAGCGAGGGGCAGGTAGCTGACAAGGGCCATCTGGGGAGCACGCACTCCACTCCTCACTAGGACTGGCTCAGAGGGGGCTGGGTCTGCCAGCAGTTATTGGTGTGGTGGCAGGGACCACAGTACCCCCCCCGCCTCATTCAGCCTCCAGCTGACACCCCGAAATGGGAAGCTGAGGTTCATCATATCCCAGATGTGGTTCTAAGCCCCCAAGGCTTTAAGGAATGTCCACTCTACTCTTGTTGAAATTCCTGGAAACGTTCTTATTTACCCGACCCATGGCCTCATCCATTTGGAGTGAATCTGGGGAGTAGCTGGGTTGGACAGGACCTCGGAGGGAAAGGGCTGGGAAGTGGGAGGGGAGACCTGCTCCGGGCTCTCCGGGGCCACCAGCTGGTAACCCCCCGCCCCACCCCAACCCTACCCCTGGCCGGTTTCTCTTCCAGATGCTGCCTCCAAGCATGCGGCACTGGGCTTCTTCGACTGCCTCCGAGCCGAAGTAGAGGAATACGATGTTGTCGTCAGCACCATGAGCCCCACCTTCATCCGGTCCTACCACATGGATCCAGGCCCAGGAAACTGGGAGGCCTCCATCTGGAAATGTGAGTTTTCCGAGGGAGGCTGGAGGTACAGGGGCTGGGAGGGGGCAGCCTGGTGTCACCTGGGCCTGGGGGTGTGTTCCTGAAGCCCAAGATTGGGGGCTTAGTGGGGGCCCCGCACCTGGCTAATAGCAGTCTCCCCAAACTTCAGTCCCAAGGCACCAGGTAGAGAGAATCCTAACCTGCAACTGGCAGACCAAGGCCCAAGCTAGGTTCCGTCACTCACAGGCTCTGTGACCTTGGCCAGGCGACTGCCTGTCTCTGGGCCTCAGTTTCCCCTGTGGAATGACCAGATTTGCTCTTCAAGACCTTCCTACCCCCGCCCCCCCACTTCCCTGGGAGGCCGCACAGAGTCGAGGCTGAGAGTCTGGCACGGGACTGTCTACACTTGGAGCTCGCCTCTGTTGTACACTCAGTGTTTGAACACGGGCAAGTCCCTTGACCTCTATGCCTCAGTTTCCCCTTTAGCAAGTGAGGAATGATGGTGGTACCAGTCTTGCCCAGGCATTGGGAAGACTGACGGTTCCGGCTCAGAGAGGCTTTACAACAGCAACCAGCACACAGCGAGCCCTCTGGAAATGCAGTCTAATTACTGCTCTTCTAGAATGCTCTGAAGAGGGAGCTGCTTCACCCTGCCCGAGGCTCTGTCTCCGCTAGGGAAGCCAGATGAACCAAGATGGTGGGCGGGTGGTTCCAGGAGGCTCTTGACAAGCTCAGCTTCCCAAAAGCTATAAATACAGCTTCCTAATTTATCGGGCACCTTATTCCTTCAGCTCTTCCTCCTCCCTGCAAAGGCTCACAACCACCCTGTGAAATGAACAGGGCAGGAAACTATATGCCCACTTCACGGATGAAAAAGCTGAGGCTCAGGGGGGTGAAGAGTGCCCCCCAGGGTGTCACGGCCACTGGAGGGCAGAGCTGGCGAGGAGCCCACGACGCCAGGCCCGGCCACCTCCCCTTTCCCTCTCTTTGGGCGCCCAGAGGCTGTAACCCCTGCCCCTTCTGGGGCTGTTCAGTCTTTTTCAGGAAGCTGACCTACAGGGTGCACCCTGTGGACGTGGCCGAGGAGGTGATGCGCACCGTGAGGCGGAAGAAACAAGAGGTCTTCCTGGCCAACCCCATCCCCAAGGCCGCAGTGTACATCCGCACCTTCTTCCCAGAGTTCTTTTTCGCCGTGGTGGCCTGTGGGGTGAAGGAGAAACTCAGTGTCCCAGAGGAGGGCTAACTGCTGGGGGCCAGTGGGTCACCTCGCTGGGAATAAAGGCTTTCCTGGCAAGGTGCTGGTCCTCTGTCCTCTCAACACAGGGCCCCAACATGAGCCATGTCCCTAACATACACCTGCCTATGGTGTGCTCCACCCCAGTGAGGATGGCCTGGATGCCAGCCCAGTCTCTGCAGGGTCTCTGGGTCTCTCCTACTCGACATTCCCAGGGCACACTTCCAGAAGCTTCCCGACTCCGTAGGGCGACATCGAGCAGAAAAAGAGGAGCCATGACGGGTCCGACCCCCATATCGACATGCACGCATGCACGCACTGTGCCCATGAGCCCGCTCAGGAACTTAGAAAACCACCTCCAGTTTATACAAGACTGACCTGCCCGTGTCAGCCTCCAACGTCAGAAGCAGGACTTGGCAACCCTCCAGGGCAGCCCTGCCAAACAGAACTTTCTGGAACGATGGAGATACTCTATCATCTGCATTGTCCAAGGTGGTGGCCACGAGCCACAGGTGGTTGTTGACCACCGGAAATGTGGCCTGTGTGCCAGTGAGGCTGAATTCTGAATTTTATCTCATTTGCAGGAATGTGAATTGAAACAGCTACACGTGGCTAGAGGCTCCCAGGTTGGCTGCACACGGCGGACTCCGCTTCTTCCCTGGAATTAGTGGGTCCGAGGAGGGCCCAGGCACAGCTGTTTTTAAAACATTTCTCAGTTGATGCTAAGGTGCCCTGGGGGTTATCTACCTCACTCCAGCCTTTTGATGCATTCTCAAAGCAAAACTCACTTAAAACCGGCATTCTGGTTGTTGGTGGGCATCTCTCTGAGGGGTGGTTTTTCTTACACGAAACAGTTCATGATTCTTGGGATTTTGGAAAAGCATAGGGTATGTTTTTTTGCACTAATATTGTAACTGCTGACTCAAACTTTTCCAATATTTATAAATGAAAGAGGGTTCAGGTGCCCTCCCCGCCCCCGGGCCCCAGCCGCTTACAAAGTTGACATATGTACCGTACACAGACACGTGTATAGACCCGAATCTAGGAAGCGAAATGCCCAGGGTCATGTGATCACTGTGGATCCGAGCCCACCCCCCAAGATAAGGCTGATGGTCAGCATGCGGTGCCAGAATTTAGGACGGTCAGCTGAGCAGCTGGTAGGACAGGCTGGGAGTCAGCCTTCTGTCTTTGGGGGTTTTTATTCCTGCTGCTGGGGAATCAGGCACTATAGTGGTGCTTGGGCCAGAACCAGCGAGAAAAACAGCTGCAGGAAACCGGAAACCTGATTGGTGGGCAGAGACAGAGAGGCAGCTTCGGGGCAAGAAGGCAGGGAGCCATGAGGACTCCAAAGGGGGGTGTTAGACCTCTGACCCTGGGACTCCTCCAGAGAAGCCTTATGCAGAACAAGGCAGGAAGAAGGACCTCCTGTGTCCGTGATCCCGTGTCTGCTCCGGTGTCCCCCTGCCCACTGGCTGCCCTGCAGACGAGGAGGTCAAGGCCCTGCAAGAGGACGCGGCCTCAGCAGGACTGACTGGCCAGCACCCCAAATGCCCTGAAGTTGAATTTCCTGTCCCTGTACTTTGGTCTCCCTCCGGCTGGCTGGCCCCTATTGCCTTTCAGATGTGCCTGTGTCCACTCAGGGTCTGCTGCCCTCTGGCGATGGGGCATCTCACTGCCTAGCAAAGGAAAACCCACTACCCTTCGCTGAAACAGAGAGGGGAAAAATGGAGTAAGTTGGGGGTTGGGGGAAGTGTCATGCAGTATGTGGAGTGGCCACCAGATGTCCCTGTGGCTCCAAGCCGATCTCACAGCCACCTTCTCTCCACCGACTGCCTGCACAGCGCAGGTGTAATCCTGCAAAATTCTGGGCAGCTCCCAGTCCCCAATGAAGCATTCCCCTCTGGGACCCTGTTCGGACTTCAGGAACCTTGAGTCGCTGGCAGGGCTGACAAATCCACTTCACAGATGAGGAAATTCAGGGTGACTGTGCTCTGTGAGATACTCAGGGCAGAACCGGGACAGCTTGGGGATGGTTAAGGGACTGGACTGAGTCACAGAGTCACAGAGGCCAGTGGCCATCCCAGACCACAGAGTGATGCTGCAGTATCCCTAGCTCCCCGCTAGCCCTAGTCCCTTTGAAATGTGACCTTACTTGAAAATAGGGTCATTGCAGATGTAACTGGTTAACATGAGGTCACACTGGGGTAGGTCGGACCCCTAAATCAATGTGACATAAGTCGTCCTTATGAGAGCGGTGTGAAGACAGACACACAGGGAGAAGGCCACGTGATGACCAAAACAGAGACTGGACCGCTAGAGCTACGAGCCAAGGAATGCCAAGGATTGCCGGCAACCACCAGGAGCTAGGATGAGACCAGGAGGGAAGAGCTCTCCCCTACGGGTTTCAGAGGGAGCACCACCCTGCCACCCCCTTGACTGCAGACTTCTGGCCTCCTGTATTGTCTCACAATACATTCCTGTTGCTTTAAGCCCCCCAGTTTGTGGCAATTTATTACAGCAGCTCTAGGAAATGAATACACCCCACTTGAGTGCACATCTGTTTCCAGCCTGGATCTTGACTGATAGCCAACGCCCAGAAGAAATCTGTGAGGCTCCCTTGGGGAAAGCAAGAACCAGAGGAAATGGGGCCGATCTCTCAAGGAGACACGAGCACCCTCCCCGTGTGCTTACTCCTGAGCCCAAAGAACTACCAGCTCTCTGTGTCATCAGAGAATCAAGTAATGCCTAACCAGAGGGCCCTACTTGTTCCAAAGTTGCTAGTGGGGATTCCAGACACCAAAATAAAGCCCTCTAGGGTTCAACCGTCCATCTCCAGAACATTCCAAGCAAACGTGCTCGGTGTCATCAGCAGAGGAGTTGGTTGTGAGGGCAGGGCTGAGGATGGAGGGTCAGAAACACAGAGGCTGGTGCCCTGGAGGAGGAGCATCCAATCAGCATGGTGGGCTGGGCCCGGGGCAGGAGGAGGGACCCCAGGTCAGCCGCCCAGCAGCAACCAGGCAGATGTGGTCTCCTGAGCCAGGAAGGACCCCGCCAGCTGCCAGCCCCCCTCCATCACCCTTCCTGAAAATAGATGGTCTTCTTGGACTTGGGATCCCTCAAGGGGTGGTGGAGACATAGGAATCAGAGTGGGTCACCCTGGTTGTCCTCGGCCTCTCCTACTTGTTACCACCCCATCTCCCATTTGAATCCTTGAGAATTCAGTAATGACTTTGGGGGCTACATGTGGCATAAACTCAACTCAAACATCTACCCACCTAAGTCACTGGAAATCCTATTTCAGGCATGGCTAGATCCAGGCAACCAAATGGTGCCCCGCCACCAGGATTCAGTCTTTTTGTTTGTTTGTTTCTGCGTTTTTATTTTATTTATTTTATTCCATCTCTCAGCAGCAGAGTCTCCTGGGTAGGTTTCACTCTCAACAGATTCCCCCCTTCATCAGGACAAGATGAACACCAACATTTCCAGGCTCATGCCCGACCTGCTTAAAACCTAAATAGAGAGAGATTCCTCTTTCCCAGTAGTTCAAACTAAGGTACTGACAGCCACTAGGGCCATGTGACCATCTTGAAATTCACTACCACGTGTCGGATTACCCAGGCCGGGGCCACGTGTCCATTCTAGGGCAGGAGAAGATGACAGATGTGCAAAGCGATATAAACAAAGGGGGCCACCTCCACGGCTTACGGGTTGGGTGACGTGGGACATGTTACATGGCTTTTGCAACATTAATGTCATTGATAAAATGGGGACAAATCTAGTGCTTATTTCACAGCATCTTTTTAGGGGGACACATAAAGAGCTTGACGATCTGAAGGTAAAGGGGTACTCATGACAGGTGTTCATCCCCACATCGTCAACATCAGAGAGTTGTTTTATAGCATCCTGCAAGTGGGGGGCTACCCGTGGGCCATACACATCAAATACAGGGGTCACGTAAATAAGGATGAGAAAGGGCATTGTAGGCAAGGGTACCCAGTGATGGGGACAGACAGCCTCTGACACCTGACTGATTTCCGCTCCCTGGTTCTGGGGTGTTGTTAAGTCTTGTTCTGGAGAATCGATCACAGTGAATTAGTGAAAAAGACCGACCTAAAGAAAAGTTGAAAGTAATGAGCCAGAACAAAACAATGACACTAACTTGAACAAGTCCAAAGAAGTACTTTTATTATTTATGTGTTTTATTTTAAATAGCATCCAGTGAGAACCTACCACGTGCCAAATGCTACGGATAATTGCAAAGATAAAACAAGGCTCAGGCTTTGGTCTCAAGAGATCCCAACGAACGTGACAGCCTAAGATTGACCAAAATGCCTTACATCAGTGTATCCATTAATTTTATTATTTTATAACTAACTTTCCCATTTCTTTTTGCTTTTAATAATTATCAAATGGATACATGTTCACTCTGGAAAAGTCCCGCGCAGAAAAGTATAATATTGAAAATGGAATCCCCACCACCTCTCAGAATTCTGGCCCTTACATATACAATTAAGGAAATACATAATTAAGGAAGAAAAAAAGCCAAGTTAGTGGGTAGATGACTCGCCACTCTTTTTTTTTTTTTTTAAGCGTCATACTGTACCATACTGTTCCACGGCTTGTTTTTTTCTCTTAGAGGTTTATCTTGGGCATCTTCACTATGTGCATATGTAAAGGTCCACTTTCTTCTCTCCTTATAGTTGACATGCTGAAAATCCCTATAAATATCGTTTTATAAAGTAATACATCAAAACACGGAGAGAAAAAAATAACAGACAGTTATAATGTGGAAAGTAAAATTCTACATCTCTCAACTCACAATCCCAGTCCCTGAGGTAGCTACATTTTTTGTAAACTCCTTGATTAAAGTATGTGATACACGTGGAGAAAAGTGCACAGAGCTTAAGCAAACAAGTCAGTGGGTTTGCGCAAGAGGAAAACACCTGCTCAACAGCACCCAGAACAAAAAGCAGAACATTACCAGTACCTCCAAAATGCCCATTAATATTGCCCGTTTGTCTCCATTCCTCTTTAAATAACAAAAATTGGTATCGAACACTTGAAAGTAAAACAGATACAGAGTATTAAAAAGTCAGAGTGTAACTGACTCAGAGTATAATGGAGAACTACAGCCTGATACCCCAGCCCTTCCCTTCTCCGGATTCCATGTCTCCGAGTCACCCATTCTCGCCTCTTTGAAGCTTCCTTAGTCTTCTGATTCTTACCACTGTGTAGATCCAGCCTAGGTCAACGTGTCACATTACATGGGCTGTGACAATCCCATTCATAGAATGACATTAATTTAAACCCAAAGTGAGCCACTTGCTGTAATCGAGACAGCGTGTATTGTTGAAAAGTTAAAAACAGAGCAAAGATTCCAGAAACACACCCACTTAATATGGCCCGTTAAGACAGAGGTGCAAAAACAACTCGAAGGAGAAAGGATAGTCTTTTCAAAAATGCTGCTTGAATATTCAAACTCTGTATGCAAAAAAACAATAATAAAAAAACAGGAACTTCAATCGAGATTCTCATACCTGATACAAGATTAACCCAAAATGAATCATAGATTAAACTGTAAAATTATAAAACTTTTTGTTTCACGACAACAGAAAATCTGGGGGACCTGGGGTTAGGCAAAAAAGGTTTTTGACATGACCTAGAGCAAAAACTCTAATTTTTTAAAAAATAAGTTGGACTTCATCAAAATGAAAACATTTGCCCTGTGAATGACACTTTTAAGAGAATGAAAAGACAAGCTACAGTTTGCATTAAAATATTTGCAAACTTGTATCCCACAAAGGATTTGTATCCAGCATGTATAAAGAACCCTCAAACTCAACAATAGGAAAACAACCAATCCCAAAAGTGGACAAAAGACTTGAAGAGATACTGAATCAAAGAATATATACGGATAACAAATAAGCCCATGAAAAGTTATTCATCGTCATCCGTCATCCTAGTCATGCAAATTAAAATCACAGAGAAATACCACTCTTTTACCTGTTAGAATGGTTAAAATTAAATATACAGCCTTAAGCGCTGACAGGGACGCAGAGCAACCAGAATTCTCATACATTGCTGATGGGAGTACAAAATGGTGCAGCCACTTTGGGAAAGAGTTTGTCAATCTCTTTAAAGCTAAACCATGCACATACCATGAGACCCAGTGATCCCACACCCAGGGATTTGCCCTCCAGAAACAAACATGTTCATACAGGCACATGTACATGAATGTTTATAGATGCTCTATTTATAACCGCTTAACTATGGAAGCAATCCAACTTTCTTCAACAGGTGAATGACCTAACGAATTGTAGCTCATCCATACAATCAAACACTATTCAGAAAAAAAAAAGAACCAACTATTGACACATGCAGTAGGCAGGAGCTTAAATGAATCACAAAGGCATTTTAAGTGAAAAAAAAGCTAGTCTCAAAAGCTTGCATATTGTATGAGTCCCTTCATAAGACTGTCTCAAAGAGACACAACTAGAGAGAAGAAATCAGTGATTGCCAGGGGTTGGGGGGCATTTGGGAAGAAAGGAGGAGGGCTGTGAAGAGATAACACAAGAGAGATTTTGGGGGCATGATTTGGATTGTTCTGCATCCTAAATGTGGTGGTGATTGCGTGAACCTGTGCGTGGTTAAAATGCATAGACCACACATGTACCCTGTAAAAGTTCACTTTACTGCATGATAATTCTTAAATTTTAAAGAGTGAACCCAAAGTTCTAGCTGATGAATAACTATTGTAAGCAACAGTTGATCTGACCCGATTGTCACATGACATAGCAACTATATTTCGTTAGTACTATGGTTTTTAAAAATATATTCTTAAGGAAAAAAATATATAGCTGCCAAGCGGGCTATGACATAATGCTAAGATGCTATCAATGTGGGACACATCCCAATTTCAGAGATGGTGAAGTGTGAAAACAGGCATGCCCAGAACCAATGAAATAAAGTATTTCTTTTAATGAAGAAACTATTGCTCGGTCATTTATGGAGAAGCATGCTAGTTAGGGTTTTCCTCTATGACTGCTCATGATCCCAAGGCCATCTTGGACAAAGTTACAGTCCCCTTGCAGATGCCCTTGCTTAAAAATTTCTCCCTCTTTTCCCTGGACAGAGAATAGCAGTGGGAAGGGTAGCAAGTCATATATTTAGAATGTCACTCACCCTTTTCTGATACCTGACTCCAGCTGCCTGCTCCCTAGACAAAGAACAGGGAAGATGGTGAGAACACCCATGGTCTGAAATGACATGAGGCCAAGCAGAGGGCAAAGCTCTGCTGTAAGCCTGAGGTTCTGTTCACCCGCACAGGGGGGCTGGATGGCCTGGTGGTTGAGACCATCTGCTGCGGAAACAGTAAGACCTGGACCCTGTCTTGGCCTCTTCAGCGTTGTACAATCTCAGGCAAGTCACCTGGCCTCCCAAACCTCCACCTCCTCAGCTAATTTTTTTTTTTTTTTAATTGTGGTAAGAACAGTTCACAATTTGTTCAGAGATCCACCTTCTTAACAAATGCTCAGGGTACGATACAGAATTGTTGGAGATAGGGACAATGTTGTACAGCACATCTCTAGGGCTGACTCCTCTTGCTTAAATGACACTTTATGCCTGTTGATTAATACATCCCCATTTCCCCTTCCCCCAGCTTCTGACAACTACCATCCACTCTTTGATTCTACGAATTTGACTATTTTAGATACTTCACTTAGGGAAATGGAAGTTCTTGCTTCTTGGGGACTGATGCAGGGATTAACATTGATGATTAACACATGAAAAGAGTGAAGGGAGGTGCTTGCTTCTACAAAACTCTTGCCAAAAAGCATTCCAGGGATAGACACAAAAGGCTGTATATGGGGGTGATGGCTAATCTTATATGTCAACTTGGCTGGGCCACAGGGTGCCCAGAGATCTGGTCGGACATTATTCTGGGTGTTTCTGTGAGGGTGTTTTTTGGATGATATTTACATTTAAATGGACTCTGAGTAGAGTAGATCCCCCTCCATAATGTGGGTGGGCCTCATCTAATCAGTTGAAGGCCCGAATAGAACAAAAGGCTGCCCTCTCCAGAACCAGCCTCCAGCCTCTGGACTTGACCTGCAGCTCCTTCCTGAGTCTCCAGTGTGTCACCCTCCCCACTCATGTGAGCCACTTCCTTGAAATAAATCTCTTCCTATATATAGACACCCATCTTATTGGTTCTGTTTCTCTGGAGAACCCCAACTGACAGAGCGAGAAAACATCTGTAAGCCAAAGAAGAGTTCTCTTTCACTTCACCCCTTTAGTAAAGGGGTGTATTCGTAGTATATTAGTGATAATATGTACTTAGTAGTCTATTAGTGACAATATGGAACAATATTTTTCCCAAAGAGTGCCTACAAAGAGAAAGTAAGGTCTGTGCCTTACATAGTCTTGTGCACACTCTGTGCACCTGTATGGGTAACACACAAGGAAAAGAGAAAGAGGGAAGAGAGAAGGAAGAAGGTAGAGGGGTTGAATCTTGGCACAGGTAAGAGCTCCTTTAGGTCTGCAAACCCTAGCTTCTTACAAATGCAGGGAAGCCAGGATGACCTCCCAGGCCACTCCTCGGCGAGGCAGCCCAACCAAGTCAGTGAAAACTAAAAGAAAGGGTGTCCTTTCAGGAAGCCAGGGTCTGTCTTCATGTCTGTTTCCTCGCCTTGATTCTAGTCTAATCATCAAGGGCAATTCAGAAGAAATTGAATCCCTCTTCCATATGGTACCCTTTCAATAACAGCAGACCACCATCCCAGCTCATGATTCTCCTCACCAGGCTTTGTTTAAAATCCCCAACTTCTCCAACCCTTCCCCATACGACATGGTTTCCAGTCCCCTCACCACCCACCTTTGGAATATGGTAACAATTTGCTAATGTTCCTCTTAACACAAGGCCCCAGGAGCTCAAAGCATGGTCCAAATGCAGTTTGACTAGCCCAGAAGATGCAAGGATGCTTCTGCCTATACAAAGCTGTGCTTACAGAACTGACTTTTTAAACCTAAAACTAAGTTGGATGCATGGATCCATGTTACATTTCCCCCTTGAGATGGTGTCAGCTCATAACCGTTGAAGGAAAAAATGTCTGCAAAATTGGTCTGTGCCTCCATCGAGCTATGGATAAAGTAAGCCAGAAATGGACAGCACAATGGCTTGAGCCCCATAGCATTTCTGTCCTTACTGGATGCCACAGTTGAGACCATGACCAAGATAATAAATTCTCCTTTTGAAAGCTTTCAATATTTTCTTTCTTCTTTTCTCCATTCAGTCTCAGAAGGGTTGACCCTCAATCCTATTCTCCTCGTCTCCACATACACCTGTCATGGTCATCTCTCAGCTGAATCATATTTCATCTGTCAGTGCACGATGGTGGCCAAGGCAAATAGAGTCATGCCCTTTTCACAGCTGTGAACGGGCTGGAGTGGACAAGGTGCCTTCCAAATTCCCTTCTAATTTCATGGTCCTGTAGAGCTGTGATATCTTAGGTCCCAGGGTCTGTTTGACAAGTTCCTCCCGCCCACCCACCCAAACCTACTCACTGGTCAGAAATATCTGCTGCCCCCTTGGCTCCCACAAGCGTCCTTGAGCAGAATCTGACCAAGCTGTGGGTCAGAACAGGAATTTTGTTTCCTCTCTTCTTTTTGGCTGTCTGAGAATAATCACAAGATATCATTTAGACTGAGCGAATGGTTCTGGGCATACAAACATTCTAAAGAGAGATGAGCCAGTGGATCTGTCTACTTAGAATACCAGCTTGAATCCAATCAGTAAAGTTTTTTTTTTTTTTTTTTTAAGTTTGGGGAAGGTTGGCAGAATTTAATAATGCATCTTTGGGTCTTCATAATGACATATAGCTAGTTTGACTGGATATTTTACTTCTCAATAACCTAAGTTAAATTATTTCATGGATGAAGCTCAAAGAGGCAAGCCTGCTATAAGACAAAGGACCTGATCTGAGCTCGGTCACCCATTCACTGTGCAACCCTGGGCAAGTCACTTGAACTTCTGGTCCTAGTTTCCTCATCTACAAAACAAGAGCTTCAGAGTAGACCGACCTCAAGGCCTCTTCCAGCCCCTGGTCTCACTGTTAACAGAATGAAAAGACAAGGGGCGCCTGGGTGGCTCAGTCGTTAAGCGTCTGCCTTTGGCTCAGGTCATGATCTCAGGGTCCTGGGATTGAGCCCCATGTCTTAGGGCTCCCTGCTCAGCGGGAAGCCTGCTTCTCCCTCTCCCACCCCACCCCCCCGCTTGTGTTCCCTCTCTCGCTGATTCTCTCTCTGTCAAATAAATAAATAAATCTTAAAAAAAAAAAAAAAAGAATGAAGAGACAAGACACAAACCAGCAGAAAATATTTGTAAATCACCTACCTGAGGGAGAACTTGTTTCCAAAACACATAAATATCTCTCAAAACTCAAAAATTACAAACAACTCAATTCAAAATGGGTGAAACGTTTGAACAGACGCTTTACCCAAAGAGATAGAAGGTAGCTAAATAAGCACACGAGAAGACTTTTAACATCCTAAGGCAACAAGGAAATCAAAACCAAAGTGAGACACTACCACACACCTAAAAGAATAGCTACAGTTAAAAAGGCTGACCCATACTAAGATTGGTGAAGATATGGAGCAACTGGAACTCTCATTCCCAGCTGGTAGAAGTGGAAAATGCTCCAACCACCTTGGAAACAGTGCCAGCATTTCTTAAAAAGTTGAAACATGCACCTCCCATTTGACCCGGCCATTCCATTCCTATGTACAACTCCAAGAGAAAGGAGAGCGTATGTCCACCCAAAGACTTGTACACAAATATTTAGAGCAGTTTTAGTAACAACCAAAAAAGCAGAAACAACCCAAAGGTCCACCAACTGGATGAATGGCTAAACAAACTATGGCATACCCATGCAAAGGAATACTACCCAGGCATAAAAACAAGTCAACTATGGATTCATGCATCGACATGGATAAATCTCAAAAAATTATGCTGAATGAAGGAAGCTAGAAGTGCATACTGCATGATCTTTTTTTAATACAGAATTTTAGAAAATGCAAGTTGATCTGCAGTGACCTAGTGACAGCAGGCAGATGGGTGATTGCTTGGGGACAGAGGGGAGCAGCTGGGGTACAGGGAGCAAGGGAGGGAGGAATTACAAAGGGATTTGAGGATATTTTGGGGATTGATAATACATTTATTATCATGATGGTGGTGATAGTTTCGTGGAGATAGATGTCAAAGCATATCAAATTGTACATTTTAAATATGTGTTTATTGTATAATAACTATGCTTCAGTAAAGCTGTTTATAAATGAAAATTTTAAAAAGCTTTAAAGACTTCATGAGGAATTAGAAATTCATACTACGAAAATAAAAATTCACAGATGACTTCCTCGTAGCAAGGGATGAAATGGAATGCACCATGGAGGCATCAGTCAGTCATCACCATCATGGAGTGGTAAATGTCAGCACATAGTTAGGCAGGTCGACCAGATATTATGTGTCTTATGTTGGACACGGTAAGAACACCAAACCTCACCTATGAGGTGTACTAACAGAAATCCTTAACATGAAGACTGATGATGTTAAATCCTCAAATTTAATTCCCGGTATAGGGTACCAGGGATAAAGGAATAAGCCAAGGGACACCCTGAAGAAGCACCATCCAGAACTGGGGACATCTTTTGTTTAACTGGCCTGTTCTCATCAGCACATCAGTGTGGTGAGAAAAAGGGATGAGGTTAGATCGGGAGCTTTAGAGGACCTAACTCCAGATACAAAATGTGGACCTGGATTCTGGAAAGGGAACTGGGACCCAATTGTGGAAATCTGAATATAGCCCAAATACTAGAGAACACAGAAAGGTATTGCCATGGGAAGGTGAAGATCACTAACCATAAAATGCAGGGTACAAGACATACACACATGGAAAGACAGAGCTTTGGCATTAACGGCAATTTTGGGGTGGTGGTAATTTTAAAATTTTTGTTTATCTGTATTTTATAATGATCTAAAATGCACATAATACTACTTTGAGGGCAGGAAGATTTTTGTTAATTAAATAAGAGCCTCAAGAATTATTTTCATGAGTGTGCTTCAATTTAAATGAGTTCCTGATTGGGACCTTGGATCAGAGTTGTTTTGTATCTGTCTACTGACCTGGAACATTGAGATTGATCCAAAATGGAGTAAAAACAGACCACAAAAGATGTACACTTGCTTCAAATGGCACACTTACTATTCTGGGGTAAGCAAAGGTTGTGGACTGCACATACAGACACATGCGTGCACACACACACACACACACACACACAGGGCACCTCATTCTCTCTGAGGTTGAGCAAGAAAACTACCCAGCTTCTGTCCCCTGCTGGGATCATGGCATGCTGGACTCAGGGGATCCAAGAGCCCCTTATGTAACTTGGTACTTAGACCTGAGATAAAAACGTCGTTTTGGGGGGCATTTTCCAAGAAAAAAACTACACCTCTCCCAGTAAAACTATGGTGGTAGTTCTCAAAGTGTGGTCCTCAGAAAAGCAGCATCACCCAGGAGTTAGAGATACGAAATCTCGGGCTGTACCCCAGACCTGCTGAATGGGAATCGGGGGGGCAGGGCCTGGTCTGTGTTGTAATGAGTCCTCCAGGTGATCTCACTGAAGTTGGAGAACCACTGAACTATGCTGTCCTCTCCCCTACTCATACTCTGTGCTGATAAACGTTCCCACCAGAGAAGAAAGGGCAGTAGAGTCACCTCGTAAGCCCTTGGATCTCACGGATTCCTAGGACTTACAGCAGCAAGTAATATGTGTATCACGCTATATAAAAACCTATGGATGATAGATCAGATGCAAATTTATGGTGCTGTTTATAGGTGATTTTACGCCTATTGAGAATAAGCCCCCCCTTTTTTTTAAGTTGCTCACAGACCTTTAAAAAAATATACTATTCATCCACTTTAAAATGAGACTTTGGGTAGTGAAAATGCTAATGCTAACTGGTGGCTTTAAAAAAAAAAACAAAAAACCCTAGGGCGCCTGGGTGGCTCAGTTGGTTGGGCGACTGCCTTCGGCTCGGGTCGTGATCCCAGGGTCCTGGGATCGAGTCCCACGTCGGGCTCCCCCTGCTCTGCGGGGAGCCTGCTTCTCCCTCTGCCTCTGCCTGCCACTCCCCCTGCTTGTGCTCTCTCTCTCTCTGTCAAATAAATAAAATCTTTAAAAAATAATAATAAATAATAAATAAAAATAAAAACTTAGAAGATTAAGAAATAAATTAAGACGAGCGTACATCAGCATTTCTCAATCTTGGCACTACTGACATCTAGGGCCAGATAATTCTTTGTTGCTGGGGGCTGTCCTGTGCATTGTAGGATGATTAGCAACGTCCTTGGCCTCTACTCGCTAGTGGCACTGCTCTCCTGTTCCCAGGCTGTGGCAACCAAAAATGTCTCTAAAGATGGCTGAATGCTCCCAGGGAAGCAAGATCACACCCCTATTCCACAGGTTGAAAACCACTGTTATGCACAAAGGTTCACAGAGCTTGACTTTGATGTGATCAAAGATATCTCACTTACCCTCCTGATGTGAGCTGTTCCTAGAAACTCATCTCTACAAAAAGAGAACAACAGAATTTCTCAGTTACTTGCATCTTTTAGAGAAGGAACTAGGGGCTGGGGTGAAGGCATGGCCCTGCCTTGTTTCCTACACCAGGAACTCATCCACTTAGCCCTCTAAGCGCACCTGGAGCCAGTCCACCTGCTTCCTGAAGCTTTTCCCAGCTACACCTTTCTCAATTGTCAGTCTGGTTTCCCCCCCGAATTGGAAGGGAACTAAGAAAGAGTGGTGTCCCAAAAGTCAAAGAAAAAGTGCTTTCCAGAAGAAATAATGAGCCAGCGTGAAGCGTCATAGAAGTAGAACAAGCCCGGGACAGAAAGCAAAGCATCATGTCTGGCATTTATAGGAAGCCATCCAAATGGCCACTGAGGAAGACACTGACAATTTGACAGAGCCTTGGGTGTGGATGGCTGGTTTCAACAGTTTGAAGGATGAAAGACAAGGGAGGGAAGAGGGACCGTGTAGAGGGGAGAGAGGTAGAGGGCAAGGATGGGGGAAGCCTTGCTGTCATGGCTCACAATCTACTCACCTTGCCCTCCTGGCACCCACTAGGGTCCTGGGTCCAAACCTCACCATGTTGTGTGTGAGCACATGCCTCTCCTCCTTCCAGCAATGAACCATCTGTACAGAGCAGCAACATGCCAGTGAGTCACAAGGACTGGCTTCCCCCCTACTGAGCTGAGAGGAACTTAATACGCCATCACTGATTTACATATGATCTCAGGAGACTGAAAGAGCTATAAAGTAAACTCCGTGTCTGTCTCCTGTTCCAGAATTCCACAAGCCTCTCTTTATCTTGATGGGTTCCTTCCTGTGTGCTTCTTCAGGCAGACTTTGCATACAGACATAGTTGCTATCAAGAAAGCACAATAAATCCTGCCCCACCACTGCAATGTACCCCCCAAAATCTCGTAAACTGGACCCAAATGTTCACTGCAGAAGAATTCAGAAAACTGTGAGAGAAGAATGTTTATAGTCAAAGCGGTTTGAACTGGAACCCAGAGTAATCACCAATCATCCTCCAGCTGTTTTGTCATCACTCTTATTTTCTTTGTAGCACATAAGGAAGCATTTACTTGGGTTTTTTTGGTCTGTCTTCCTGACTAAAATGTAGGCTTCATGAGAGGAAAGACTTTTTCTGCCCTGATCAGCAGAGTATCTCTGAAGCCTAGAACTGTGTCTGGCACATAGTATATAATCAATAAATGTTGATTGGTGGGTGGAAGGATAGATGGATGGGTAGATGGTTGGGTGGGTGGATGGATGGGTGAATGGATGAATGGATGAATAGATAAATGGATGGATGGATGGATGGATGGATGGATGGATGGATGGATGAGTGGATGGATGGATAGATGGGTGGGTGGGTAGATGGTTGGGTGGGTGGATGGATGGATGGGTGAATGAGTGAATAGATGGGTGGATGAATAGATAAATGGATGGATGGGTGGATGGATGGATGAGTGGATGGATGGATAGATGGGTGGGTGAGTGGACAGATGGGTGGATGAGTGGATGGATGGGTGGGTAGATGGTTGGATGGGTGGATAGATGGATAGATGGATGGGTGAATGGATGAATGGATGAATAGATAAATGGATGGATGGATGGATGGATGGATGGATGGATGGATGGATGGGTGGATGGATGGATGGATGAGTGGATGGATGGATAGATGGGTGAGTGGGTAGATGGTTGGGTGGGTGGATGGATGGATGGGTGGATGGATGGATGGGTGAATGAGTGAATAGATGGGTGGATGAATAGATAAATGGATGGATGAGTGGATGGATGGATAGATGGGTGGGTGAGTGGACGGATGGGTGGATGAGTGGATGGATGGGTGGGTAGATGGTTGGATGGGTGGGTAGATGGATAGATGGATGGGTGAATGAGTGGATGGATGAACAGATAAATGGATAGGTGGGTGGTAAATGAGTAGGTAGATAGATGGATGAATGGGTGGATGGGATGGTTAGGGAGATGGACTGATGAGTCCATCTGTCTCTATCTCTCAGGCCTAATTATGCAACCCTACCTAATAAAGGCCCACCACAGTTTCTCTTGTAATCAAATTCCATCCTAACTGAATGGAGAGTCTTCAATTTAAACAAACAAAAAAATACACTGACTCACTTTTTTCTCTTTTGTTCCACACGCCTCCTCACTAGGAAACAGGAAAGTGGATCCATTAGAATATTTCCTTCTTTTGATCAGGGACGAGTAATTCAGAATGTGGAGCTACCTTCTCAAATCTACAGAGTTACTTAAACCTGAGGTTTCTCGGTGAGAAGAACTTGGCCCCAGATTCCCCTCAATTCTGTAAACCCTGGAGGAGAAGGGGGGCCTCAGACTCATTCTATTCCCATGCCCTGGCGTGGCATTACCTGGCTGTCAGGAAATGAGGGAATTATGGCCATTCCTAGAGGTTCCATCCAACAGAAGGGGAGACGGCTCAGGTCCACCTCATGTCATGTGTATTCAATAATGACATGCTCATTTTTGACACTGATGCATTTTGAGGGTTTACATAATGAATAGCCTAGTGTATGCATAAATATCCTCCCGCTTTCTCTATCCACAATGTAAATCATCTGAAAATTCCAAGCCAGCTAAGCCTTCTCGTACAAATGTTTTAAAAGAAAGCAATTCAAGAATTTGATCTGGCTAAAAACTTGGACTGGTCTCTAGTGATTAAGAGGCGGCTCTTCCTCCCAGCTCAGCCACAAAGTCTCAGCCTGCCTCCCTTCAAAGCCAGTTCTTCACCCGCCAGTTCTACCAATCCTTCCTGATTATCTGTACTTCCCACTTAGAGGCTCAACATGTTCTTGCAAATCCAAACAGAAAGCCAGTAAGGCAGAACCTAGCTACCCATGCATCTGGTCCAACAGGACCATTCTGGTGGTTTGATCTGTCCTCGAGGGAACTGCAGAGAGGGCAAGTAATGACTTGGAGGAGTGAACAGCAGAACTTGGCAAAATAACACGGAGTGAGCAGAGGTGATCTGCGTTAGAGTCCCCAGGACCTCTTCCTCCTCAGCCACAGCTCCTCCTGCTGCCCTTCAGTTAGGGGCTAACCACTTCCTGACTCTTCCCATGAGAATATAAGAGTGAATTCCCAATAATGCCATAATTAATCCTTTTAAATTCCTCTGCAGCATATCGTAAGACCCAAGAGACGCTGACTGTACATGCACGCACGTGTACTTTTAATGACTTAAAAGAGTCTAGACTACTGTTTGCCAAAGTTTTCTAGGGTTCCTGAAGTGCCATCATCCTAGTACCTCTAAAGAGGTGTGTTTACTCACCAGGGAGCCAAGGTCTTGACCTTCTTCCTCCAGACCTCAGAGTAGATGCTCTCCAAAGATGACTTGACTTTTCTTACCTCCAAGGGCAGTGACCCATGGTACATGCTCTGCAGCTTTCTGAAGGCATTCAAGCCCCTTCCTCCTTGGAGGACTTTCCAGCATCCGTAGAAGTAACTGAAGATACCAAGAGGCCTTCCTTCCAGTATAAGAAAGGTGAGAAAGAAGAAACAGGGATTATACGGGGAAAATATCTTTTCTGGTATTTTTTTTAAATTTAGCTATTTCTTATACACAATAAAGTACACAGACCTTCTGTGTCCCGCTCAGTGGAATTTTACGTGTCTGTACCCACATAATCACTGCACAAATCAAGTTACAGAACATTTCTAGCACCCAAGAGTGTTTCCTCCTACCTAGCCAATAGCTGTCCCCCAGAAGGAACCACCAATGATGTCTACCACCCATAGACAATTTTTACCTGTTGAGTTTCATAAAAATGAAATCATAGAGTGTACTTTCTGTGTGTGTGTTTTGCTTCTTTTGCTTACACGATTTCTTTATGAGTCAATTCCACTTGTTGCATATGTCGATACTTTGTATTTTTTTTAGCTGAAATATAGCTAACACACAAGGCTACATTGGTTTCGGGTGTGCAACACAGTGATTCAATCTCTCTATACATTATGCTATGCTCACCAGAAGGGCAGCGACCATCCGCCACTGCGTTACGCTATTCCAATGCCACTGACTGTATTTCCCTATGCTGTACCTTTCATCTCAATGACTTACTCCTTCGATAACTGGAAGCCTGGACCTCCCACTCCCCTCCACTCATCTTGCCTATTCCCCCATTCCCTCCTCTCGGGACACCCACCAGTTTATTCCTTGTATTTATGCACCTGTTTCTGCTTTTTGTCTTTTTGTTCATTTGTTCTGTTTTTTTAGATTCCATATATAAGTGAAAGCACATGGTTTTTATCTGTGTCTGACATATTTCACTTAGCGTAACACCCTCTAGGTCCGTCCATGTTGTCACAAGTGGCAAGATCTCATTCTTTTTATGGTTGAATAATATTCCATTGTATATATACACCACATCTTTATCCATTCATCTGTGGATAGACACTTGGGCTACTTCCGTATCTTGGCTATTGTAATTAATGCTGCAACAAACATAGGGGTGCATATATATCTTTTTGAATTATTGTTTTCATATTCTTTGGGTAAATACCCAGTAGTGGAATTACTGGATCGATGGCATTTAATTTTTTGAGGAACCTCCATACTCCTTTCCACAGTGGCTGCACCAGTGTGCTTTCTCACCAGCAGTGCACAAGAGTTCCTTTTTCTCCACATCCTCACCAACACCTGTTGTTTCTTGTGTTTTGGATTTTTGTCATTCTGACAGGTGTGAGGTGATATATCTCACTGTGGTTCTGATTTGCATTTCCCTGATGATGAGTGATGCCGAGCATCTGTTCGCATGTCTATTGGCCATCTGGATGTCTTCTTTGGAAAAAATGTCTAGTAGTTTGTATTTTTGTTTTGTTTTGTTTTGCTGCAAGGTATTCCATTAAATGAGCATTTCACAGTATATTCCCTCCAGGGATATTTTTTTTTATTGACCTGAAGTTGCATTTACTCATCTTGTCATCTGCCACATCCATTCTGCTCTTAAATCCACCTACTGAGTTCTTAGCTTCTGATACTGCATTTATGTTTCATTTTTAGAATTCCCACTTGACTAATTTTTTTAAAGATTTTATTTATTTATTTATTTATTTGTCAGAGAGAGAGAGAGCACAAGCAGGGGGAGTGGCAGGCAGAGGGCGAAGCAGACTCCCCGCTGAGCAAGGAGCCCGATGCGGGACTCAATCCCAGGACCCTGGGATCATGACCTGAGCCGAAGGTAGACGCTTAACCAACTGAGCCACCCAGGCGTCCCCCATCTGCCTATTTTTAAACAAAGATTCTAGTTTTCTGGTGCAATTTCTATGTTCTTGAGTTAATTAGAGTTGCTTTCAAGTCTTTGCCTGCTCATCCTAATATCTTAATGGAAACTACATTTCAGATGCCCTCCATTACATGGATTTCGTCTTGGCTTGCAGCTCAAAGCAATAAAATCCTAACCTGAACTGCTGAGCATCACCGCCAAGAGAATTTCCAACAGATCCTTCTAGTTCCTTCATAAATGATCTATGGGCTCCTTCAGAGGCGAAATGACCCACCAAGTTTTTTAAATAAACCAATTCTTGGCAGGTTAATGCGCTGGCTCTATTATGTTTGAGAACATCCTGACTGAGGTCATTCCAGGGCTCCCATGAGGCAGTTCCCAAGTGAAACGGCGGGTCAGAAAACATCAAAGTCAAAAATTTCTTCGTGCATGAGACCACCCCCCTCTTTACCCAGGGCTTTATGACTTTACATTCTCTGTCCTCTCAGCAAATGCTTCCAGTAAGAATCCCCCCTACCTGGCTCAAATCTTTCATTTGGATTTGGGTGTGATTCACGCATCTTGGTTTTCTAAAATAGAAAAAGACAATAGGTTATAAGATAGAAATTTTCCTGGAGTACAGCTTTTATTCTCTTGCTTCCTTGGTCCAAAGAACTCGGTGGCTCCTCACTGCCCATCCCAGCACCCACAGACCTCTCTTTCAGATTTGTATTTAATTAACATCTTATGCAAACCTACCGCTTCAGCTAGGCTAGCCTGCTCCCGAAACATCCCTAGTGTCACATGATGGCTTACATGTGACGATACACCCCCAGCCCCAATCATGAGTTCTTCCTCATCATATCCCCTGTAAAACTCCTTTATCTCAAGTACAGTGTCTCATTCATCTCTGAAATCCCAGTAAGTAACATAATGACCAGTAGACAGTGGGAACTCTAAATAGGAAATCTCCCCCACTATTTTGGGATGTGTAAATACCAACATCATCTTATTCTTTACTGGAAATGACTCTAAGGTCTCAAACTCTGAATTCCACCCTCCTCCCCTCAATCACTAGGTCATCGGTGGATCACATGTTAGAGGGAGGTTATGTTATAAAGCCAGTTCAAATTCCAAACATTAAGAATTGTCAAATTTATTATAAAGACGTAAAACTACAATAAATCTTGTGTTCAAATTAAAAAAAAAAAGAATTGTCAAATTTTCCCGCAAGAAATCCTGCAAGTCACCCATAAAAAAGAATGTTGATCATTTGAAGTGTACTATGACTTCCTTCGGGAAGTTCAACACACCCAAAACAGCCAGCTTGTCCTGACGTTGGACTAAGTGGCTCTTTTTCAGCTGGGAAACACGGGAGATGCTTGGCTTCTGTGCAGAAGCCATGCTGCATGCGAAATATATTTCCATTCATTTTTCATGTTGTTGGTTCTGTCTTCTTCCCTCGGGATGCACAGCTGGTTTCCCACCGATGACATGTTCAAATGATGAACTCCATTGGGGTCCCCTTACTTCCCCCCACCTCTCCAGTTCTGCCTCTCCCCTTCTTGAACCTGCTCTTCAACAACATGGGGATCCGGGACCAAGTGCGCAGTTTACCGGCTCCACCTCTGCTTTCCTTGTCTTTTCTTTGAAACCTTTCGAATGGTCCTACCACTTCCCTCCTGTTACATCCATTTTATCAATCTTCCAACCTGTGTTTTCATTGATTTTCTTTAATACTGTCATTTCTTCCTTCTTGGAACTTCCACAGCCCATCTGAGGGCTTCTACTATGGTACCTGGACAATTTTATTTTGCTCAAGTTGCAAATCATAGACTAGACTGCAAGTGCCTTGCGGGCAGGAGGTATATCCCATCCTGCTCTGTACCACTCCCAGCCTCTGGCATGGTGCCATGAACACACTAGGTGTTCTATGGTGTTTATGGAATGAATATGAATTAAGGACATATTAGGAAGCATATATACCATGGATTCGGGATGGAGCAGTGATGCAGAGAGACCAATTGGCAGCTGAGTATTCTGTACATAAGGAGTTAAAGCCTTCAAAGTAGAAATGGAGGGAGTGACAGACACAAAGGGACATCTTTGGGGTTGGAAACAGGGTGCAAAAGAGGGCTCCAAGGTTTACAACCCAGGTGTTTAAGAGATTGAATTTAGGGCGCCTGGGTGGCTCAGTTGGTTAAGCGACTGCCTTCGGCTCGGGTCATGATCCCGGGGTCCTGGGATCGAGTCCCGTGTCGGGCTCCCCCTGCTCTCTGGGGAGCCTGCTTCTCCCTCTCCCTCGGCCTCCACTTCCCCTGCTTGTGATCTCTCTCTCTGTGTCAAATAAATAAATAAAATCTTTAAAAAAAAAAAGAGATTGAGATTGAATTTACCATTCATAGAGTAGGGGCGATTTTTCCATGGGGAAGGGGAAGACCCGTGAGCTAAACATGTTGAGTCTGACATGCTACAGGACAGCCAAGTGAAAATGTCTAGCATGAAGTCAGAAATAAGAATGCAGTTCTCAGGCAAGGGACCTAGATCTGACTGTGGATATGGGAATCCTCTGTTGAAAGTGAAATGGAGGAGACCCCTGAGAGAGAGTGTGGACACAAATGCAGGGGGACAAGGGCTCAATCTTGTGACATCCTTGGGACAAACACACACACACACACACACACACACACACACACACACACACACACACAGACACAACCAGGTAGCTTTTACAATGTCTCATTCATCTCTGAATGTAGCCACCAGCCACATGGAGCTTTTAAAATTAAATAAAATGAAAAATTCATTTCTTACGTCATACCAGTCACATTTCAAGTGCTCAGTAGCCACATGTGGCTAGTGGATATCATACTGGACAGCACAGATAGATATAAAATTCCCATCTCTGCAGAAAGTCCTAACAGACAGTGCTGGTCTATACTGAAGAAAAAAGAATGACAACTAGAACGAGAATTGCTGCACCACCCTAAGGATACACTAGGGTTGGTTTGCCAAGTGAATATGCTAAATCTTAACTCCTTTGCTATTTGCAGCAAAAACTTACTTTAAGAAAAAAACAAACTTTTTATTATGTAAGTGACAGATGGCTCCATGTAGAAAACTATCAAAAAGTTGGAAAGCAGAAAGAAAAAATTAGAAATCCCGCCCCAACTTATCTACCCAGATCTAGCCATTGTTAACATTTTTGAGTCAATCTGTCCAGTCTGGCCTTTTTAAATATTTACACTTGAATAATAATGGAAAACATATTATACGTATAATTTTGTAAACCACCTCGTTCACCTGAAAGTATATCATTAACATTTTCCCAATGATTAGCCATCTCTAACCTGGAGCAATTCCTAGAAGTATGAATGCTAGGACTCAAACATTTTAAAGACTTTGTCACATCACAGGATTTTATAGAAAAGTCTCATAAATTTTCACTCCCAGCAGTAAATGTCTGAAAATTCTGGTCATCCTCTGCCTTTTCTTAGCTTTTCCCAGGGTCATTTATTTTTTAAAAAGTTTTTATTTAAATTCCAGTTAGTTAACATATTTGTTATTTGTTTTGGGTGTACAATATAGTGATTCAGCACTTCCATACAACCAAGGTCACACGATTGCTTTTTATCTGTCAGTCTTGTTTCAAGCACTTTTTGTGATTGTTGGCCAATTACACATATTTTATGTACTTTTTGTTTGTGTACGTGCCTATTTTACTATTTGCCTATTATTTATAAAACTGCACTTCATATATTAAACGTTGAGTCAGTCTGTGTATACAGAGACAGAGGTAGAGCTTCACAGATATCTCCCCAAGTTTTTTTTAGCTTGCTTCTGATGTACAGAAAGTTTAAAATCTGTATACAATCAAATATTTGTCTTTTTCCTCTGATTGTTCTTCCTTTGCTTTTTCTGTTAGATTTACCCAGGTGCTCATCACTGTTTTTTCTTCTAGTTCTTCCATTATTTCAATGTTTGGAAACAGTTATTTTGACACATGCTATCCATGATACCTTGCCATGTTCTTGAAGATGAATTAGAGAAAAATCATATTAAAACAGTATTTAGCCATTATTTGCCCAAGTAGTCTTCTTACCACTCATTTAAAACTCCTTTGAGTTTGAGGTGGTTGACTGACAAATAGGCTACTAAGGGTTAGAAGAGATTTGAACAAGAAAAGAAATTGTAAGAATAACATGGAATCAATAAGGGTTCCTGCAATATTTAATCAGTCCTTTCTTCCAGTATGCACTGCACCGGAGAGGAAAATTTTGTATATCCCATCCCTCTGCCAAGGCAGCTTACCTTCCTTCTATGGGGAATCACAAGAAGCAAGACCCAGCATGGCCTCAGGTATCCCTCAGAGATGGTCTGAGGAAGGTCTGATGGGGGGCTGTTACTGTGATCAGTCTTCTGATTCTGGAAAGGGAAAGGATGACTCAGTTAAAGAAAAGCTTTAACTGCTTCCTTATTTACTCAGTGTCCCCTCCTGGCACCCTCATCTCTGACCTCCCCTGGAAAGTCAAAGAATCTCCCAAATGACCATATGAGAGGGGTTCAAGCTGAGCCCCCAAATCAATCTTTTTGAACCCAATTTCCCGTGGCTAGAATTTTATGTCCTATTGTTTGTTGGACAGTTGCTTTGTACCACAAATACAGTTCAGAGATTGTTCTGGGGCAAGGTATTTGTATCTTACGTTGATAAATAACCCCACACTTTTGGGAAGATTTTCACACACGTTCATGAAAAGGCTACTTGAACCAGATGTCCAAAATCCTGAAGTTGGGGTTGTTGAGTTATTGCTATAGGGGACTATAGGAGATCACTTAAGTCTTGTTCCCTAGTCCCAGTTATGGCCCTAACCAGCTCCCTGAGGTAGGTTTCATCACCCTCGAGGTCTTTGTATCCTCAACCTGGCCCAAGATTCTGCCCTGGCATCCTACTTTCACCTCATCAACACCTACCATTGTGGCTTGGTTTGAAGAAGATCACACCTGCTGCGAGCACAGGAATGCAAACCCACACCACCCCAGAACAGCTGCACCCAAAGCAAGCAGATGAAGATTGGAAGAATAAGCAGTACACGTCACAGGGCACCCAATTACTCAGTCCCATGCAAAATAAGGAACTGGTTAAGTTTGCATTTTCTTCTTTCTGACTGTATTCATGTGTCGTGGAGACAGACTCAGGTAGTTCAACGGGTGTCTAGGGGAGAGCTTATTTGCACAGGGAATGAGGACATACATAGTCAGGGAAAATAATTCATTCTGTTGTAGACGGGTGATGCGTTGGACTTTCACTGTATTTTTAAAAACTCCTATTTGGAAATCATGATAAACAAAAGAAATGGATAAATGGGTCGGTGACAGATAATCCTCCAATCATGTGAAACTTGCTTAAGTAACTAGTTCAAAATGGTTCTTACATCCTGAGAAAGGCATAGTCAATCCCCTAAAAAAATCACTTTACGTAAGTTACTGGGTGAGTACATACGCCGAGCCTCAGCCATCAGCCACAAGATCGATCCAATAAATGCACGGCTGCCCTTCTGCAGAGGAGAGGACGCTCATCTACTCTTATTCTGCTGAGGAGTAAGCTGACAGGGGTCGTCCAGCTAAACCCACTCAGACAAGGTGCTCATTAAGATGTTCAGTCACCATTCAACCCTTGCTTTATTTGGTGTTTTTTACGAAAGGTGCATTTAATTCATTTATCCTTGTTAAAGTGCATGAGCGTGTGTATTTCAATATGGGTGCCTGTAGAACTCTGGCTGACTCCAAAGGACAGTGGGTTTGTTGCATGAGGGCCCGCCATGTCCAGGTAAGGAAAAACACAGCAAAACCATGAAATGCTTCCTTAGAACTGACCTAGAAGGTCAAGAACTAAAAAATTATAACTAACAATACACTCTCCTATCTTTGAAAATAACAGGAACTCCAGGACTGGATGACTCTTGCCCTACAGAAGTTTCTACAGCATTTGCATTTAAATAAAACACTCTGTTCTCTCTGTCATCCCCAATGGCTGGATAGATGGATGGATGGGTGATGACGGGCAGATAGACAGTAGACTACAAACTACATAGAAGAGAGAGAGAGGGAGGGAGAACCAGCCTCTTTCTCATCCTCTCACCGCATATCTTCAAGTAAAAGCACTATTTGTTGGCCAACAAGTCATGGACGCTAAAATGGCCGCTGCTTCATAAGTTTCCACTTACCTTCCCCTTGGGTCCGGGAAGTATCTTCAGTCTAAAGAAGGAAAAGAAAAGACCCGCAAGAATTTGTTTTCCAAGGAAACAAGGCAGCCCTGGGGTCGGTAGCTCCTGTCAGCTCTGGGGACTCCCTTTCTCTCAGGATCCCAAGGACAAAATGTGTCCAGATTTTGGCAAGCCCGTCTTCCCCTGGCTCTCCCTCCCTGAGCTCATGGGAAAGAGCTCCTTCAAGGTGTGGTGTTGGGAGGGTGGGATCTGGGACAGGGAGCAATTCCCTGAGTAGGTGTATTGGGGGAGGAAACAGATCCAGTTGCCTCTGGAAGAAAAGTGAGGCTTTGCCCTGGGGGGCCCCTTGGTGGAGCCAGTGACACCACCCTCATCGGGGAGCCTCTTACCTCCAAGTAATGGTGAGGCCATTCCTGTCCCCTGAGTCAAACCTGTAATGCCTCTCCACTGGAAGATTAAAAAAAGAAAGAGGGAAGAAGGAAATGAACCACGTCCGCCCTGCACCCCTCCAAAAGAAGGAATCTGAGTCAGAGGACTGTAAAAAAAAAAAAAAATTGCCCACCTGAGGGAAAAATACTCCTGGAACTTGACATTCAGAAGAATGCCCCAAACAAGGTAAACTTATTGTTAAAGGTTATGTTACTTAAAAAAAATAACATCTGCAATATTTTTCGTCAGTCTCCAGATGTTTTTTTCGGATGAAGTACCTCTAAGTGTAAAGTAATGAGTACGACTGTTAATATGCTACAGAGTATCCAGAAAATCTGGAAATATAGGAGAAATCATGTGTTAATTGTACTTTTCCCAGGCGAACAATTGGACCCTTTGGTGGTTGAATGAGCTAGTCATTACCTTTGCTTTTATCTTTCTCCCTGCCCTGCTTGATTATTCTTTTTTAAGATTTTATTTATTTATTTGAGAAAGAGAGATAGCAAGAGAGAGAGAGAGCACAAGCAGGAGGGGCAGAGGGAGAGGGAGAAGCAGGCTCCCCACTGAGCAGGGAGCCTGACACGGGGCTCGATCCCAGGACCCCGAGATCATGACCTGAGCTGTGATTTTTGCTGGCGTTGGCTTTGTATGCCTGCGTCAGTAAGACCTTAGGAAACTCGAGTCACCAACAAGTCATTGTTGTTTCTACTACGATGGGGCCACATCATCCATGCATTGAATTTATGTGCATGTAATTTATGAGAAATCAACTTTGGTGGCTTGGCAAAAATAATAATAATAATAATAAAAGGAAGAAATAGCTGATGCATGCTGATAAAGCCTGTAGAAATACATTGTAGGTTATTTTAAGGGTTTTCCAACATTCGAGAAAGAACTAGAAGGCATTGTTTAGGTGGCCAAACACAGAATTAGTGATGGCTGTGAAGACATCCTATAGGAGAAGTGGAATAAATTTCTAAAGAGGAGTCCGAGGGACTAGTCAAAGCATCTGCGCGATGCTATGGGGACACAAAACTGGTGCCCTGCCCTACACGTGTGACATAAAAGTAATCCCAAGGGCAAATTTTGACTCTGACTTTCTAACAGAATCCCCATGTAAGACGCATTCCACTGCACAAGCCCTAAAGAAATGGCATCCTTCTCGGATGCTGCACGTGTGTTTGTGAACTTAGGGAATTCATGGGTGCTCATGAGCACTGTATCAAATGTCCTGAGAAGCAGCAGGACTTCCTCACAAAGAAGGAAAAGCAGATATAAATCCATTAGGAATTTGTTTTGAACCAGGATTCATGAAGTCCATTGCCTCTCACTTGGCAACCACTATTTCGAAGAACAATGGACAGGTATGCCCACCCTTCACCTGAAATCCCTCAATTTTAATGATATGCTTCTATTTGGCTCTGAATGTAGATCATGAAGATGTTTCAGAGCTTTGGACTTCTCACAACAGCTATACGCTAAGTATTTGCCGGATACTCATTCTCACCTGCTTCAGCCAAAAAAATTGAAATTTGACATTTAACGGGCACCTGGGTGGCTCAGTCGGCTAGCCGTCTGCCAGGGTCCTGGGATCGAGTCCCGCATTGGGCCCCCTGCTCAGCGGGGAGCCTGCTTCTCCCTCTCCCTCTGCCGCTCCCCCTGCTTGTGCTTTCTCGCTCATACTCTCTCTCAAATAAATAAAAATCTTTATTAAAGAGAAGAAATGTGACATTTAAGAAACATTCAAAACAGCATTTAAGAACCGGCATTGTTGTTGTTTTAATGAGGGATAAAATCTGGGAATTTAAGACCAGCCTGGTCCAACACTACAGCCAAATGGAAAAACCTGTGAATGCCTTGTTAACTCATTCATTCAGTGGCTATTTCTGAGCATCTGCTCAGTGCTATTTTCACAGCTCCTACCATGCCTTGGAGACTAGAAGCCCTCTCCAGCACAGAAATTACATGGGGTGAAGATACATTCAGAGAGCGAAGAACACTACTAGGGAAATAAACAAAGGGGATGCTACTTTAGAGAAGGTGCTCCGGGAGGACTTCTCGGAGGGGGTGATATTTGAGAACTTCCTGAAGGCTGAGAAAAAGCCAGAGCGGGGAAGGGAAGGGCTGTTGCAGGCAGAGAAGCAAAGACCAGTGTGGCCAGAGCCCAAAGAGGGGATGGGGTGCGAGACGGGGATTATCCATGATGGGTCCTCCCAGTGGAAGGTTTAACACAGGGAGGGTTGTGAGCCAAGTGCACGTTTAAAAGCTCACTCCGGATGTTTTGTGGAGAAGGCACCGTAAGAGGCAAGAGTGGAAACAGACAGACAGGCAGACAGATTAGGAAGCTAGGACAGTCGTCCAGGAGAGGGTTGGTGGAATATGGACCAGAGTGACAGTCATGCAGATGGGGAGAAGTCGTTTGATTTTGGATGTTCTTGCATCTCAGAACAAATCTGTGGCCTTTGACTGGGCTTTGCTCCCCAACTGCACTTGGCATTTGAACATGGCTCTCATTATGAATCTGTTAAGCTCAATTCCATGCCTCCCATTTATACCGAACGTTACATTTGAAAAAGTGGGTCAAGAGTATCTTACCTGATTCTCATAGCATCTGTATGAGGCAGAAGAGTCAAACGTTAGTCCTACTAAGGAGGTTAAAAGTCACACAACCAGAAAGCGTCTCGCCTAGCCACTCTGATTTCGAATCTAAGCTTCTCCCCTCCCCAGATAATACCCTGCCTATCCATACAAGTCAAATAAACAGGTCTTGCATGGCACTGTGACAAGGTAGCCCCCATATTGCTGAGGAGTGTGGAGTCCAAGGCCAGAGTAAGTTAGGGCAACATGCCAATATGTTCTGACTGTATGTGGCTGGATGTACCAGATACACACACAAACCTGCTGGGTAGGAAATATGTAGGCTTTCACAAAACCAGGGGAACTGACCAGAAGGGGGCTTGTCTAAAGTCTGGAAGATGGTCATAGGGGATGGGAAGGTAGATGGAGCTTGGCAGGACACAGAGAATATTAGAACTGAAAGGGAATCTAAGGACAAAGCAATGCGATTTCATAGATGAGCCACCCAAGGTCCAAAGAGGGGGAAAAAGAAAATGCTGAGATCAGTCTGTTGAGTGGATGAAAGGCGAGCGGGTGGGCCGGAAAAAATAGGGTGAAAAGCCGTTGAAAAAGCAGTTCTGTCTAAATCTGTAAGAGAAAGAGGGAGACCAGAAGAAAATGAGGTGAGGAATAGATCAGAGAAAGAAGGAAGGGCAGGAAAATGGCACTCACCGTGGGTGACAGTCACTGTGTTCATACTAATACCCGCAGGCAGGCACCCTCTTCTTCGGTGAGGGTCAGGAGTGTCCCGTGGACGCCCACTTGTGGGCGTCACCCTCTGAAACCAGAGTCTCCGCCTCTTGTGCTCTCGGACAGCCCCTGGTTTCTGCTTCTTGTCCACTCCTTTGATAGAATGATTTGTATCCTCAGTGACATCAGTCAGCTTTTTGCCTCGGATCCTTTCCTTGAACTTCCTGTCCTTACCATAGGTCTTCCCCTTCTGCCTGGTAATTCTGGAAAGGTAGAAATTTGCAGGAAATATCTGAATGAGGGGCTCCCCATTGGCTGCCAAATAAGGTCAAAATGTCGGGCACCTGGGTGGCTCAGTCGTTGAAGCGTCTGCCTTCGGCTCGGGTCATGATCCCAGGGTTGTGAGATTGAGCCCTGCATCGGGCTCCGCACTCAGCGGGGAGTCAGCTTGAGACTCTCTCTCTCCCTCTCCCTCTGCACCCCCCCACCAAAATAAATAAATCAATCTTTTTTTTTAAAAAAAGAATATGCATTTTTGAAGCACACATTATACATTGGACAAAAAACAAAAAATAAACTAACCACGATAGTTTCACTATGAAAAAGCGTTGAAAAATTAAAACTTATTCCTAACCTAAGGAAATATTATCAAAAGATCCCTTAACTTCTTAAAGGACCATCAAGGAAGGATATTTACAATAAATGTTATACCTAAAAGGTTGAAAGGTTTAAGTCATAAACTTGACCTAAATGCCAGCAGGTAAGCAATGTACTGCTCGTCCTAAATGGTGCAGTAAAATAAGAGAATTAAGAAGTAGGAATATTATACTGGGAGAGACAAATTGACACTAATAAGAGAAAAACTAATAAAAAAATGATAGTCAACAAATTGACCAGATACAAGAGCCACTTAAAAAAAAAAACTAGTATCAAAGCCATTAAAAGTATAATAGAGGGGCGCCTGGGTGGCTCACTCGGTTTAGCGGCTGCCTTCGGCTCAGGTCATGATCCCAGGGTCCTGGGATCGAGCCCCACGTCGGGCTCCCTGCTCAGTGGAGAGCCTGCTTCTCCCTCTCCCTCTGCCTGCCTCTCTGCCTACTTGTGCTGTCTCTCTCTCTCTCTCTCTCTCTGTCAAATAAATAAATAAAATCTTTTAAAAAAAAGTATAATAGAAAAAAAGATGCATCGCCATACCAATAAAAACTATAAAATATTTGCAAATAAAAAAGACACACATATGACCTATAGATGAAGAAATATGGAAGGATGGAGAAAAGAGACCCACAGTAAAGAACCTAATCACGTTTGTTCCTGCAAACCAACCAAAACCCCTGGGGATAAAATGAAATGTCCATCAATAGGGGTTAAAAACCACTGGTACCTGCACCCTATAGCCCACAGAGCATGAGTTGAAAGGAAGGAGTTGCGTCCTCACACACCAATATGGAAACATCTCCGAGCCCTACTGTTGAGTTATAGAAGCAAGTTGCAGAAAGGCAAATGTATGTGTGAACACACATACAAACCAAAATTACATGCTTCTTCCTAGAAAAGCAATGCACCAAAAAATGCGGAAGGAAAAATTCCAAACAGATGACAAGGAAGGCAAGAGAATTCACGTAGGGTCAGGAGGAAGGGACTGATTCACTTAGATACTGTACAACATTTTGTAAATATACTATGTCATTTTAAAGCAAAACAACTCAAAATATGATAAGATAATAGGATAATATAGATAATGCCTTAGAATTGTAGTGGAGGAATCACACTGCGTGGATGACAGCTATCCCAGTACCTCGCATATGGCAGGCTACAAACATTTATTAATTCAGCAAGAGATCTATTAGTCTGTAATGAAGAAATTTTCTTAAAAAAGATTTTATTTTTTAAGTAGTCTCTGCACCCAAATTGGGGCTCAAACTCACGACCCTGAGATCAAGAGACACACACGATCCACTGACTGAGCCAGCCAGCCACCCCCCCTAATGAAGAAATTTTTAAAACAGCTTTGTGGTTAACCAGCCAGAAATGTTGAAAGAATTCCTTTGAGGGAATTAATCGATCATGAAGAAAATAGCCCTAGAAACTGGATTTCATACCAATAAATGAACAATTCAGTGATTCCTCTGACCCATACTTATACTCTTCTGTAGTTCTTGACTTTCCATAAGTATACTACTCTCATTTCAAAAGAAAAAAAGATGCTTTAGGTCCCTTGCCACCCACGCCAATGCCCCACGTCTCACCTGGATTCTGCCCGGGTCCTTGTGCTGTGTTCGCTTTCTGGAAAAGAAAAGATCACCAAAGTTACCCTGTGCTGACTGGGTTAGGGCTATTCGCTTAGGGTGGTATTTTTGTGGCAAATGCAATCTCTTCATGGGTCCTGAGTATTTTTCCTGAATGACTTTTTCCATGTCATACTTGTATTCAAATTTTTCCAAAGTCCCCGATTCTTTTTTTTTTTTTAAGATTTTATTTATTTACTTGAGAGAGAGAAAGTACAGAGGCAGAGGGAGAAGCAGACCCCCCCACTGAGCAGGGAGCCCAACACAGGGCTCGATCCCAGGACCCCCAGATCATGACCTGAGCTGAAGGCAGATGTTTAATTGACTGAGCCACCCAGGCGCCCCAACCCCGATTCTTTTTAAAATCAAACCTAAATGCCTCATCGTGGCATTCGGGACTCTTCAAAATATGGGGTCCCTGAAGCTTGTGTGTAGGTTGTAAAAAAAAAAAAAACCTATCTATTAGATATACCACCATATACAAATACACTAGCTATACATAGATAACATTGAGATAGATTTCGACTCACCTGATTCAAAGATCTGAAAATCAGAAACAACAATGCCCTTCATTCACAAAAACAACTATTTGGAAAGCCGACTTTGGTTCTGTATTGTGGACTAGCTGCTCGTCGCCCCGGAAAGCCTGCCTCTCCAACCCCCTGTTACCTTCCTCATTGTCTTCTGTCTCTGACTCGGACCTGCCTGCCTGTGTCCCATGAGGACACTGGGCTTGCGATGGGGACTCGCACATCATCTAGGTGATCACCCCACCTCACTGTCCTTAACTTATTCACATTTTTTTTTCCTGCAAACTCCGTTTCGCCACATAAGGTAATGGTCTCAGGTTCCACAGATTAGGACGTGGGCATCTTTGGGAGCTACCATTCTGCAGATCACACGGCCTCCACTATGTATCCCTGCTCCACAACTGGGGCTCGGAGGGGGTGGCCACAGGGCAAGGAGCGGCCCTTACCTTTCCCTCTGGCCCCCTGGGGCCCAGCGCAGAGGCCAGCATCTGTGAGGCCAGGAGGAGGCATGGCCACAGGCTCCGCACCTGCTGGAGCAGCCCTCTGCGTCACTGAGGACGACTTCCTCGCCTGGGTGACCCCGGGAATCCGCGTTGTTAGTGACACGGCCACCAAGGCATGGCTTCCCTCTGCCCCCCATCCTCCGATGTCCTGGGCCCTGTTGCAGGAGAAAAAAAATTACACATAGATGAAAGGCCTTTTTGTCCCTAGACTACAACATGCACGGTTCAACAGGTCCCAGAGACGGCTGACGGCTCCCTGCACCTCCCGAGGTGGGGGCCGCCATCCTGGGTTCAAGGACCTCCTCACGCCCGTGATGGGACGAGAAGGCAGGAGAACCTTCAGCCCCTAAATCAGGTTTTCCAACTTTTTGACACATTTAAGTAAACGTGAAAGTCTTCCGCTTGCCTCTCTGTGAAATTCAGATTGAAAAGAATCTAATCAGATTTCATGAAAACCCGATGCAGGTGTTTATGGTGCAATCTCCCGGGCTGGGAATCAGTTTATCTTTCTCAGCTTGCTAGCCTCTTTTTCCAATTTGCAAATATATATTTAAAACACTGGAGATGGGGCGCCCGGGTGGCTCAGTTGGTTAAGCAACTGCCTTTGGCTCAGGTCACGATCCCGGAGTCCCGGGATCGAGTCCCGCATTGGGCTCCCTGCTCAGCGGGGAGTCTGCTTCTCCCTCTGACCCTCTTCCCTCTCGTGCTCTCTCTCATGCTCACTCTCTCAAATAAATAAATAAAATCTAAAAAAACAAAAACAACACGGGAGATGGGGAGGTGCCTGGGTGGCTCAGTCGGTTGAGCATTGGACTCTTGGTTTTAGCTCAGGTCAGGATCTCATGGGTTGTAGGATCGAGCCCCGCACTGGGCTCCATGCTCAGCAGGGAGTGTGCTTGAAGATTCTCTCCCTCTCTCTCTCTCTGCCCCTCCCCCCACTCGCTCTCTCTGTCTCTCTAAAATAAAGAAATCTTTAAAAAAATAATAAAATACTGAATGTTTGCGTGGGCTAAGTGGGCATTTTGACAACACGGCTTCTCCTTTGGCATGGCTAATCGTGATGTTTAACGGACATCCTTGCAGTTTCAGACGACACTTTTAAAATAAAACTCTCTTCTAATGATGACTTCAGCCCTGCCATTCGATGGGAGAAATAGCAGAACCTGTAGGATCTTACTTGGAATTGACATTCTCTCTTGTCATTTTGTTCCTGTTTATTTTTAAATTTTCTTTTTGTTTCACTGGAAAGGAAAGATGACGCTCAGTTTTAAGTGTTAACAGTGTACAAGTTGCTTTGTTACAATAAAACGAAATGTGTACACAAGGGGAAAAAGATAAAATACTGAAGATGCTTCCCCAATGGCTTCCTCCTTTGCCCCCATTTAGTTGTGAAAGCACTGTTCTCAGCTCCCTCCATCATGGGGAGACTCTCTCCCCTACAGACCACGTGCCAAGACATGGTCTTTCCAAGACCCTGCTTTAAGGCTGAGCACCAGCAGGTTTTCATTGCCCTTCACATGCTTCTGGATTTTTCGAAGTAGCCCACAGAGGCGCTCAGTCTCTGTGCTTCCTTACGCTCCTGGCCAAAGCAGCAGGGAGCTCGGTTCTGAGTGTTCTCCAGCACTCGAGTCTACCAAAGCGTCGCCCTCCTGTCCTGTAAAACAAAGAGGGACTCGCGGCTGTGGGCTTGCGGAGAAAATTCAGCCTGTCAGGCGGCTGGCCTCTGCAAGGTGAAAGGGGGAAGCCCAGCCCTGGCCACTTGGGATGGACTCAGAGAAGTTTCCAGAGTGTCCAGGAGGAGACTGTCCTGAGCAGACAGTTTCAAGGGGACCGCTCCTACCATCCTGGGCTGGGGACAGGCGAGGGTAAGGGGTATCCAGGCTTTTACTTTCTGGTCCTCTTCTGTTGCTTAAGGAGCTAGACTAGGTTACGCTGCTCAGTCAGGTGAAACGGACGCACAGCTTGCTGAGCAGGGAGCCCAATGCGGGGCTCGATCCCAGGACCCCGGGTTCATGACCTGAGCTGAAGGCAGACGTTCAACCAACTGAGCCACCCAGGTGCCCTCTCATTTGTTTCTAATGGTGTTTATTGTTCTTTTACGATGATCAAATAGTACGAGGCCCCTTCCGACTATCAATTTACCTGGAAGCCATTGCTAAAAGAGGATCCTATCTAAGACTGTATTTATAAAACCGCACCATGGATTTGCAAATTAACGTGTCAAGTATGCTACCTCTCCCACGCCCCGTTTCTGTGGGTTTGTGCAGCCTTTCTCTGTGGTGCCTGATACTTTGGGGTCAACTCCAGTCCACATGGCACACTGGACTCACGATAAAGAATTTCTCCTTCTGATTCCAGACATAAAGAAAACAGTGCAAGTTGTAAGGTGTTACAACGTTCACAATGAAGAAAGGGATCTCTGTAGGTGCCAGTAATGGAAATGAAATTGAAAACCGGATGTGAGCCGGAACTGAACAGCTCAGAGGACTGGAACCGCACAGAGCTTGGAGTTCATGCCCGTAGGGGTCTTCTTATACCTTTGTGGGATTAGGGGAGGAGCACCTGCATAAAGGTAGGACCCCTAACAGGCACCCTGCTCAACCAGAGGATGGGACTGGGAAAAACACATCTGGTACCAGTTATCAACATACTGCCTTCTAATGCATAATTCACCATCTGCTCTGTGAACACGCATTTGGACCCTCTAAATATCCTTTTCTAGCTGGTATGACGCTAAGCTTTGTCAATAGGGGACATCGGAGAGGTGTTGCAGAAAACAAGGGGTTTCTCATCCTAGTTCTGGGTACTTCTCTCAGCAGGCTCCCATGGCACACGGATGACTTCCCAGTGTGGGGTATGCATGGTAGCTAGCGGCCCCCAGTAGCGGGCACCCTCCTCAGCACCCCCTCCTGAGGGGCCCCTCCTGAGAACAGCTTTCCCACACACCCTCAAGGGCAAATTCCCTGCAAATTTTGCCAGTGCAACACCACGCCCCACCTCTACCATTCACCGGGCCACCCACACCTGCCCCGCAGCTCAGGCGAGCAGCTCAGCCCTAGGGAGGTGAGGGCTCTCCCTTGCATTTCTTTTTCCATCCTACCGGCGGAGGCTGCTCCTTCTAACTGGGACTCCTGTTCTCTTTACTTCTTACAAGCCAGTTCCTCAACACAGCAATCGTGCTAAAGTTAACAGAGTATATTTCTCTATATTAAACTTGTCCAAATTCCCCTGTGGTTTCTGTCTCCTGGTTGCGCTCTGGCGAGATCGGAGACCGAGCAAAGGCGTGGAAAGAAAATGGTCCCACCGTTCTGTCACTCTGGGACCTGGCAGAAAAGGCTGGGCACACAGACAGCAAGTTGAGGAGTGGTCTCCTTTCCTCCTTCCTGGAGACCCAGGGTCCTGGTGGGGAGCTGAAGAGAGGGCTCCCTCGATTTCAAGAGAGAATTAAGAATGTCCTATGTCGGGCGCCTGGGTGGCTCAGTTGGTTAAGCGACTGCCTTCGGCTCAGGTCATGATGCTGGAGTCCCGGGATCGAGTCCCGCATCGGGCTCCCTGCTCAGCAGGGAGTCTGCTTCTCCCTCTGACCCTCTTCCCTCTCGTGCTATCTCTCATTCTCTCTCTCAAATAAATAAATAAAATCTTAAAAAAAAAAAAAAGAATGTCCTATGTCCTCCTCACCACGACTGAACTTTGTCCACTAATGACATGTTCCCAGCTGAACTACCTTCCTTCGTCCTGCACATCTTCTGAATCTTCCCTTGGGATTTATTACGCTCCCCTCGATGAGAAGATAAGAGGCATAATAAAAACAAACACCAACTGAGCATTTTTATGGGCTAGGCATGACCGTGACTCTTTCAAATAAGTATGATCCTTACGATAACCCCGTGCGGTAGGCTCTGCCATCACCCTCAATCTACAGAGGAGGAATGTGCCCAAACTGCAAATCTAGTAAATTACAGATCTGGTCACTGACTCCAGAAAGTTCGGCTCCAGAACCACTTTCCAGTGCAATCAAAGAACTAGCAGAGTTAGAAGGACCCTTCCTGTTGCAAGGACCTCCTTTTGCATTTTGCATATAATCACAGTGAGACCAGGGAGATGAGGTGACTGGTTCTAAACTCAGACTTGCCACGTCTCCGGTTGAAGCTCTCCTGAATTGTTCTTAGTCTCCTCAGTGCTGTCTCTAAGCCCCGTCCCTTTTTCCCCACATCGTGAGCCTCTCTTCCCTTTACCAAACTATGCCTTCCTCTGAGCTGCCTTTATCTTCAGAAGAATCTCGAAGGAACTTGTTTTGTCAAACCTGCCCCAGGAGGCAGCTTTACTGTGTTTTAGCTGCACTTGAGGGTCTGAGACCTTCCTCCAGGCTGGTGTGGATGCTTCTATTTGAGGTGTCATTGTCCTCAGCTCCTGAAAGAATATGAAGATGTGGGGTCACCTTTGCGAGGTTGCCATGGGCGCAATGGTCTGATGGGACAGCGCCGGGGGAATGGGACAGTCACCCCAAGCAGATGCGTGCCATTCCGGAAAGCTTATCACTGATACCCAGCTTGAATGGTTCACTAATGGCAAGAATTAGGGAAAACTGAACAGCCAATCACACATTTCAATAGTCACCACATAAGGCAAGGCCACATCCCTAAGAAGTTCTCTCCATTCTGCCACTAACTCATCTTTCTCTCCATTAAAAATGTCTTTTAGTAGGCAAGCTCCTTCACATCAGAACATAAATCAGTACAACCAGAAGTTTCTCTCCTACAAGATGTCAGATAAGGATATTCAGGGCATCATTTCTTTTTAGAGCATTGTTGCTTTTATTATTTATTGAGTTATTTAATTTTTTAAGGATGGGGGATGTGGGGAGAGGGGCAGAGGGAGAGAGAGGCTTAAGCAGACTCCGTGCCCAGCGCAGAGTCGGACACGGGGCAGAAATCAAGAGTCGGACGCTTTGACCGACTGAGCCACCCAGGCGTCTCAACGGCATCATTGCTTTTAATAGCAGAAATGGAGAAACAATGCAAATGCCCCTTTGTTTAAATTTGTGACACATTTGCATTAGCAAGTTGTAAGCAGCATTCAAAAAGAATGGGGGCAAATCTGAAGTTAGAGCTCTGGGAAAAAGCTCCAAAAACTTAAAAGGAAAAGAGAAAGCAAGCATAAGAGCACAAACTTGCAACTAACCAATAATTAAGTCTGGGAGATCTAACGCACAGCATGGTGGTTATAGACCGCGATACTTCAAAGTTGTTAAGAGTCTAGATCTTAACTGCTGCCACCACAGAAAGAGAAATAATTACAAATAATTACGTGATGCCCAGGAGGTGCTGGTTAACACTAGGATGGCAATCATATTGCAATTGTATAAATGTATCAAATCAGCATGTACAATTTAAACTTAGGCAATGGTCTAGGTCAATTATATCTCAGTAAATTTAATAAAGTGAAGTTCAAATAAAAAAAGGAAGTGGCAAGAACAATAATTATTGTATGCTTTTACATGATTTTTAAAAAAAAAATTTAAAAGAAGAAGGCAGAGGGGTGGCACCTGGGTGGCTCAGTCGGTTAAGCGTCTGCCTTCAGTTCAGGTCATGATCCCAGGGTCCTGGGATCGAGCCCCACGTCGGGCTCCCTGCTCTGCGGGAAGCCTGCTTCTCCCTCTCCCACTCCGAATTCCCCCTGCTTGTGCTCTCTCTCTGTCAAGTACGTAAAATCTTAAAAAAAAGAAGAATCAATGAGAGCCCCGGGAATGTAGGAGTAAACGTTCCTTGGTGTGATGGTGGTTGTGGTTTACCTCCTGAAGCTAATAATCAGGTAGCTAGAGCTGCCAGTCATCAAGTTATGCCCATGGAGGCTGGAAGCTAGAGAAAGCAACAGATCCAGGGGGATTTCTGAAAGACTATAGCACACCCTCTAATAAATATGTGTCTTAGAATCCAACCTACTCAAATCTGTATGTCTTCCTTTTGGGAATGAGCCTTATAAGAGAGGCTGGGAAATAGGGGGTCCTCCCTTCCCTCCAAAGCCATATAACTCTCCGCACCCACAGCCAGAGCATGAAGGACTGCAGGCTGTCCCAACCCTGCAGATTTCTAGTCTCTGACGCAGAGGAATATGGTACCAAGACAGAGAGATCTGCCTAAGAGCAGGCTTGCTAGCCTTGCTGGAGGCACCAACCACATTGGAATGTGTCCAAAAATCATCACCAGCTGATGTGCAAGTAGGTGATCAGTTCTGATGGTCTATGAAACCCTCTACGTAAATCAGAGAAGGTTCCTGCTCCTCTTAATAATCTTTTCTCAATGAATGGTGCTTGATCCCTTGCAAAGCGTAGCAACTGTTTCTTGTTCAGTGTTACGAGCGCCCACTGTTAACGCATTCAGTTCTCACATCACCACCGCAAGCTGGGTATGTTATTGTCACCTCACGCGATGAAGCTCTGACTCAGACCGATGAAATAAGTGGCGCAAGGTCACCAACTGGGAAGTGGCAGAGTTCGAGGCCACATTTGGTTGGTTCCAAAGCACAGACTCCTAATCGCTTGGTCAACACTCACTTTCCAGCTTTCAGATCCGTTTTCCTAAGTGAAAAGTATGAAGTAACAAGTGATGGTATCATAATTTCGGTGGTGTCCTGGCGGACTGGCTCTCCAGGGGAGGAAAGAAAGAAAAAAAAAAAAAAAAAGGTCTGATTTGTAGCATTTGCTGATCTCTATCCTGTAAATAATTGCACCATGGCTGATTTTGACATACAGATGCCTAGTGACATTCTGGAATATTGAACAGTGGGCTCCCAGGAGCTGGTGCCAGCCTACCCCAGCACGCCACTGCAGGGTTCCCGTTACACGGATGAACAGACCAAGGCTCCAAGACATCAATGTACATGCTGTGAGGTCACATAATTAATAGCGAACTCTGAATTTGAACTTGGAACCTCTACAAAAAGGCTCTTCATCTGCTGGATGGACTCAGTTGGAGGGTCCTAGATCAATGAGCAAAGAAATGGGAAGTAGGGAAGAAGAAAAAGGTAGAATGGGAGAAGAAGCAGAGATGTCAGCTCAGGTGGAAAGTAAATGGAGTAAGAGAAAAACATTTCGGGTGCCCACAACTGTGGGCGTGACCTGCTCTGTCTTCCCGGATTCCTAGCCTATGCAAAGAGCACCTGCGTTTTCCTCCTGGAGGGCAGACATTTTCAGTCCATGTAGCTTGGCTGGAGCTGGCTGCACCCCCTGGCTTGTGGCCTAGGTCTGACAAAAGGGTATGTGAGACAGCCCTAGGCACCGGGATGCCCCATGCACCTGCAGCCAATCCATTCAAATCCAGCCTGTTGGAGGGAATTCTGGGATGTGGCTAGAATGACAAGAAACGGGCTATGTCTGGAAGTCCTTTGCTTGAATAGTACCCCCTGGCCGGGCCTTGTGCCCCCCACCCCCGCCAGTCCCCCACTTAGGGTCGAACCTACCTGAAAGAAGCTAGGATTTGGGGTAACATCAAAGTGATTTCATGAGCATGACTCCTAGTACTTCTTACAGATTTGTCAGTTGACTTGTCAACATTTCAGTTCAGAACATTCCCTGGGTAGGAGCTGCTTGGGTTTGGCCAGGAACAAAAATAAATACAGCCCCTAAATGGGCTGGAACGGCAGACAGATGAAGTTACAGGATCTCTAAAACCGGAGTCAACTTTAGTCCACTTCTAAGGCAGTGGAACAGAAGGCTTTTAAACCTCCTGAATCAATTATATGTCAACGAAAGTATTTACCCGGCTTCCTGTGAATGCCTCTCACGAGCCCTCTTGGGATTTACCCTCTGACACCCTACGATATTGTAAACGGACTTGTTCCGAGGACTGGGAGGGCCTTTGGTTCTCAGAGCATGCCTGACTTGAATTGTCTCCCAGCAGCTCAGACTCCTGGTAACGGGGATCAACTAATGTTTGCCAACTAGCTCCTTTCGTACTCTCATCCACCGATGGATCGGGTCCTATTATCATCATCCCCACTTCACAGATGAGGAACACGAGGCACAGCGGAGTTAAAGTAACTTCCCCAATTCAAACAGCTAGACAGGGGCTTTGAACGCCAGGCACTCCGGCTCGAGTCTGGTCTCTCAGGGTCTGTGCGAGGCAGTAAGTCAAGACTCAGGGTCAAGGTGAGGGAGGAGGGGGGGATCTGGTCCAATGTCCGCCTGGGGCTCTCGAGTGGCTGCTCGGACCACCTAAGTGACTCCGGTCCGGTCTTCCATCCTCCCAAAGTCTTATGTTCTCTAAGGGAGAATCCCCAACCATAGTGCCCTGGTCTGAGTAGAATTACCCTTGAGTTCCATCCTCCATCCTGTGAAGACACCGAGCCTGTGTCTTGGTCCTGGACCACAGCCTGTATGTCTGCATCCAACCGGGAGGCCTTCTTTGCAGGAAATGTGTGACCACAGAAACCTTCGGGACAAAGGCCCCCAGGGCTCTATTGTGACCTCATTGTGACATATCAAGTGATGCAGGTGTCACGTTGGAGGTATTCGGGGACCACAAAGGGCCATGAAGATGAACTTTGATCTATGGCACCATAACATACAGCCATATAGGCAGGGAGGACATTCCAGAATTCAGCTATAGAAAGCCCTCTCTGTTGGCTTTGGTAAGCCCAAGGGGCCTCGGGCATCCCTGGGGAATACTTGGGATGGCAGATATAGCCACCAGGGTCCATGTGTCATTGCCTCTTGCTAAACCTCCAAGTCCAGCACCCAGGGAAGACACTCCAGCCCGTGGTGCATTATGGACACCACTAACACTTGGGACCTGCTCATGGCACCCAAGGGTATCCCTAAAGTTGAGACCTTCTAGGGGTGAAGCCAAGGGGGTGCACATCGGAGTCACCACCCAATCCCTTAGAGGACCAAGGGAGGTTGAGCTTAGAAGGGCATGGGAGCCAAAGATGACAAATGAGCACCAACAGAGGAAAAAGAACTGGAAATAGCAGCAGGATGCCTAAACTCCCATAGCCCAAGAGGCCACGTGTGTTGCATGTTGCCCGAGATTTGTGAACTCACACTTGAGAGCCTGGACGTCTTTTGAAATGCAAGCACACGGGTCTACTCGCCTCCATATCGCCCTCCGGGGCCAAGTGGCTGGGTCCTCCTGCTTCATAATCTCAGCTTTTCCTATCTCAGAACTGTGGTTCAAAGCAGTCTTTCTCAGGGCACCTGGGTGGCTCAGTCGGTGAAGTGTCTACTGATTTCGGCTCAGGTCATGATCTCAGGGTCGTGGGATCAAGCCCCGTGTCGGGCTCCACACCCAGCAGAGTCTGCTTGATATTCTCTCTCTCCCTCTGCCCCTCCCCCTGCTCACACACTCTCTCCCCAAAAATAAATAAAATCTTAAAAAAAAAAGGTAGTCTTTCTCACTAGGGAACAAAAGGACTTCATTCTTCCTTCTTAAGGAAAAAAATTAAAGTAGCAGAGACATACCAATGAGTCACGCAATATGTATGAAGGAAAACTTAATTTTTGGAGTTGGATGTCTTGTACAAATGGTTCCCATCAGAGAGGAAATATTTCTAGAAAACAGACTTGAGTACAGACCCAGGGTTGGGCGTGGCAGCTTCCCAGTAAGAAGTGACAGGATATTTGTCAGAACAGCTACGGAGGATCAAACAAAGCTTGAGGCACAGGACAGTCGACCACTGGGGCAGGGGGACAGATTCAGACTCTCGGGGGTCGGTAAGTACGAGCCCTCCAGACAGAGAGACCTGAGGGGAGTCCTGTTTCTTTAGAAAAGAGAAAAAGTCATTTTATTTAAAATGTCAGAAACAACTCAAGTCACTACTTTGATATCGACAGCAAGGAGCCACGCCAACATAGCAGGAACAGAACAAGATCATTGGTTGGCGCGCCTGGCTGGCCCAGGCAACTGTTGATCTCAGGGTTGTGCGTTGGGAGTCTCACACTGGGTGCAGAGATGACTTAAGAATAAAATCTTTTGGGGAAAAAAAAAAAAAGATCAGTCGTTTAACGTCAGTCACTCAAGATAGCCATTTGCATGGTTCACCAATGGGCTTTTATTAAAATTGTACATAGATCTCAGACTTAATTCTTTTTAAAAAAGAACTTCCTCTATGCCTAAGTATCAAAATAGTTCTCTTTTTTAAATACCTTGAAAAACAGTAACGTAATTCTTTTGCTATATATTAAATATCTTCCTACACTCTCAATCATTTCTGTTCCATCTCTCCTAGAATCCTGCTTGAAGGTCACTACCGTGTTTTTTTGGCATCTTGAAGGCGTTATCCCGGAGAAGCATTGGAGATTTGAGAAAGGTAAGCAATGGCAAGAACTGATTTGATGTCGAAGACTCTTATTTCCGAGGCTTCCCTGCAGAGTTATATGCTGTCAGGCTGGGCCGCATCCGAATCTCTCTTGAGTGTAGGTACTCAGGCTGAGGAATTTAGGGAAATAAATCCGTTCTTGCCCTGAAAGGGTAATGTTGACTCAACAGCACCATCTTGTGGCCAACACGTATAAAAGCACCCAATGGTACACGAAGGTATTCGGACATGCTGTGTTGAAGATCTAGGGGTGGGGACCAAAAACAAATGGTTTTTATTTTATTTTCAGGGGCCACAAGACAACTGGCTTCCAGAAAGCCCACTCACAGACACAACACAAGCTTCTTCCAGCTGCCCTGTCTCGAGGATCGCCAGCCTCGTGCAGGACTTGAACACATACCATCAGAAACTGGACTCGGGTAACGTTTTCTTCCGGCTTAAGGAAAGTGTGTGGTATTTCACCTTCTGCAAGGTGTCAAAAGGAGTGTGGTCCCCGGGAGCCGTCCTCTGTGACGGACCCAGGGCACTGGCCCTCGTGGGCCTGCTGGCTTTGCGAGGGAGGCGGAGAGAGCTGGGGGCTGACCAGATGTCCCTCTCCTGGAGGTTGGCAGGGGCCCCGGCCAGGCTCCCTCGGATCTGGAAGGAAGGAGAGGAGCCTCGGGCGTGCTCATCCACAGCCAGGCTCAGCCTGCCGCTCACCAGGGGCCCTGGGGACGCCCGGAGGGCCACCTCCGCCTTGTCATGCTTGTTCTCCTTCTTCCAGAACACAGATCTCAGAAGGGTGAGGGTCCCCTGTGGGAGTCTGTCTGTCTCAGGGTCTCTGGCCTCCACACTGGCCCTCGTCCTGGCTAAGGTATTCTGGCGCTTGTCTGCGCTGTTTCTAGATAATGCCGCGGCACCCAGAGGCTCCTTGGCGGGGGAGGGTGCCCTGCCACAGCTCCCTGCTGGGCCACTTCCCTCCCAGTTCGCCGTCTTCTGGCCCTCAGGCCGAGCTCGTCTGTCAGTCCCCGCTGAGGGCATCATGCCGAGGGGCAGGTCAAACTGTTTGGGGAGCATGATCTCCTGACTTGCATGCTCCTTGGCTTTCCTCGCTGCGTTTAGACCATCTGGGACTCCAGGGGCGGCACAGTGGCTGGGGTGGCCCGAGGGACAGGGCACTCCGGCCAGTGCTCTCTCGGTGGCTCGCCCACCACCTTCACCCTTAGCAGAGCCGGTGGCATCTGACTCCACGTCCTCGCCAGCAGCGCCCGTCAACAGTGGCACGATGGACTGGCTTGTGGATCGGGGTCTCCGCCTGGACTCCAAATACTCCACCAGCTCGGCAGATGCACCCAGTGGTTTCTCCCGGGGTCTGAAAGACCATCGGAGGGGCATGGTCTTGAAGGCCCCCTGCTTGGCTCTGGAAGGGGTCGGCTCCTTCATGCTGATGCTTCGGCCTCGTACACCCCGTACCAGAGGCCTGGACTCCAACCCTCCTGAAAGAGACACCAAGAGCATCAGTGCCCAAATATCCCTCCAGGTGCAATGAGGGACTACAATGATGCCTGTCATCTAACAGACATTGATCAAGCATCCCTGATGCATCAGGCAGTACCATGCTGGGCGTCCAGGACACAGCAACGAGCAGGACGCTGAGGTTCTAGAGCTCGGGAGCATCGATGTGTGCACCCTTTGTCCCACGAAATCCATTTACATATTCAAAGCCACAGGGCAAGCCAGTGTCAAAAAAGGGAGCTACATGCCCAGACAGCACAGACTCCTGAGAAGGCCTGGTCTCAGAGGCATCTAGCCCTAAGGCAGAACATCATTTTCATTTATATTTAAATATTTGCATGGAGCAGCTCAGCAAAAGCCCCTCCTTTTCCAAGCCAAATTAGGTGCTTATATCTTTCAAACCCAAGAACCTCAGATATCCTACCCTGGGCTAAAAAATAAATTGTGCATTTAATTTTATCAGAGCTGTGCCATTTATGTCTCCACTGTGTGTTTCGCAACACCTGCCTATGGTTGGAAAGACATTTCTGACATGTAATGTGAAATGAGAGAGTCTAGAAAAACAGTGTAATCCCACCTCCAAAAATATATACACGTGTGTGTTTGATGCACGCATGTGAAGACGAACAAACAAGTACGGAGCAATAGACACTAAAGTGACAAGATGTCGAGGGGGCCACGGGATGCTGTGTGTGACTGATTTTCTTAATTCTTTCCTAAATCTTAATGTTTCTAAAGGGAATATACACATAACACGGCTGTGTAACACATTCATGAAAACAATTCCATTTACGATGGCATCAAAAAGAATAAAATACTTAGGAATTGACTGAGGAGGTGAAAGACTTGTTTAACACTACAAACATGAATAAGAAAGAAATTAAAGATGACAGAAATGGAAAGATATCCCATGTTCATGGATTGGAAGGCTTAATATTGCTAAAATGACATTACCCAAAGCGGTTGATCTATAGCTTCAGCACAATCCCTATCAAAATCCCAATGGGGTTTTTTTTGCAGAGATAGAAAAATCCATCCTGAAATTCATATGGAATCTCAAGCGACCTCCACAGCCAGTCACAAAGAGACAAATACTGCAGGATTCCCCTGCATGAGGAGCTCAGAGTGGTCAAAACCAGAGAGACAGAAGTGTAGAGGTGGTGGCCAGGGGCTCAGGGAAGGGGAGAGCATGGTGTTAGTGTGAAATGGGCAGAGACTTTCAGATTTACAAGACGAAAAGAGTTACAGGGATGGATGGTGGTGATGACCGAGCGTAACACCACTGAAACGTGCACTTAAAAATGGTCAAAATGGGGCGCCTGGGTGGCTCAGTCGTTAAGCGTCTGCCTTCGGCTCAGGTCACGATTGCAGGGTCCTGGGATCGAGTCCCACATCGGGCTCCCTGCTCAGCGGGAAGCCTGCTTCTCCCTCTGCCGCTCGCCCTGCTTGTGCGCTCCCTCTCTGACAAATAAATAAAATCTTTAAAAAAAAAAAACGGTCAAAATTATAAATTTCGTTATGTGTTATTTTTAACATAATAAAAGCAAAAAAGAAAAGCAACTCACAGTCATCAGTCACTGTACCATTATACTGCCTTGATGTGTAAGATGCCTGTCATTGCGGAGGGAAAAAACCCCTCCCCCTCGCGAACCACACAGTGCAAGGACAGTCACATGCATTTAGACAAAGACCCGATGTCAGCCACACAGCCTTTCGTCCACAGACGACACTCTCATTGGTGAGTATGAGAACAACCCTCCTCCTCCTCCATAAAACACCCGTCAGCAGCACAGCCAACTGGGATGAGCCAGATGCAGAGGGACCCGGGGCTCTCAGGGGACGGGTGACAGCTCGGGGCGTGCCAGCCGGGGAAGTGGGGCGCACCATCAGCCAGGCTCTCGGGGAAGAGGTGACGGGAAGGCAGAGCCCAATGCCCACCGGTGCCCTGAGAGGTCTGACAACATCTCAGAGGTTCCTGGGGAATTTTACCTGCCCCGGATCATTCTGGTGGTGTTTTGTTGTTGTTTTTTTTTTTTTAAAGATTTTATTTATTTATTTGACAGAGAGAGAGCACAAGTAGGCAGAGCAGGCAGGCAGAGGGAGAGGGAGAAGCAGGGTCCCCGCAGAGCAGGGAGCCTGATGCGGGGGCTCGATCCCAGGATCCCGGGACCATGACCCGAGCCGAAGGCAGACGCTTAACCGACTGAGCCACCCAGGCGCCCCCATTCTTGTGGTTTTTAATCATTTTTTTTACTACTTGGTATTGTTGTCCTTAAAGCATTTTCTTATATCAGTCAGTAAGAGACACAACGTCACCCAAAATATTTTGCAGCTTTACTTTCGATGGGCCCTATCACTCCCCCATCAGGTTCCTATCCCTCAGGGGAGAAGCAATGCGCTGGGGTCTCAGACACACGCAGGCACGCACGCACACACACGCACGCACGCACGCACGCTTTTTGTTTTTTTTTTCTCCCCTCTCATCCGCGACTCTGGGCAGGGCAGAAAGCAAAGCTTTCATTCAGAGGACAAAGCTGTGACTTTCAGCTTTTCAGAACGAGAGGACACAGCCTGCAGCCTGGCAGGTGCCTTGGCAGCGCGTCCCCTCTTCCCGGATGAAAGGCCTGGGGCCCGGCCCATGTCACCCCCGCAGCTCCCTTGCATAGGGACTGCAGATGACCACGCAAGGCCTTCCTCCCCTTTCTCCCGACGTCAGCGAGGGGAGGCATGGTGGGCATGGTGTACGGACCGAAGGGATGAGAAAGAGCCCGTGCTGATGCTGTGCTTACTGCTCACGGAGCTCTCCCTTCCGGGGGAGGGGAGGGGAGGGTGCTCCCCCTGCTCCTCCCGGGGCGGGGGTGGGGGGTGGGGTCCTGGAGGCCGGGAGCCAGAAGCAGAGGCGGCCTTCAGAGATGCCCAAGCGAGGGTTACTTCCCGCCCTGGAATTGGTGGCCTTGCTCACGCTCAGTTGGCTTGAGAAGCAGGAAGTGCCTGGAGCCTTAAGCCCCACGGAGGACGTAAGTACTTCGGGCCTTCCTGAAGGTTATATAAGCCCCAGAGCCTGCATGATGGGCTTCCCAGGTCCTGCAAGGCCTCCTAACACAGATGGCAGCCGGACAGCTGGGGGGCACGGCCCCCACCCACAGCCCCACCCGCACGGTGGCTCTGGAAATGGCAGATGCTACCCTGAGAAACGTCCCATCTGTTCCTACATGACTTTGTATCCTCGGCTAATGAAATCAGGCGTCAGTCTGACCTCACAATGTGTGCTGTGAGCAGGGGCAGGGCCCCCCCACCGGTGGCCCAAGCCATGCTTAAGTCTGCCTGGAACAGGACCAGCCTCCTGGGCCACTGGTCTCGGTCTGTCCAAGGGTTTTCACTGTGCCTCTTACAGCCACCCACTGACGCATTCAACGGGCACGTAATGAGAGCCTGCTGGGTGCCAAGGATGGTTTTCGGTGCTGGGGATACAGCTGTGGAGAAAACACAAAGTGCCTGTCTCCATAGAGGTTTGCCAGAAAGCAACAATATTTGCTATCGTGCTGAGAGTTATGACAAAGAATGAGGGGGTACGGCAGGGTCAGTGACTGAGGAGTGAGGACAGACCTGAGTGAAAGGTAGGAGGAAGCCATGTGGAGACTGGGGGGGGGGGGGTAACCAGCCTGCCGGCAGAGGGAGCAGCACATGCGAAGGCCCTGTGGCACTAGTGAGCCCGGTGGGTCAGGGCAGCAGCAAAGAGACCACCATGGCTGTACCCAAGGGAGAAAAGGCTCCCCCCCTAGGGGTCTTCATCTTGTGAGCCCCCATCTGTATTTGGAGACATCTCTGTCTCTGGTTGCAGAGGGTAACCTGGGGCAAGCCTGATCCCCAGATTGTCCTCTGGTGCCCGAGAGGGTAAGGACAAGCTACATGGCTGAGCCAAGCCTTGTCCGCCTCTGAGGCCAAGCCAGTAGCATAAGGCTGGCGAAGGGGAAAGGGCTGCCTCGGGGGCCAAGGCCCCAGCCCCTTCCATCACTCCAAGAATCGCCTCCACTCAGGAGGGCGTGGAGGGGAAGCCCCAACGGGCAGAACAGAAGAAACAACACACAGAAGGGGGTCTGGGAGTCAGAGACTAAGAACCAACAGAACCATCAGAACGGGGCCCTAATGAAACAGAGCCACTGGAAGGAACAGACAGAAAGAGAAGCTCGGGGCGCCTGGGTGGCTCAGGCGTTAAGCGTCTGCCTTCGGCTCAGGTCATGATCCCGGGGTCCTGGGATCGAGCCCCGTGTCCAGCTCCCTGCTCTGCGGGAAGCCTGCTTCTCCCTCTCCCGCTCCCCCTGCTTGTGTTCCCTCTCTCGCTGTGTCTCTCTCTGTCAAATAAATAAAAATCTAAAAAAAAAAAAAAGAAGAAGAAGAGAAGCTCTCGGGGAGATTCAAGTGTAGAACAAGAGAGGTCTGAAGCAACGTCTTCTAGGTTTTACGATGCAATAAATGCATGGAAGGCACAAAGGGTCACTGTTGAGACTTAATTCAGTGGCCACAGAGAAAAAGGGAAAGCAGCATCTCACGCCTTAGAGCAAAACGACAAAGAGAAATCACAGGGAAAAGCGAGAAGATCCGGAGAATGGATCCAGGGGACCCGCCAGGCAAATAACAGGAGTTTGAAAAGTCAAGACAATAATTAAACAAACAAAAGAACAATTTCCCTAAAGAAAAGCCTGCGTCTGCAGACGGACAGGCTCTGGGGGTTCTAGGTAGTGTATGAACAGAAACACAGACCTAGGCATATACTGGGGGAATTTCTAAATTCCAAGGTCAACGACAGACTCTCAGAGGCTTCCAGCCAGAAAGAACAAGCGATTCTCACGTAGAGAAAAGGAAGAAGAAAAAAAAAAAAGGCTGCTCACCTGCAACCCTGGGGCCCGGCGGACCGTGGGAAAACATCCAGAGACAGTGGAGAGGGAAGAATTCAAATCCAGGAGTCCTCCAGCCAGCCAAGCTGCGACTTCACGCCCCGGTCACAGAAAGTATTTGTGCCTCCACAGAGGGAAGAGGGAGTGTCACCCATCCCTGGAAAGAACTCTGACCAAACACTAAAGATTCAGGACCCAGACCTCACGACAGAGGGGGAGAGGAGGAAGACAGATGTGGTGGCTCAGCGGAGCCTGCCACCCGTGTACCATGCACCCGCTTCGGGGGCAGATGGTCTCAGGATGCGGAATACAAAGTGATGTTGGCATGTGGGGGATCCGCAAAGGTACAGTGCTCACAGCCTGAAACAGAGGGCTGGAGCATCTCAGAGAATCTCAGAACTGGGGATTGGAATGGAGGGCAGAACTTCCAGACAATGGAAAACAGGAACAAAGAGCAACGTGATCAGCTCAGCAAAAATAAGGCAGAAAGAAACAGTAATAAAAATGAAACAAAATCAAGCTTATGGTTGTTACAATAAATATGAATGGACCAGGGGCGCCTGGGTGGCTCCAGCTGGCCAAGCATCTGCTTTGGGCTCAGCTCAGGATCCAGGAGCCCCGCATCAGGCTCTCTGCTCAGCGGGGAGTCTGCTTTTCCCTCTCCCTCCGCCTGCCACTCCCCCTGCTTGTGCGCTCTCTCTCTGTTAAATAAATAAAATCTGAAAATATATATATATATATATATGGATGGACTGAATGCTCCCCTTTAAGATAGGCTCTCAGTTTTTGACATTAAAAAGGTAACAACAACAACAACAACAAAAAACTGCAACAGTGTTTACTGGAAACCACTTAAAATTAACCCTAAAGGAAAAACTCATGAAGCAAAAGATAATAGCAAAATTATACCAGGCAAATGCAAACAAAAAGGGGGAAAGGGTGAAGTGACTGACCTTGAACAAGGCAGAATTTTCTTTTTTAGAATTTATTTATTATTTTAGAGAGAGAGCATGAGCAGAGGGAAGGAGGGGGGGGGGGAGAGAGACTCTAAAACAGACTCTCCACCGAGCGTGGAGCCGGACGTGACATCCTGACTTGAGCCAAAATCAAGAGTCGACCCTTAATCGACTGAGTCACCCAGGCGCCCCCTTAACAAAGTAGAATTTAAGATGAAAAGCATTAAGCAAGATAAAGAGCCACATTATAATGAGAACAGACAATTTATAAAGAAGACCTAATAGTCATCAGCTTACAGATACCTGTTAACAAGGCAGCAAATAATATAAAGCAGAAATGATTAAAGTCGCCAGCATACCTGATTAAAAATACGGCCATACAGGAAGGTTGCAATAGACCTTTCTAGCCAGGCAGTCCTTGTTAAGTCAATTTGAAGACGAAGTCAACCGAATCCAAAAATCAACTCACCTCATTTAATAGTTACAACACAAAGCTCATATCCCTCCAATAGACACAATAGGCATTACTTCATGTGTACACCCAGAACACTGAGAAAATAATAATCGTTTGTTTTTCAAGGTTTTATTTATTTATTTGAGAGAGAGAGACACAGCAAGAGAGGGAACACAAACAGGGGGAGTGGGAGAGGGAGAAGCAGACTCCCCGCCGAGCAGGGAGCCCGATGCGGGGCTCGATCCCAGGACCTTGGGATCATGACCTGAGCCAAAGGCAGACGCTTAACGACTGAGCCACCCAGGCGCCCCTGACAAAATAATAATCGTGTACTTAACTTGGTCACAAAAAAAACCACGTTCTTGGATCACAATCCACAAAATTAGAGAGAATTAAAGGGAGTTTAATTGTAAGTGCCAAATCGTAAGTGCTTGAAAGTCCCGAATAACCTTCAAAATGGAAATAAAAACCAGAAGTAACAGTCTCCGGAACTGGTAAAGCACCGATAAAGTGAAAAACAAAAGCCTCTAAGGCCCAATAAAAACCACAGAGAAAATTTACCATCAGCAGCACATCTGCCGAAAAGATGAAGTCCCAGGGCTCCTTTATGGATTGGGGGTCGTGGGGGGGGGGGCAGTCATTGGTTTTCACAGGCTCTTGCTTTTTCTCAATGAAAGTTGCATAAGTAAGGTGTTTTTATATCCTCCTTCTTGAGGAGCCTCTCCCTATACTCGTCCCCAGTGACAGAAGTTGCAGTCCCCACAAAACTTGGATCCGTCCTGTTGGTTAAAATGCCTTTAGGGTGCCTGGGCGGCTTGGTGGGTTAAGCGCTGGCCTTCGGCTCTGGTCACATAATCCTGGGACCCTGGTATCAAGCCCTGCATTGGGCTCCCTGCTTGGCGGGGAGCCTGCTTTTCCCTCTCCCTCTGCCACTTCCCCCTGCTTGTGCTCTCTGGCTCTCTCTATCTCTCTGTCAAATAAATAAATAAAATCTTTAAAAAAATAAAATAAAATAAAATATGCCTTTAGAATTCTAATAGCATAGGCACCAGAAGGATGGAGCTCCCCAGCTGCCCATGTCTCTCTCCAGAGAACTGGAGTACTCCTTTTGACGATGACAAAATTCTCCCCCAAACCCACAGGGACAGGGGGTGGTACCAACCACCACTGAAACCTATATGCTGGAGTCGGAGCTTGCCCAGGCCAGAAAATAAAAAAATGAGGCTGGATTTTTTTTCAACCGTCTCAACAGGTTCCAAAATCCCACCATTTCAGTCAAACCTCTGGGGGGGGGGGGGATGCTCTCTTTGGAAGCAAGGCTCTTGCTGAGGCCACATGGAATAAACTCGGTTTTAGAATTTATAGCTAGGAGCACGGAGCCAAGATGCTGGCAGCCAGAGAGAGCTGGGGGAGGGGTGTCTATGTGCAGCCTGCCCCTTTCCAAGGAGGTGAGCTGGTGACTGGTGACTTCCAAGGCTCAGCTTCCTCATTTCATCCTCCTGGAGATGCTGACGACCGGCTGAGACAGGACTATTCTTCAATATTACTGCCCTCCGCTACCCTAGGCCTGTCTCTCTAGGGAGTTCTCGAACGCTGGGCCTGACCCTTGTCTGAGTACCATGTTGAGAAGTTGGGCCATCTTTTGAAGTTGCCTCCCTAGGAGAGTGAGGGGGTGGCTGTGCAATGCATTTGTCCCCGGGAGAAGTGAGAAGTGGCCCGAGGCCCCACGCCACTGGGCAGAACCGGGACGGGTTTCTGAGCTCGCCCGGGGGTCGCGCTGATGGGGATGGACAAGCTTGGGAAAGAATGCCTTTTCTCTTCGCCAGAGGCTCCCCTAAATGTGCATCATGAGAGGGAAGGGGAATGCTCAGATTGGGTGAGTCAAAACATAATGCATTAAACCATTTGCCTCCAGAGAAACGCATTCTAAGGAAATTTGACAAATGTCATATGAACACAGGGGCACTCCTATCAGTACTAGGTCTGATCGGGAAATATGGGGACCCAACATGCCAAACCCTGAGAAACAGTGAACCGAACTGTGATACTTAAAGCACTATCCACCAGAGGGTAGGATTCAACGCTGTACAACCACCTGGAGCTTTAAGATTGTACTCGCACGTTTATTCGCTTGCAAATGGGAACCAGAGCCTGCTACACACAAGGGACTGTGTGGGCCACTTTGATACAATGATAACCCGAACTACAGAGAAGTCAAGGCGGAGCAACAAACACACAGGTGATGCCCCAGCGATTGCACTCCCGGACGTACACATGCAGACGTGAACAAAAACGTTCAAAGCCGGACGGCTGGTAAGAGCCCACAACAGAGTGCGTAAACGAACTGTAAACTCCTCTTACAACGTGAGGGGTTTTGACGACGAAGTGGAGCAGTCCGCCAGGGTGGAGATGCCACGGAAGGACATCAGTGGACATCCCACACGGCCGACCCATCCTGTGCGCTCTGCACAAACTTGCGGGGATTTCTGGAGAATCACCAAATAACTGAAGAATCCATCAATGTGGAACTCGAGGTGCTTCCCTTGATGATCAAGCCAACCTTTTCCAGGTCAGCCTCAGATCAGTTTCAGAACCCACGGAGGGAAGGAGCTGGTTCCCCCCACCCCCACCCATCGTGCTCTCTTTCTTTACCAGATCCCTGCTTTTGGTTTTTATGGACCATAGTCAACAGCCAACAGATAACAACAACGTCTGCCTGTCTGTCTCTCACCCATGGACACTTAAACATCTGTGCAGAGAACTTTTTGTGTCCCAGTTGTTTGAGGGTGTTAGAAGTCGGAATACCACTCCCTTCTGGAAAGGAGGGAGACAGTGATGCTGGAGAGAGACACCAGGGGGTAGGGGAGGGCCGGGAAATTTCTATGTCTTCATCTGGGTGATAGTTATAGGAGTGTGTATGCGTTATGATAATTCATTAGACATTTGTGATGAATGCATTTTGCTGTATATATGTCATACTTCCATTAAAAAAAAAAAAAACTCTTATTTTAGCAACAAATTCAGGAGCTAATAGGAAACATGGAAACTGTAAGTAACCAGAGCGTGTTGCCACTTTCTGAGGGAAGGAACACACAGCCTGAACGACAGGCATGCACGGGCACGTTCGCAGTTTTTCCAGAAGGACTCTGCTTTTGTAGGTATCCCTTGGCTCTCCCGCCCTATTGTCGCTTTTCCCTCTGGAGAGGGGATCATCTGAATCCTAACTGGCTCATCTGGATGCTAACATGTTCTATCTTGGCATTTCTCGGCGGCCGCATCTTTACCGGCAGCTCTCGATGGAGCCCGTGACCCACTGGCCCGTCTTCAGCCTGGTGTCTCCTCCACCTGTCACCGCGGCTTCGGTGCTCTCCAAGCGCATGCAGAGGCAGGCCCCCCGGGGTGACCCTCCAGCCCGATGGCCACTCACCCACCCTTCACAGTGCGTGACACCGCTGGGCCACTGGCTTCCTGCAAGGGCGTCCGTTTATGCGTCCGTGAGCCACAGGTAGCTGGTGTTCCTGCTACCTCCCCAGCTGCTGCACCTTGCTTTCTTGGCTGGCCTCTCTGCTCAGTAGCCTGATGTGGAGGGAGCTGCAGGGCTTGGGGGCAGGCTCTCCACTTTTCTGTCTTCCCAGTTTCCCTAGGCTTTCGATGCCATCCATGTGCTGACGGCTCTCAACTATTTACCCCCTCTCCTTGGTTATCATCCCGACTTGGATGTCTCATCCCGACTCGGATGTCTTACAGGAGTCTCCAAATGACCGTGTTGAAAAATGTTTTGGTTTCCCTCCAAAACTGACCTTACTCGAACCTGCAGTCCTGGCCACCTTGTTAGACGCTCAGCATAGAGTCCACCCTGATGCCCACCCCCCCGCAGCAAATCCCGTGAGCTCTAGCTTCCAAGGCACTCAGAATCTGACCGCCTCCTACCCAGCGCTGGAGTGCCAGCCTTACTCTCTGGCCGGGACAACCACTGTCAGCCCTCCACCTGGCCTCCCACCCTTGTCCCTGCCCCCCTGTGATGGGGACATCTAACAGGGTGGGGCGCCCCCTGCCTGGAAAACTTGCCCCTCTGATGATCTACCTCTTCCCCCTCATCCCTGCTTCTCATCACGCCATTATCTGCATTGATTCATTCACATGTCGTGCTCCCCATTAGACAGAAAGCTCTAGGGAGCTGAGAGGGAATGCACCTGTGGCTGGAGGGCGGGGGATGGAGGGGCGGAGCTGCGGGCCGGTCACAGAAGACTGGCACTTTACACCCAAAGCCGCGAAGTACCAGCACTTTCAGAGAGCTGAGGAGTAATGGTCGTCACAGAAAAGGAAAATCGAAGCAGGCAATCTGACCGACGCGACAGGACGTACCCTTTTCCTGATCGGAGAGGCTGGTGGTGAAGATGGGAGGGTCCGGCTCCTGGGGCCGGGAGGGGCCGGGGCTGGAGCTCCAGGACAGCAGGCTTCCCCGGGCACTGCTGTGATCACTCTCCAGCCGAAGGAGCCAGTGATCAGAGAAGGAGGAACTGGTAGAGCCTGCAGGGAAGCACACAGAGGAGGCTGGACCCAGCCCCACCTGGTCGGGGTCCCCCGAGGAGCCTCTTGCAGCCAGACTCCCACCCCTGAGGCCCTGGGACTGCAGAACCAGAGCAGAGGGACATAAACAAAAGTTGGGACCAGAGGAGAAACCCCACAACGGCTTCACCATGTGACCAAGTGAAAACGTAGGGAAAGGCATTCGGGCACAGAGAGGTCAGGGCGTTGGTGAGTACTGAAATGCGTCTCCTGACGTTAACTTGCCACGACTCGGGTTTTCTAAATAGGCTACGTTTTTGACTCATTCATTCCGTGTCCTACAAAAGGCAGGCAGGCTTCCCATTAGGGTCGATTTAGACCTCTTGGGGCATTGTGGTTTAATTTGGCCACCTTCCAATAATTATTAGGAAGAAAATAGGAGTATCTAAAAAAAAAAAAAAAAAAAAGCTCTCTCATTCCAAAGATAAGGATAGGATTGTGAGTGAAATGCATCACATAAGAAGGTCAACTTTGACCTCCCCCCTCTTTTTTCCCCTCCAGACTTCCAAGTTTGAGGCTGTTTAGTGAACATGTCACTGGGTATGGTCAAGCTGCTAAGTTTCCCGCTGAGGCCCCCCCGTCCCTAACCACCACCCCGCCCTTTCTAACAGGACGAATGCAGGTGTGTGCAGAAGCGTAACTGAAGTCTGGCTTGAGGGGCGCCCGGGTGGCTCCGTCGGTGGAGCATCCGACTCTTGGTTTCGGCTCGGGTTACGCTCTCAGGGTCGTGAGCGGGGGCCCCGCGTCGGGCTTGGCACTCAGCGCAGGGGTCTGCTTGGGATTCTCTCCCGCGCCTCCCACTCATGCTCTCTCTGTCTCTGTCTCTAAATATAAAGAAATAAATCTTCTAAAAATATTTTAAGTCTGGCTTGATGAGAGACTGGAAACCTGAAATCCCCAAACCGCCAAGAGTCACCTGCGACACAGTATTATTCCTTTCCCCGCCTTGGGTTTCACCGTGTCCATCATCCCACCCTACGAATGGGACACTCGCCTGTCGTACCCAAATCTCCACGCTGCAGGAAGAGCGCCCCGCTCCAGACTGCATGCCTCCTCTCCTGGTCCCTGTTGTTCGACTGAGTACCTCCCAGCTTCCCTCCCCTTACTGAGAGGTAGCACCTACCTCTCAGGGAGCTGCTGGCTGACCAGAGAGGGATGCTGTTCCGTTTCTGATAAAATAGGATGTAAGCCCCTCGGCTATTGACCTCATCCTCTGGGAGCGGCTCTACCGTGCTGTCATCATAACTGTACCACCGGCCATCCAGAGAGTTCCGGCAGTAGGCTGCAAAGGTCCAAACCCCAAGTGCCAATTACTGGAGGCCCCCCACTCCCCCCCCAAAAAAAAACCCCAGAAAGGCATTTCTCACGAGCAGAGCTGAAAAAATGGACGTGTCTGTAACAGAATGAGAAAAATCGGTCCATTTCTAGCCAGAACTAAATTTTGCAGAATCCGAAAGATCAATCCGTTTTGCGCCCCGGGCCTTACGAAGTGTGCTGTGACTTTAGCTGAGTCCTTATGTGGCAGCCCTTATTCAGGCAAAGTCTCCAATAACAGGGAGCCCTAAGTTATTTAGCCAGACAATAATGTCCACGTTCACATGGCTCCTTGAGAAGTTTCGAAATGCACCTTCTCTGATTCAGTGTGTGATAAAAACAAACTCATTTGGGATTGTGGTGCGCTTCTTTCCTGCCTAAGAACCGAAGCCAAACATTTAAGGAAAAGCCCATAAATAAGATTCTCGCCACCTTCTAAGCAATTATGACAAAATACTCTCCTTTCCCTCCACATCTCAGTGAATGGTGCCATAACCCACTAACCCCGAGTCAGCCCACTTTTCTGTAATGAGCCACAGAGCAAATATCTTAGACTTTACAGGTCACGTATGGCCACAGACTGTCTCTGACATAGATTCTCCTTGTTCTTTTCTTTTTTTTTTTTACCACCGTTTAAAATGTAAAAACCATTTTTAACTCGTGGGCTGTATAGAAACAGGTGCCGGACTGGATCTGGCCCGCGGGCCATAGTTTGCTGAGCCCTGTGCTACTCCAAACCAGGCACGTAGGAGCTCATCTCTGCTCTTCCCTGCCCCCCACCCCGGCCATGCCCCAGTCCAAATGCCAGTCTTCCTGATTCTACTTGCTAAATGCATGTCAAATACCCTGATTTTCCCCTCCTGAGCTCCAGCCAACACCATCTCTCATTTGAGCCCCAGAAATTTCCTTGAACTGGAATTCCAACTTCCACCCTTGTTTCCTTCTACCTGGTTTCCAGAAGAGAGCTACACCCTCAATGTGTGAACTAGATTATGTCTTCGGTGCTCTGCCTAAAGCCTTTCACTGGCTTCCCGTTACCCTTTGGAAGAAATGCAAACTCTCATCCATGGCCTCCACGTAGTACTCACCTCTCCAGCCTCATCCGTGTTACTTAGGCCTGGGTCACTATACTTCTGCCATGACAGGCTTTCATCATTTCTTAAATACACCAAACTCTGCCCCAGGGCCTTTGCACATGCTGGTAGCTCTTCCCATCATGGTCCTCCTCCCATTATTCACCCAGCTAGTTCCTTTAGCTCTTGGCATACAGGTGCCTTCCTCAGAGAGAGAGGGCTTATCTCTAGCACAGACAGGGTCAGTTGAATACCCTTTATAATGCCAGGCAGTGAATGAGCTAAAGCGACAAGTATCTTGTCACTGTGTGTGTCCCCATGAGGCCAGCACTCCTGTCTGTCTTGCTCATCACAGAAGCTCTGGCACCACACACAGAGTCTACACAGAAGGGGTACTTGCCCCCGCCCCCTGTTCTCTGGCAGGTGCCTGGTGTGTGATGAGGGGTGTGCACATGCCCAGGGCCCCGAGGGAGCTCGGCATTCCCGGGGCATCTTCAAGCTCGGGCCACGGTCACGACGCGTGACCACGGCGGTCACGACGCATGACCACGGCAGCCACGAGGCGAGAGGCAAGGCTCACCTGTGTAATGCCCACCTTGCAGACTGCCGTGGTGGTTGCAGACGGCATATAGGTCGTATAGGAAGTCCAGCGGGTAGCCGGCAGGCAGGCAGGCCGGGGGCTTCCAGGGGGGCCAGGGGCCCGTCACAGGCGGGGGGCTGGTGCTTCTCTGGGCCACGTGGGGAGCCATGTTGAGGCCAGAGAGCGGAAACTTCACCAGCGTGGACAGCTTGTTCCTTCTCTCGCCCACTTGACAGAACCTCTTGAGGTGGATGATGAGGATGTCCGGCAGGGTCCACAGGCTCAGCTTCACCATGCCCTGCTGGAGGGCCTTGCAGTGCGGACACTTCCACGCATCGTCCTGAGCCAGCTGGAAAGGAAGCCACGGGGACCGTGAGCTGGCCCGCCCCGCCGCACCATGGCTAACCCACCAGTCCCAGCCCGGGGGCGTGGACCCTCCGGGCACCACCTGCTCCTCCTTGGTGTAGAACTGAAAACACTCGTCCAAGGTACAGCTGTGCTGCTGGTGGACCCACCGCTGCTGCCACACACTGTCTGCGTCCTGCACCCGCTCCTCCTGGAGGCTCCCGAACAGGCTGCGAGGAGAGGGGACCACGGGCATCGAGGCTTCTCGCCACCGAGGGGGCTCCCACCTGGACTCCGCACGGCACGCGGGTGGGAAGGCATCCACCAGGGGAGGCAAAGCTGCCCCGCCTGGCGCCTCGGCTGCACTCGGGCTCCCGGAAATCCCGCTCTCGCCCACCAGCTCCCGGAGGGACCCCGCGCTCGGTCGATCCGCCTCGGCTTCCTCATCCAGCGCGGGGCCCAGGACCTCGCAGGGGACTCGTGAACACTTGCTGGACTGAACGGGGTCCTTTTTACAAAGCAGGGCCACATGCACTCGGGGTGATAGGCACAGCCATGCTGAGCACCTGAGAGTGTGGACTTGAACCAGATAGCCTGGGTTCGAATCCCGGCTCTGGCACGCGCACGAGCTGTGGGGCACTGAGCAATCGTGTAACCTCCTCTGTGCCTCGGTTTCCACATCTGGAAACTGGATTATGGTAGTGCCGACCTCACGGGGCGGGACCAAGAGGAAATAGACTGCATCTATGCGATGTGCTCAGAGCCGGGAGCAGGTCGGCGTCACCTAAGTGGTTACTACTCTTACCGCCACCGCTCCTCACACCATGCAGCACGGTCATGGTCACGGTCACTATTGTTTACATACAGACACTTGTCATTAGGGTCTCTCAGAGGCAGGGACCACATGGCATCAAGGAGGTGTGCATACTGCCTTAGGCATGTTGGGGGACCCTGGGCATGGGAAGATTTATTTGTACAGGCAGGCCCCAGTCTCCTCCGCGGGAGCCCCATTCTGTTGAACTCACCGCTCCTTGGCACAGCTGTCCCACTCCACGGCCAGTTTGACGTGGGGGGGGCCCCCTGGCCTCCTGAGGTGCAGAGCCCTGAGGGGAGAGAACATGGAGCCCATCAGAAAGCACGGGGCCTCCTTCCCACAGCTCCGCCTCCAAGCCCAGGGCCGATGTCCCAAACACAAGTGCCCGAACTAAGGGTGAACTAAGGGTAAACCAAGGCCGGGCGGACAGACGTGTGACCAGAAGGACCGTGGCCTGGGGGAGGCCCTCCTTCAGCGTGGTCCACTTTCCGGGGCTTCTCAAACTACCTACGATGAAAGACCCATCTGTTGATCGGTTTCTAAACCACTACAGACGGATCCTTTGGCAAAATACAATAAAAATAATGGGGGGACAATATAAAAGTCCAATTTAAAAATTATTATAATTTTAGATTATAGATAATTTAATATATACCTATATACTGTAGATAATATATATTCATCATATTTTCAATTGCTCTGTCCTATTGCCTTAACACACCTCAGTGCTTCCTCTCAAGTTCTGTCATGGGCCAGGGACAATGAGCGGTCAGGTGGGCATCAGTCTGTGGAATTCGCTTTGAAGCCAGAGTGCCGTGAGGGGGGCCCCTCTCAGAGCTCCCCAAACCCCTGTGCTCGCCTTTCCCATTAGACTGAAGCAGGATGAGCCAAAGTTTCTCCAGCTTCCCTAACTCTGTAAAGTGGCTCCCAAGCAAGAAGGGTGCTTTGGGCTTACGCCCTACCCTGCTGGTTCCTGTTTTTTACAAAGTAGAGGGGTCCATCGTTACCATGATCCTGACACCTATTCGGATTCTGACACCAATTCCGATGTGTGCTTTCTGTCAACACCACCAAGCAATCATCTCAATTCCAGCATCATCTACCAGAAGACTAGCATCAGATTCCCACAGGGGAAGGGCTTCATCCTACAGGACTGCCCCTTCCCACTTTATAGACACCAACTGCAAGCCTGGGTTGTCATCTGGGTGTTCTGACCCCCTGGCTGCAGATGGGAGGCTCCAGGGCCCCCTCCTTGGGTTTGATGAATTTGCTAGAGCAGCTCACAGAACTCAGAGAAACATTTCACTTGCTAGATCGCCAGTTTATTATGAAAGGATGTAACTCATGAACAGCCAGATGGAAGAGAGGCAGAGGGTGATGTGTGTGAGGAGGTGTTTACCCACCTGGAGGCTCCCCAAACCTGCCCTTCTGGGTTTTTATGGAGGCTTCATTATACAGGCATGATTGAATTGATGAATCAATCTCCAGCCCCTCTTCCTCCCCTGAGGTCTTCGGGTGGGAAGGATAGTTCCAAGCTTTATCACACGGTTGGTTCCCCTGGCAACCTGGCTCCAACCTTAGGTTCTTTCCAAAAATGACCTCATTAATGTAAACTCAGGTGTGGTTGAAAGGGGTTTGTTAGGGAGAATAAGGCACCTTTATCACGTATCACTAAAAGCATTCCAAGGGTCTTATGAGCTCTGTGCCACAAGACCAAAGACATATTTCTTACTATAAATCATAGTATCACACCTTTGTTAAGGACCCACTTGGCTTTGGCTGGCTGAGCCAGAAAATCAGAGATGTTTATTGACAATTCTGTGTCTGTGGGGAAAATGACCAAAAGTACTAGATAGTTTACAGAGCAAAACCACCTCTCAGATACTCTGCTGCTCGTGTGCATTGCTTGGCAGGGCCGTGCAAGGTGGAAAGCCGTGAGGCGGCGGGGGAGGGGGGGACACACTGGCGTTACCCCTCAATCACAGACACGGTGTTCTACAGCTTGAACCAAAGACCCCGTGGCAGAATTCTCCCCTACCCCAGATGGGATATTCAGGTGGAATTCAGCGGCATGAGCTCACCGAACGAATTTGGGTTTCCCGGTCAGACAGAAATGGGTTCAGATTCAGGCTGGGCCATCAGCTACCTAACTAAGTCGGAGCAAGTTAGTGGAGGCCAAGTGGCTCCATTAGTTAAGCATCTACCTTTGGTTCAGGTCATGATCTCGGGGTCCTGGGATCGAGCCCCGCTTCAGGCTCCCTGCTCAGTGGGGCGCCTGCTTCTCCCTCTCCCTCTGCCCCTTCCCCCTGCTCATGCTCTCACTATTAAATAAATAAAATCTTTAAAAAAAAAAAAAAGTTTGAGCAAGTTAACCCATCTCTGGGAACTTCAGTGTCCCCTCATCTTCGAGATGGCCATCACAGCACCTCCCTAGACGTAAGGGTTGAAAGCACAGAATGTGTCTAAGGATCTAGCACACCGGGAGGCAAGTAACCGGGAGTAGATAGGGGGATAATCAACGTACAGACACAGGACCGCCAAGGACTCCAGTCAAAATACAGTGACACCTGTTCTCTTAACAAATCTGGAACGTGCCCCCTTACCTGTCCACTGCCCAGTGACAGAGGGGACGGCTGTCCTGTGGGGATAAGTAGCCGCAAGCCAGAGAAAGCCCCACAACCCGGACGGAGAACAGAGATCCCGGGTTCTGACGAGACATCAAACAGAGACAGTGGGTCAGCATCGTGTTGACTGCACTGAGGCTCTCAAGGGCAAATAAGTTAGTCAAAGACTGTCCTCCTTTTTGTTGATGGTGTATTTTGAGTATGCCCTTAAAAAATATTAGTATTCAAAACCTGCAGATATAAAGATTTTTTTTCTTTTTTAACAAGATGCACACTGTAGGGGCGCCTGGGTGGCTCAGTCGGTGAAGCGTCCGACTCTTGATTTTGGCTCAGGTCGTGATCTCAGGGTCAATGGGATCAAGCCCCAAGTCAGTCTCCGCACTAGGCATGGAGCCCGCCTGAAATTCTCTCTTCCTCCCTCTGCCCCTCCCGCGCCCAAAAAAGATACATGCTACACCTTTCAACATAGCAATCTAACACTGTTTAACATATTAAATTAATAGATAATTTACCTACTTTAAGATGATCATCATCATCATCACCAAATGGCCAAAATGAGGCGAGTATCTAAAAGGAAGCTAGTGTCTCTTTTACATACCAAATGCTTCAGAAGTATTTATATGCTTAAAAAAAAAAAAAAGCCACATACGGAAATATTACCTATGTTTTCATTCTAAGAGGCATGTTCTTTTTCATATTCTAACATTTCTTAAGTTGAAGGGAGCCTTAAACGGCGTTATTCACAATAGTCAAAATGTGGAAACAACCCGAGTGTCCATCAACAGCTGAGTGGATAAACACCTTTGGGTCTACACACACAATGGAGTATTATTCAGCCTTAAAAAGGAAGGAAGTTCTGACATGTGCCCCAGCATGCGTGGACCTTGGAAATACTCTGCACCAGACACAGAAGGACAAACACCGTATGATTCTGCTTCATGAGATACCTACAGTAGGCAAATGCATCGGGACAGAAAGTGGGATGGGGGTGATCAGAGGCCAAGGGCTGGGGGATGGGGTGTTTTGTTAAACGGGCAGAGTTTTCATAGGGATGCTGAAAATTTGGGGTAAGGATATGGTGATGATTTTACAACATCGTGACTATAACTAACATACACTAACAAATGGCTAAAATCAACGTTGTGTATAATTTACCACTACTAAAAATAATCAAGAGTCTTCAAGTAAAATAAATACAGTCCTTTTTTTTTTTTTTTTTTTAAGATTTATTTATTCATTTGAGAGAGAGAGAGAAAGCATGTGAGTGCCTGGCGGGGAGGGGCAGAGGGAAAGGGAGAAAGAATCTCAAGCACGAGCTGAGCATGGAGCCCACGTGGGGGTCGATCTCACGACCCTGAGATCATGGACCTGAGCCGAAACCAAGAATCAGACGCTTAACCCACCGTGCCACCCAGGCGCCCTGCAAATACAGTTCTTAAAATGGTCACTGATGACCCTTAGCTTTAATTAGAAAAACAATGAAATTTCCTTCCAAACTCTGACAACGATAAAAGGTAGACACACCTCTACTTACAAAGCACTGGTGAACTACAGGTTGAATTCAGACAGGGGAGGAGGGGGAGGGCACTGGAATTCCAGGAAAGACCAACAGTGCGTGGGCACGACCCAACCATCCTCAAACAGCCATGACCCGCTCTTCTGGCTGTGACAGCTCACGTGTGCAGGGAGCAAGGGGACACTGGTAAGGTGAATCGGAACCCAGTTGCCTTGAGTGTGAAGTCCAGGGTCCATGCCCGATTAGACCATAACCACACTCCGGTTGACCTACAGCTTCAACAAAGACAAAAGCAGTGGTGGGAAGCAAGCTGCCTCCAGAAGCTTTGATCCAGGGGTGGCCACGGCTCCTTACTTCCTAAGGAGACCGTTTCTTAAATCTGGGGGCGGTGAGGTGGCGGTGGGGGGGGGGCTTTTTTCCTAACTGAGCCTTGCTGTTTGGACAGCAACATGATCAATACAATCAAGGCACCGATACTGCATGGAGGCAGCTTACCCCGTCTGCACACAAAGCAAGTTTACAATGTGACCACAGAAATGTCTCAGCAGTGATAAATCCCCGTTTTTCAGAATTCAAACAAACTCAATCTGTCTAGCAAGTTGGTCATTTTTGGAAGACATTCTCCTGTCTTCCATCCTTAGCTAGGAAAATGCCTTTTAGGGCCTTCACTACTTTTCATCTCCTCAGCTCCAGGTTGAGAATTCTGAATGCATTCAAATCGTGACCAGACCGAGCCAGGATTTTATATGGTACTTAAAGCATTATGGGTTAAATGGGTGGGCTATCCTAGGAACCCCACAACCATTTAGAACACCTTCCTCCTACAAAAAATCAGGCCACACAATGGAACTGCAGGGTGTTATGCTGAGTGAAATAAGTCAATCAGAGAAAGACATGTATCGTATGACCTCACTGATATGAGGAATTCTTAATCTCAGGAAACAAACTGAGGGTTGCTGGAGTGGTGGGGGGTGGGAGGGAGGGGGTGGCTGGGTGATAGACATTGGGGAGGGTATGTGCTACGGTGAGCGCTGTGAATTGTGCAAGACTGTTGAATCACAGATCTGTACTTCTGCGGCAAATAATGCAACATATGTTAAGAAAAAAGAAGAAGAAGAAGATAGCAGGAGGGGAAGAATGAAGGGGAGTAAGTCAGAGGGGGAGACGAACCATGAGAGACGATGGACTCTGAAAAACAAACTGAGGGTTCTAGAGGGGAGGGGGGTGGGGGGATGGGTTAGCCTGGTGATGGGTATTAAAGAGGGCA
>NW_027397105.1:4065129-4132707 GCF_003265705.2 Callorhinus ursinus | reverse complement strand
TGTAACAGTGCTTGCTTATAGCAGGAACTCTGTATGTTTGTGTGCAACACCTTTGTCTGTTTCTTTGGGATAAACTTCCGTAAGTGGAAATGCAAGACCAAAGCTATTCATGCCCCAGCTGCACCCCCCCGGAAAAGCCACACCCACGTACCAGTGGGGCAGGTGCCCTGTTGCCTTGACACTTGCCCAGGATGAGTCTTATCAAGTTTTAAAACTGTGTAACCGATCTGAAAGGTGAACAGCCTCTTGCCGTTACAATGAGAATTTCTCCTACTACAAACAAAGCTGAGTATTTTGGCCCTATGCTTGTATTTCTTTTGTGAATTAACGTTAATCTCCGTGCTTCATTTTACCAGGAGTATCTCTCTCACTAATTTCCGAGCTGGGTTTTATACAATGGATTATGCGCCTTCCACCGCTTACATGATATAAATATGTTTTCTTTGTATGTAAAATTTTAAATGCGTCTAAAACAGTAGCCGTTTCCTTTAGAGCCTCCTGCCTGCCTTAGGTGTTAAAATAGTCCTCCACCCAAAGACATAAATATTTCCCTACATTATCTTCAAGTTATTTTATGGTTTCCTTTTAATCAATCTAGAATTTAAACATGTGAATCTACGGTGGAAGTAAAAAACTGATTATATGAATTAAAATCAATTTGCCCCCCCTTATATACTAATTTACTCACTTTAAATAATATGAAATGTACCATTTTTATCATATAATACCTAAATATACTTCAGCCTATTCTGTTCCAATGATTTAAGTGCATATTCTTCCAGCTATATGACGATATTTTTTGGCTTCAAAAGCTTTTCTTATATAGCCTATGTAATTTTTTTATAATTAAAACTTCATTTGGGTTTAATAAAGCAACCCCTCTCCCTTCCTCCTCTCTTTCCCCCAATATTTTCCGACTGTCTTTATGAGTTTATAATTCCAGATGAATTTTACAAACATTTTATCAGTATAGGCATTTTTGATTAGAGTTACAGTTTTCGAGCATTTTATTTGGGCTAGTTAGGAAAATGATCTGGTTTTGTCGGTTATATTACCATACCTGGACCCTTTCACTTCTGATCACTTCCCAGTTCCTGGCTTTCTGGACAGGTCACAGTATAATCTGCAGACAGTGGTCATTTTTTTCTCTTTTTTTATGGCCAGTTTTTTCCCCTTGTCTTACTGCACTGCCCAGGCCTTACGACACCGTATAAAATGATAGTGGTGAGAGCCATAATTGTTCCTGAAATTAACAGGAAAGTCTCTGATGCTTAATTGTTAAGGACAATGTTTGCCATCTGTTCAAGGCAGTTACTGATGATCCTCTTGATCAGAAAGTACCCTATTCCTCGCTGAATAACCTTGAGAATGGATGTTTGATTTTATCAAATTAGAATTATTCTAGATGGAATCCCAAGCACGTGTCTACACAGCCCAGACATCACGAAGGAGATGAGGTTATACATACCTGCTGGCCTGCTGCCCTGACCCCACCAAGTTACAGAAGAGGACTAGCACCTTGTTCTCGCTATGGACGGGCAGGGACGACTGTGGACCCTCACGGGCTGCCAAGCGTGGGGAGACCGACAGACCAGATGGATGAGCTAAAGAGAGAGAATTATGTTTATAGTCTTAAAAAAATTAGCTGGGCCACAACCCTGGCTTCTCTAGCCACTTCTTCTCTTTGAGCATCTATCAACCACCATTGGGAGACACTAGAGTACTTTAAGGAAAGAGGTATTAAGGTACGAGGCACTTGTGCCATTTGGTACTACCTGGTACACGAAGATCATATACATGGTAGTGAATTTGCCATTGTGTTCAGCCAATAATAGTAAAACATGGGCAGGGATGTTAATGAAGGCTTCCCAAAGTTGATCCGAAAAATACTCCAAAATGATTTTGGTTGCTTTTATGCCTGGAACAGAGAGCCACAAGTTGGCTCTGGCTTTCTCAGTCCGCAGGAGAAGTACAGAGAGAAGGTGAGAACTCTTACCCTTGAGGCTGTGGAAGAATTAGACTCTCCTCAATTTCCAATCATTCTGAAAATCAGACTTTTAAAGCACAGGGGTGTCACCTTTGATTGAACTTGAAATGAGGGTCTTTTCATTGAACAAGGACATGATCAGGGCCAGTCAAGGCCCAGGGGCTCCCTGTTGACTCAGAGCAACCACCGATCTCTGGTTCCCACAGTCTGCCACTGAGGCTGGCTGAGGATATGGACCAGGGTACAGGATTCACCTGGGCTATATGTCAACACCAGCAGAGGGTCCTCCAAATAGGGGCCGCCTTCCTGACCAGAGAATTGGGCCAGAATATATACTGAACTGCAATCAGAGGCGGTCAGATACTGATCTTCTTGGCCAAGTTCAGGAAGTGGTACTGTTAACAAAAGTCCTTTAATAACCTCTTTGGCCATCTACTGCTCCAACTTGTAAACATTTGACTTCAAGCACAGACCTTGAACTACAAGAGTCCTGAACACAAGGATCGCCCTGAATAGTGATTCTCATTCTCAGAGGGTGTTTTCGGGACCAGCAGCAGCAGCATCCCCTGGGAACTTGTGAGACATGCAAATTCTTGGGTCCCGCCCCAGACCTACTGAACCAGAAACTCAGTGCGCAGGACCCAGATCTCTGTCTTAACAAGCTTCCCACATGATTCTGCTATTCATCAAGGTTTTGAAAACCCCTGACTGACTGAATAATGTTTAATCATCAACCACCTATACAGCAAACATCAGAGAAAATAAGCCTGACAGGTCCAAGTACCAAAACGAAACGTCTTACGCCTTAGCACACAAGGAGTACCCTCTCAAACGTGTAACTCATACTATCCCAATAAAATTATGCGAGGCACTACTGTACCTGAGAGCATCTTCTGGCCAGGTGGTGGGGGCGCATGGAAGGCATACACGTTATCTCCCTCTGAAATGGTATTCAGGTCCTCTTCATCAAAGAAAGACCGCTGGAACCCACTGGGACACAGTTCAACCAAGATCACCTGGAACGAGGAGGATCATTTTCCCTCTTGATTCCTCGAAGGGAACTTGAGCAAGAAATCTAAAAGTGACTGAGTCTCTTACCCTTTCCTCCCTTCTAAGTGAGAAACACTACTTATTAGTAGTAATAAAACAAGAGGAGGTGTAACAATTAGATTGACCACAGACTATCTCAATGGCAACAGAATCTCAAACTGCTGACGGAAGAGATGGGGGAAGACAACTGAGGGGGGAAAAAAAAAACCCTCAAGTTTATACCCAGCTAAACTATCATGCAAGCACCAAGAATAAAATGAAGCTCTCTTCAGACTAAAAGTTAAGAGTGTTTACCATTTACAGATCTCTACTGAAAGAACTTCTAAATCGTTTTGCCAGCTTTTTTCACATCCTGGCATATGCGGTACATATTTTTATGGAAGACTGAGGTAAGCAGAAGTTGCCCTCATAGCAGAGAAGAGAGGTGACCACCTTAAGGGTCCTGTCACCTCGGGCGCTGAAGGAATCGACATCTCAACACACCTGAGCCATTCAAGGCACAATGGCTGGGAAATTCTCTTGTAAGAGATACATTTCAGGGTTAAAACAAATAAACTGACTCCAGGAAAAAAACTTGAGTTGTAAGAAGAAATGATGGAGCCAAAGAAAATGGTAAACATTGGCAAATGTAAACACACACTGACTATATAAATCCATAATAATAACTCATACTAGTACTACAACCAGGAGGAAAGGGCAGGAGGGATTAAAATACTGGACAATAGTATCCATCCACAATAATAATCAAAAAGGTGGAAGGGAGATTAAAGCACACCAAGATCCTTGTGTCGTTTGGGAAAATTAACATAGGACTTTGCTAGTAATTCTGCATGTCGGCATTTTAAGGATAACCACTAAATAAGCACAGAATTAGAATATATAGGTCCCAAACCAGAAGAAATGGAATAAAAATTGCTCAAGAGAAAAGCAGCAGTAAAGGAGAGGGAAAGGAAACAAAGAAAAAGAAGGGTAAATGGAAAGCATAAAATAGGAAGATATAAATAAATCCAAATATAGTCACGGTCATAGATAACGTAAAAGGAATAACCCTGCCGGTTAAAATATCAAGACAGGTTTTAAGTTCCAATCAAAATGCCTACACATGCACTTAGGAATCCCTAAGTGACTCCTACCTCCCTGAACAAACACATCACACTCCGCAAATTCCTGACAATTCTTTGATTCTTGTAATTATTCAAACTCTATGTCACATCCCCATTTTGGCTTTTTTTTTTTTTTTTTTTTTACTGCCATTTCTTCCCCAAGACTCTCACCCACTGTCCTATTCTCTCTTGCTCTCTCAATATACCCCTGAAAAGAGAGCTTTGAGTTCACTGAGCAAGATACACACCTTTTTCCTCATATTCATTTTTTATGAATCCTCATAAACACAGTGATACGATTAGAGGCACCGACTGGGTGGGGGCAGGAAAAGCGCTCACACAGTGAGTAATCATGGTGGTTACATGTAAAAATTCAACAAACTATAACCTCAAGGGGTGTGCCCATTACTGTATGTGTGTTATTCCTCAACAGGAAGGCTAAAACAAATTTTTTTAATTTGAAAAAAAAAAATGCCATGAGGTCATCAGGGAAGTGTAAAATTTGCATTTTCTAGTTAAAGACACAGGGGACCAATTGCTTACTTCGACTAAGGTCACAAAACAGAAGAGCCCTATTCCAAACCCCTCCCATTACGCCACATGGCTGTTGACCACAGTCACCTCCCCTCTGCCCTTGCCTGGGGGCCCTGGTTAGGAGTTCTGCCCTCCACGTCACAGTAAATCCAACCTCTTTACCAAGACTCCTTAAAAAAAAAACAAAAACGTAGCACATAGTGCTCCCACTCTTTCCTAAACCACCTCTCTCGTGTTACACATCCTCAGTAGCTCCTCATGTTTCATTTACGGCCCCTTCAGTCTCCTGGTTTCTACTCTCAGGAGTGAAAATACACAGCAGCGTCTCAGGCTCTGAAATCAAACCATCTGCATCAAATCCTGGGTCAGCGCTGCCTAGCTGTGTGACCCTGGGGCAGGTCACTTAAAGCTCTCAATGCCTCCTCCTTACTCACTGATAAAAATGAGGGTAATTGGCATCGACTGTACAAGGCGGTTGTGAAGACTGAACTGGCTATGAATACCAAGGTCACAAAATGGCACCCAGCACTAGGGAAGCACTACTGAGCGTTCACGGTCATTGGAATTATTAGGATCGTGATCATCATCACGGTCTTCATCTTTTTCTGGTAATTCTGTGTAAATGCAGGGAGAGGTCAAGGCTCAGTCATCAAGACACCAATCAAACAGAAACTCATGAGTCACGAGGGAGTCACCTGGGAACCAGAAATCAGTCTACACAGCCCTACACAGCTGGCCCAGTTAGCATTCCGGCATTCAGTGACCAGGCCCCCGTGCCATTCCATCACACCTCATCCGCAGGGACGCCGCCTTCCTCTGCAACCATCTTCCTCAGGGCTGCCACTGTGCTGAGGATCGGCACGGCCAGGCCCACCCGCAGGAACCGCTGGTTCTTAGAGGGGAAGACCAAGGTGACGCTCAAGAATCTGGAAAATAGGAAGGCGTCCACATCCTTAAAGGACGGACATGAACTGTCAACACCATTGACACTGGGTCAAGCCCAACACTTGGGCTCCTATCTCTGCTTCCTGGTTGGGTCACTGTACCTTAGGTATACTGTCACCAGGTGGCAGCAGAGAGCCAAATCTCCAAAGGGTCTCTGCTCAAGTATAGTTTTCCACAGTGAAAAATTAAAGGTACTTAATGATTAAGAATCACAGTACAGACCTGTGATCTCAAGGTTCTGTTCGTTCAATAGATCACGGTAAGCCAAAACAAACTTGGAAATCTGAGATGTGAAAGGGTCAAGCTTCTTCTATCAGGGTTCAACACTATTGATGATGCCCTCCTTGTTGAAACTGCCCTTGGTCATAGGACACTTTCCCTTCTCCCCCTCCCCCCCAGGATCTCTCGTTCTACTTCCTACTGTCCCCACCAGCACACCGGGGCTCCCTCCTCCAGCTTCTGCTTCTCCTGCCCCTTCCTGCAACACTTGTCGGATTCACACAGCTCACTGCCACAGCTGGGACTGGAACCCCGGGCAGTCCAGCCCCAGAGTCAGGGGTCCCAACCCCTGTCCTCTGGCGCACGAGGCCAAGAATCTTAGCTCACATCCATCAGTAGGCATCCCCTGGTCGGGTCACCCAAGAAAGGAGAAGCCAGTGTTACGTGGATAGCACGGATGGTGAGCAGCGCAGGAACTGGGAGCAGAAACGGGGATTACGTTGCCAGGAAAGGCTTTATGAAGCTTTGGCTCTTCCACTGCATCCTAAAGATGGGGGATTGTCAACAGGCGGAGGGCAAGACAGATGGTATTTTCGGAGATGGAGAACACAAGGAAGAAATGCCACTGTCTCAAGACCAGTGTAGGACTCACCAAACTTCCATGACACTGACGTTGGCATCTGGCCTTAATGGCTTTAAGACCTCGGCTTCTGGAACGCCTGCCCTGTGTGCCTCTTAGGCTTAAAAAGCCGAGCCCACCACACCTCTCACCCGACCCTACTACCCTTCCCTTTTCTGTTTTTCTCCTCTCCTTCGACAACCCCTTCCCTTTTTCCTTTGCTCCTTAGAGAAACTGTTTCCCTGCACCTTCACAGTGAGCCAAAAGGACATGGAAAGAAAGCCGGGAAAAGCAGGTGGCGACAGGTCCCCCCCCAACCCCCGCCGCCAGATTTGCCTCTGGTTCTGCTGAGAGGTCCAGACCGGCCACCAGCCCATGCCGGCTTCTGAGCGGGCCCAAGACTTCGGAAGCCCCACTACGGCATGACAGACGGAGGCACCGTGGATAATTCCTTCGTCGGCCAGAGGAGGGACGCGGCAACCTTTTACTTTGTCACATTTGGTCGCCAAACATCACCAGCTTTCTAAGGCTGGTTTCTACAGAAATGCTGGTTGAGACTCACAAGAGACTGAGCTGCAGGCGCGAGGCCGTAAGGCACCCAGGGAGGACTAAGGACTGAGGGAGTCAAGTTCAGGCTCACGTACCTCGTCTGGCGCAGGGGGATGGGGAGTGACACACACAGGAAGGGGTCGAAGGTGTTGCTCTGTTTCAGGCAGTGGGGACAGGTCAAGGAAGATCTGTGAGGGAAAAAAATAAAGTTTCAAGCTGAATCACACTCAGTTTGGCAGATCCTCAAAAAGTTAAATATAAAATTGCCATGTGATCCAGCCATTCCCCTCTCAGATATGTACCCAAAAGGAGTTGAAAACGGGGATTCCTACAAGTACTTGTCCACAAGTGTTCACAGGAGCGCTATTCACAAGAGTCAAAGGGCAGACACAACCCGAACGTCCACCAGTGGATAACTGGATAAATCCACAAGAGGTAAAGCCACAAAGATGGAAGGTGGATTGGTGGCTGCCAGGTGCAGGGGAGGGATGGGGAGGGCTTAACGGGTATCGGGTTTTCTTTCGGGGTGATCAAAATGGTTAGGAACTAGACAGAGGTGCTACATGCCCAACACTAACGTACGTGCCACGAAACTCTACGCTTTAAAATGGTTAGCTTTACGTTACGTGATTTTACCTCAATTTTTAAAAAAAGGTTTAGTCACACATGGCAGTGCACGGAGTACGGGAAGGGAAGCAAAAACCCCGCGAGACAGAAACAGCAGGCCGCCTGGGTGGCTCAGTCGGTTAAGCGACTGCCTTCGGCTCAGGTCATGATCCTGGAGTCCCGGGATCGAGTCCCGCATCGGGCTCCCTGCTCGGCGGGGAGTCTGCTTCTCCCTCTGACCCTCTTCCCTCTTGTGCTCTGTCTCTCATTCTCTCTCTCTCAAATAAATAAATAAATTCTTTAAAAAAAAAAAAAAGAAACAGCGGGCCGACTTGCAAGCTGGAAGGAATCTTAGGACCATACCTTCCCCTGGTTCTCAGCTTCACCGTGCTCTAGAATCACAAAGGAAACTTTTCTAAAAATGCAAATGTCTCAGCCCTCCTCCCATAGAGTGGGGGGGGGGGGCAGGGAGAGGCTCAGGCATTGGTACATCAACGGCTCCCCAGACACCGGGTTCAGCCACGATGCAGAACCACCAAAGGAGTCCACCCTCCTCATTGTACCAGTAAAGCAACAAAGCTTGGAGTAAAGCAGCTAATAGTAAAAGAGCTAATATCGAAACAGCGTTTACTAAGAAGTGGGCATTATTCTGGACCACTGGGCTTGTATTAACCCACTTAGTACCCATAACCACCAGTATCATCCCCGTTTTGCAGACAAGACTGAAGCACAGAGAAGTTAAGCAACTTTCCCAAGGATCACACAGCGCTTAAGTGGCAAAGCTAGGCTCAGGTTCCAGAGTCCGCGCTCATCACCATTCCTCCAGAGTCTTTAGTATAAGCAGATGAAGCATTGATTGTTTCAGAGCAGATATACACACAGTTGACTTACATTCTTTAAACTTTCAAACTCACCACTCCCTTACTTAAGAGCATGTTGTCCCTGAAAGTAAAATGCAATTTTTATATTCCACATGGGGACTCCAGTTTAATTTCCTTAACCATATGACAGACCATATTCTTCCAAGACATAAGGGATTTCCGGATGCTATGTGTGCATCCTGAAAGCCACACGGCCTTCTTCCTTGGGAAAATGGACCACCACCCAGCTGAGAGTCATGCTCCTATATGACAGTCAGCAAGGAAAATGGAGCTGGTATCACACCCAGGTTTCGAGTCCCTGCGGGGAGTCCAGCTGGAGTGGTTTTCCCGCTGAGCAGAGAGAAAGGGAAAAACCAGGGACAAGCAAGAAACCCTTAGGTTTTCAGGGTGCTGGCCAAGGCGACCCTAAGCGAGCTGGCCAGAGCAGGTCAGCTCCCCGGGGGACAAGTTAACAGCACGCCATCCATGACTTTAGGCAGCAGACCTGAGTACTGAATGTCCAATAACTTGCTGCTTCTGGTAATTTTCCCATTGGGAAAACCATGGTAATGTGTGGGTAAAAATGGTGTTATCAGACGCCGAGCTCCAGGTGGTAGGGAGACCTGATGGTTGTGGGGTGCCCTCTGCCACCCTTTCTCCCAATTCTTCTCCTACCTTCACCCATTGTGTACCTGAGAAAGCCTAACAGGGATTGCCGCCTGTCATGGGGACCAGACCAGACTTTCTGTGGATAAAAGCCACGAATGACAAAGAAGTGAAAACACGCATGCACGCACACACGTACACCCTCCCGTAGCCCAAACTCCAACGTAGCACTGATCCTTGGTTATTAAACTCACCGATGTTTTTAGGTTGTGGTAATAACCATATGGAACAACCAATTATTTCTCCTCTAGTCCATAACCTAGTCCAGCACCCTGACCCCATCCCTCCTTCTCTCCTCCAGCCAAAGTCAAAAACCCGACACCCTAAAAAGGAGGGGAGGGAGAACCTCAGTGAACAGGGGTCTCTGAATTAACCCACAATAAATCCCCCAGCTTCCAATTTCATACAGAAGGGCTGACACCACGGTGACTTTCCATCGCTGGGCCCACCGGCCACCCCGGAAAATCACTTCCCACAGCTCAGAAGCCCTCACCTAGACAGACATCCCTAACTCGATTTTTTCTTTGCTCCAGACGATCCGGCACAAAGCGGGTATTTTTAGCTGTCACTGGTTCCTTTTTGGAAGCTTGAACACCTCTCTTCTTACTCATCCTCCTGCAGGAACCTACCCGAAGGGCGCTTGCAATCCTGAATATCGGATCGGCTTCGGATCGGCTTAAACGTCCCTTCCTCAGGAATCCTCCCGACTCACCCCACACCAGTCAGAGACCGTGTGCTATTTTGACTTATAATGAGAAATATGTATTTGGTCTTTGTCCCAGTTCCTAGCATGGAGCTCCTAAAGCCCTTGGAATTACCTAAGGGATTGATGGCAAAAAGGTCCTTTTGTCATTCATAACAAGCCCCAGACAACCAAACGCGGGAGTTCTGTTCATGAGGTGGTTTTGAGATGGCCCCTGGATCCTGGAGGATGGGGGCTGGTTGCCAGGGGAACCGACCTGGGATTAGAGGGTTGGCACTTTCAGGGGAGGAAAGGGGCACCAGAGGTTGAGTTCATCACTAAGGGTCAATGATTCAATCAGTCACAGGTAGGTAACGAGACATACACGAAAACCCTAGCAGGAGGGGTTTGGAGAGCTTTGAAGCTGTGGAGGGGAACCCCTCCCATACACCTGGCCCAGCGCAGCCCATCCCCGCTGTTCCTGAGTCGTATCCTTTTATAACAAATTGCTAATCCAGTGAGTAAATGGTTTTCCCGAGTTCCGTGAGCAGCTCTAGCAAACTACGGAACCTGCGAGGGGGTTGGGGGAACCTCTGATCTGTAGCCGGCCAGTCAGAAGCACAGGTGACAATTTGGGACCCGGGGATCGGGGGTGTGGTGGGGGAGCAGTCTTGTGGGACTGAGCGCTTCAGCGTCGGGTCGGAGTTACACTGCCTCCGGTCCGTGTGCACAGATGACCAGTGTCGGGTGGGAGTTACATTGTAGGACACCCCATCCCTGTGTGCGCAGAGCCGAACAGCCTGGTGTGGGGAAAGCACCCTGCGCCCACACATCTGGGGCCGGCAGGTTTGTAAGCACGGTAGGAGGAGAGAGTGTAAAAGAAAACAGGTTTTTTTCCTTTCACACTGGTAACAGGCACCTCAAAGCACCTGCCAGCTACATAACCCTATAAAAACCCAGGAGTCACCCTAGCTTCTCCCCTTTCCCTCAGTGCCTCCCCCTTGCACCTTTAAAGTCATGAGCAATGCATCTGGCCACCCCTGGATCCCAGGCACCCTCCCTCTCCCACAGTCCCTCAGCCGCTCCAGCCTCCCTCCAGCCCCCAAAAAACCACCAGCGTGATCTCTGAAACTGAAAAGGATACCACACCCAGCTTCAGATTCTGCAGCAGCTTCCTGTGCCCTTCAGACAAAAACCCACACCTGGCCAGGACACCTGCCCCGTCCACCGCTCCAGCCGTACCTCCCGCCTCTCCCTCCCTGGCAGCTACCTTGCCCTTTCTGTCCCTTGTGGTGCCAACGTCATTCCAACCCCAGGCCCTTTGCCTCGGCCATTTTCTCTGCCTGGATGACCTGTCCCCAGATACGTGAATAGCTGACCCCTTGTCACTGGGTTCTCGGCTCAAATGTCCCCCCCCCCCAGAAAAGAAGCCTTCCCGGACCACCTTATCTAAGGCTGGCTGCCTCCCCCACACCCCGAGCTGTGTCTTATCACCATCACGAGCCGCCGTGACGTGTGTGATGTGTTACGGAACACCTGCCCCAGCAGAACGTGAGCTCCATGAGAACGGGGGCCAGGCCTTGTTCGCAGCTCCCTTGCGGTGCCGAGAAGGCAGTGGCCCGTAGCAGGTGGAATAGTAAATATCGAGGGCATATCTGGAATTAAATATCCAGAGACCACGCGGGGGTATCTGGTTGGTATTTCTCACTCGTGGGCAAGGAGTGATGCTCCTCGCTGTACCCAGTGGACCGAGCACAAGCGCAGACGCTCAAATATTGGGAAGAAGGGAAGAAAGTGAGCATGTGTGCCCAGGAGGGGGAGTGGGCAGCGAACGGGATGAGCCGAGAAATAAGAAAATGGATTGTACAAAGATACCGAGTGGTACCTAGCGGCAATTCTTGGTGTCCCTGCCCCTCAGTCTAACCTACCCTGACCTTAAACTCCTCTTATGTTCTTTCTCCTCCTCTCTTCTTCTCCTGTCTCATTTTTGTTTCAAGCAGCCTCCGCTCTGGGCACCTGCAGATAAGTAAGGCCGATGCCCTGCGCGTAGCTTTCGTGGCTAGAGAAGGTCGGCAGCCGTGAAACCGAGGTTCACTCTGTGCGTGCCACCGCGGGAAGGAAGTGGGTCTTACTTCGTGCACAACCGTAACACCTGGGCTCATTTCGAAGAGTTTTTACATCCCCAGTATGCTAAACTACCAAGGGTAGCGTGTCACCAAAAGGAGGCTCTCTGTAACCGACGGCTTCCCCAAAATTCTATTACGCTCATTCCCATGTGTGAGCAGGTTCCGTGCTTGCTGAAGACGCTCCCCCCTTGTTCAATCCTAGTCAGCCTTCAGAGCCCATCAAAAGGCATGCCTCCTCCGAGAAGCCCAGGGGGGTTTCCTCCCCCGTTGCCCTCTCACTGCCTTGACTAAATCATCATAGTCCTGGGAATATGCTTCCTTATCCGAATCCCTGAACTGTCATATATATAAAAGCCCGAAGAGAACGTTTCTGAAGTCAAAGGCGGCGTAATTATGTATGTATTTTCTACGTCGTCCACGATGCTGGGAAATCTTGAACTTGAAAGAACTTGGCGATCTGGGTTCTCTGGCTGCAGGAACGAACGAGAACGATTGCCCTGCCTGCTGGGGAAGCCCTGACCTCCACAGTCACGCTCTAGAACCCCCTGGGGTTGGGATGGGAGGCCCGGGAGCTAGCAAGAAGGTAGAGAAGAAACGCTAACTGCCAGAGCCGACAGGAATGAGTGGTTAACTGGGATCTATAATGGGAGAGAGAAGGGTGCTTGTGTTTCTGTTGTCTTGTCATCAATAGGAGACCGGTTATCAGCATACGAGTTTGGGCAACCCATTCCAAGCCCATCCATCCCACTCTTACCTAGATGCTTACCTATATTGTGCTTGAAAGTGGCTCTGCACAAAGCTTTGGCCTAGAGAAAGCTGAGCCGATGGTGACGGGAGGTTCTCGGGGGTTCTGCTGGCTTCAGGCTGAGGCTGCAAAGAAATGAGGGAAGGAAGCAAGGTTAGGCCCGGCCCTCGGGGCTCCAGCACCTCCGGACCACTGAGCCCTGGCCCTTCTGTTGACTTTCCACAATTCACGACCTCCAGACTTCCCAAACTCCCCCCGACGGAGAAGGTGCTGAGGGAGCAGAGCTGAAGCAGGAAGCCTGGGAATGCTCCCACATCCTTGGCCACCTCCGCTGTGACCTCTGTCTCGACTGTCCTGTTCACATCTCCATCCTGCTGGGCCCCGCGTGTCGACGTCTCCTGTATCTCTCACCGGGCAGGCTGCTAGGCTCTGAACACCTCCGCACCACATCTCCCTGCTTCCACCACCCCGCCCCATCCGCATCTCCCTGGGAGCCCTCTGCACACAAGCACCGGGCACACGAGGCTTCGCTCCTTCACCCCACATCAGTCCTACTGTGCCCCTTTGCATCTTCTTCTGTACGCGCTTTCTGGTGCTCCTGCAGCAAATTCGCACACACCGGCGGCTTAAAACAAGCAGAGATGTATTCTCTCATAGTTCTGGGGACCAGACACGTCCAAAATCAGCATCCCCAGGGCACAAACAGGGATGCGGAGGCTCTGGGGGAATGCGCCCCTTGCCTCTCCCGGCCTCTGGTGGCTGTGGGAATCCCAAGGCTGGTGGCCCCGTCACCCGAGGCTTGACAGCCAGCATATTCGAAGAGCCAGGAGAAAGGAACGCGCATGAAGTGCGTGGGTGAAGCATGCCAACGTCTGAAATGTCGATTGAAAACGCATCGCGAAGCAGTAAGAGAAGGAAAACCATAGAGTGAGGAGTATATAGATGGACAAATACAGGATAATGCAATTTTAGTAAAACGTAAATTGTAGAGTCTAGGCGGTGGGCAGGAGGTATTCACTGTATCATTCATTCAACGTTTCCATCTGTATGGAATTTTCCGTAATAAAAGACTAGGGCAAATACTCAGGATGGAACATTCTCATTGGCCCCGTGGTTTTGTGAAGCTCAAGTCGACCAGCACATACATGAGTGAAGGAAGGTGGAAAACGGGGCCACGCTTGGGGGGGGTGGGCCCTTCCGTGACCTAAAGATGACCACCCAGTTCAGTAAATAGCACAGAAGCAGGATTGAGAATCTGCCTCTGGACTCCGGCGGCCAGGGTCCCAATCCCTCCGAAAGGGCACTCCTCTGGGAGCGCTGCCCAACCTCTGAGCCAGCCAAGTATGTTCCTTAACCCCTTGGCCCCCCAATTTCCCGGCTTCTAGAAAGGGATGCTGAATGACAGTGCCTACCTCAGGGGGAGGTCCTGAGATTCAGAGTTGACATACATGTAACACTCAGAACAGGGAGCACGGCCTGTGGTTGCCAAGACACGGCGGGGAGTATCCGATGGGTTTCGAACCCATGTGGTGGCATCACGCGTGGAGAGATGCTTCAACTGATCGCCGTGCGCAGGAAGCAGGAGGGCGTTTCCGGGGAAAGGACACAGATCAGGAGGCTCGAGGGCCCGGGGCACAATGGGAAGAGCTGGAGAGCGAGCCATGAGCACAGGAAGGGGGGATGGACTCAAGACGCCCTGTGTCCGCGGCGCACAGCGGAACACTCAGTGGGGCAGCAAAGGAAGGGGTAAGGGACAAGCAAGACAGCTCCAAGCTCCCATCTGGTGCCCGGAGAATGCATGTCTTCCGTTAGCGTAGGAGGGGAAATCGAAGGCAGAAGTGGGTCTGGGAAGGGCACGCCAGAGTTTGAGGAGACAGGGTGGACCCTGGATGCAGAGCGGACACTGGGATTTGTGGCTGCGCAGGGCTGAGGCCCCTTCCTTGGTCACGGCGCCCCTTCTGGAATACTGAGCCCGGTCCATGGGGAGGTGGGGAAGCTCTTTAATCGGGGGTCCAGCCCTCCCTTCGCAAGGGACAGCCACGTGACCCAAGTGAGACTGATGGGGTGGTCCAGGTAGGCCTGCCCCGTGAATCACGAGCAGAGTGACCAAAAGCCTGAAAACACGGATTCCAGCAGCGGTGTCTGGGCCAGAGTCCAGCAGTTTCTGCCACTGTGAACCAGCGCCCCCAGCCCTCACCCCCCTCCAAGTGCTGTCTGATTCTCGCCGGGTCCAAGCCTGGTTCTCGTCTCCCCTCTGATCCTGCCTGCTACCCCTCCACCCTCTCTCCAGTCATCTGAAGTGGGTTGGCGTTGCTTGCAGCCAAAGACCTCACAATGATACAGGTGCTTCTGCACCCGGGTGGTAACGTGGGGGGGGGCCAGGCGTGGTGGTGGGCAGGATCGCCCAGGAGCGGGTACAGAAGGAGAAAATCCCGAGAGGCAGTGGGGTCATTCGAGAAGCGTGGACCAGGGGATCCGGCCAGGCTGGCTCCACTCTGCTGGCCAAGCGACCCCGGAAATCTCTCTGAGCCTCATTCCACGTCTAAAAGGAACAGGAGTGGGGGCGCCTGGGTGGCTCTGTCGGTTAAGCGTCTGCCTTCAGCTCAGGTCATGATCCTGGGGTCCTGGGATCGAGCCCCACGTCGGGTCTGCTTCTTCCTCTCCCTCTGCTGCTCCCCCTGCTTGTGCTCTCTCCCTCTCTTGCTCGGTTAAATAAATAAATAAAATCTTAAAAAAAAAAAAGATAGATAAAAGGAACAGGAATGTCACATCCATCTCACGAAGGCACCATTAAAATTAAAAAAATTATGTGTGTGTCCTGCAAGGCACACACTAGGTGCTTTATAAATGGTAGCTTCCTGGTCCTCTCCCCCCAACCCCTCTTGTTCTTGATTCTACAAGAGTGGCAATTCCTGGAAAATTAACTGCCCAAAAGATTGCCTACGTGAAGCTGTCTATAGGATGGTAAAAATATGCCCTTTTCACCGGATGAAATCATTTGAGAACCCATCCGGATGACAGAGAAGAAAGTGATCCTTACGTTTCCTCTTCCAGTTTCACATACATCTAGCTACATAGCCTTCACATGTTTTGAAACAGAAATAACCTCAAAAAGAAAAAAAAAAAAAAAAAACGCTCAGTGACAGAGGACAGTGCTTTTCCTCCCTGGGTAGGAAAAATGAAGTTTTGTGCCGGGTCTGGCTTTACCTTCAAGCGTCCCCAGCCAGGCCTCCGCAGGTGGCCCAATTTTCTGACAGCAAATTGCAGGAGATGCTTCCACCCCAGGTGGAGAAAAAGATCTTTTCTGGTCTCAATCAGGTCAAGCGAAGAGCCGGGCAAGCTCCTCTCTGTGGCCAACAGCCACCCCACCCCCCGTTCTCGCCTGGGTCTTCAAGGCTTGGCCCGTACAAGGAACAGAAAGCAGCCAGCATGGCCCAGAACAATGAGCAAGGGGCAGAGGGGCCTGAAGGCAGGCGGAATGGTTGGCAGGCCCGGTCAGAAGTCTGGATTTTGTTCGAAGTACAACAGGAAGCCACGGGAGAAATTTAAGGAGAGTGACATGATCTTTTTGTCCTTTCTCAAAAGGCATCTCTGACTTCAGTGTGGAGAACATCTAGCAGAAGGACGCCTTGGATACTGGAAGGCCAACTATGGCTGCTTTTATGGGCGTCTGTCCTCAGGTTGGTGAGAACCATTACTAGCAGGTCCTCTCGGCTTAAAGAGACTCAATGTTGAAGAAAGGCCTGGGGGCGGTGTACTGTGCTTGGGAGCAAGGGCTCCAGAGCAGAGGGTCTCAACCAGTGGGTGCTTTTGCCCCCCAGGGGACACTGGTTGTCAATCACAACCGGGGGAGGGGTGTCACCAGCATCCTGTGGGTAGAGGGATACTGCGGAGGCCACATTGCACGGGACGGCCCCCGCAGCAAAGAATTACCCGGCCCCAGATATGGAACGTGCAGAGTTTGAGAAACCCTGCTCTAGAGTCCCATTTCCTGGACGTGGATCCTGGCCCTCCCACGTACTTGCTGTGTGACTTGGGGAAAGTTACTTAACCTCCCTAGGATCTGCCCCACCCGTAAGCCCAATACCTCTTCTGTCCCCGAAAGGAAGACCGAAAGGCAATATGCAAAGCTGTCTAGCCCCCTGCTTTGCAGGCAGGAATTGCTGCCTAGCACAGCCAGGGAGGGGGAGGAAGGTAACACAGAACGAGAGGCTTTTCCTGGCCAGAAGAAAGGGGCACCACAAGTCTAGTAGTCTCCTCTCACCCCTGCACGGTGATAAGGAAAGGGATCCAGCCGGGCTATGAGACGGACTCCAGATCGATTCTATTTCCCCCAAATAGAAGTTGGGTGACCTTGGGCAACTTCCCTAACTCTTCGTGAACTATACAACATGAGCTAGCCTCACAAACACTACAGCAGGATAGCTACATAACGTATTCAACCATTCAAGAGTTTATTGGATGTCGCTTATGTGTCAGTAGTGAAATAAGTCACAAAAAGCATCAAGCGGGATGTGTGGCACAAAACGAAAATTCAATACACAGTATCTTTTTTAAAAATACATCATTCTGATTTCAAAATGTGTTCACTGTAAGATTATGGAAATACACAGTGGACATAGTTTTGGTGGGCATAGTTTTCTGCTTAGCATTCTTCTCTTTGGAGAAGCAACCCAGCCCAAATACTCTAAAGAAGATGCTGAGTACTGGGCGTCTGGGTGGTGCAGTCAGTTAAGCGTCCAACTCTTGATTTTGGCTCCGGTCATGATCTCGGGGTCATGAGATCAAACCCCGCAATGGGCTCCACACTGGGCGTGGAGCCTGCTTAAGATTCTCCCTCTCCCTCTGCCCCTCCCCCCAGCCCCCACTTGTGCATGCCAGCACGCTCTTCTCTCTCGCTCTCTCTCTCTCTCTCTAAAAAAAAAAAAAAAGACTAAGTGAGCACTGTAAAGGCTCCTCTCGCCACCATGTGTGCAGAGCCAGTCTGAGAATGAAGCCAACAAGAAACAAAGAGCCGAAGACCTGGGGGCATCATCTGAGTCCCTGGATCCAGCCTTACCTGAAGCTGGTACAAGTCTTGAATTCCAGGGGAAAAAAAGAAAACCAGATATGACATGGTGTTTCATGAGTGACCCACCTTCTCGGACCCTGGTCCTCGGGACGAGCCCTCCAAGTCCTCGTGCACCCGATCCAGCAACCAGAGCAGGAACTCCAGGGCGTCGTGCTGGGCATTGCCTTGGAACTGAGAGCCATACTTGGAAACAGCATTCTGGGAGGAAAGTAGAAAACCAGAGGGTCAGTTTGGCCCCGCGAACAACCAAGTTGGGACCTGCAAGCACCACTGAGCCCTGAGTGGGGCTGACAACATGGAAACAGCGTGGGCTGAGAACGTTCCGGCCTGCACCTGCTGATCTATGTCCTGTCCTTTGGAAACCCACGGGGCTGTCTCAGGTGAATATCTGGACGTTCTTGTCCCTTGATGGCGAGGGTGCTTGCTTCCCTGGCCGCCTCTATCAATCTATCTCTATCCCTGGCACTCAGCTCCCACCACTGGTGGAAGCATCTTGCCCTACTCTCTCCCTCAGTGACTCATTCACTCCCGTGGCTTCGGCGCTCTGTTTGAGAAAGACCGCAGGGCGGCGGCATGGTGAACTGTTAGGGCCACTCTTAGCATTTTCTCAAGCACCTTTCCAGGGAACTTTTTTTTTTTTTTTTTTTAAATGCATGTGCAAGCATGAGCATCTGAGAGTAAGCAAATCCCCTTGTCTGCGTGTTTGCAAACATGCAGGTGCACACACAGTATACTGTGGTTATACCCCTGCCCCTGCCGCCCCGGCCCCTCTTGGAGGCAGCCAGGCATCAAGCCCCACCCTGTCCTGGGAGCTGTCTGAGCTGTGGCCTCAGATGATCCTCACCACTACTGCCAACCAAATCAAAACAGCTTGGGCTTTTTCCTTCTTTAATCCTTCCACTGGGATTTAAAGGAAACTTTAGGATATGACAAAGCACAATTCGAGACTGAATTAGCTGAAATACTGGCTCGGAGTCTTTATGCCTGTCACTCCAGTTCGGGGTTCACTGGAGGATCTAGTTTGGATTCTTCCTCCAGGTTGCTTTGTTCTTTGACCTCCAAGTAGGGCTGCCAGATCTCGCAAATTAAAATACAAGGGGCTTAGTTAAATTTGAATTTCGGATAAGCAATGACTGCATTTAGTATAAGTATGTCCCATGCAGTATTTGGGATATATTTACACTAAAAAGTTATTCGTTGTTTATTTGAAATTCAAATCTAACTGGGCGTTGTGTTTTTTACCCAACGCCTAGCCATCCTCAACATCCCACTCTATCTACCCTTGGTAGCAGCATTCTCTCTCTGGGGGCAGCAGCCGCCTCCAACTCAAAATCTCCAAAACCTGCTCTTCCTCTGAACATCAGTGTCCTTCTTTCAGATTCTCTCTTGAACCCACGTTGGTCAGTGCCACCATTCTGGAATCTGGGTCCCAATCTGTCTCTGTGGCCCCTCAGCAGAAACCCATTCCCACCAGAGTCCTAACTGCAGCAGATCCACATGATAGTACCTTCCCGGCCCCGGGACACAGCCCAGCTGGGTAACTTCATGCCTCCACTCAAACCTCCCCTGACTCACCACCTAACAATCCACCCTCCTCCCATCTGGCCCCGTCCCCGTCTTTCACCACCTTCCCACGTTGTTTGAGAGCTCCAGCCAATCCAGCCTCTCAGATGCCCCACACCTTTATTTTCCATTTCTACAGTCTACACCTTGATGTTTTCTTCCTTCCACATGTACCCCATTCCCCTCCTGCAAATCATGTTAATCCTTTGAGACGGACGCTCTTCATTTTAGCCTGGCTGGGAAGCCATACAACCCTTCCTTCCAGAAAGAATGTGAGAATTTCAAGACAGACAGACAAACAGGATACGACCTTGGAAATGTCCTTCTATAGAAACAGAGTTAATTCTGCTTTGGGGGATTTGGCATAAGGAAATGAGAGCTAAGAGCAAAGATACTGTTAAATACTGAAGTCTCCGGGGGAAGACTTACAGCACACTCAGCTGGCCTTAAAAATTATGCTTGAGAAATAATGAGAAGAAAATCAATGATCCTATCAATTTTTTTTAAAGTGCAAAAATACCTACTTGAGCTATGGAGATATATATATATATATCTAACAATAGATATATAGATGATTGTTATATATATATATCTCCATAGCTAGAAAAGCCCAGAAATACATGGCAAAATATTAACAAATGGTTATCATTGAAGGATGGGACCGTAAACTGTTTGTTTGTTTTTTTTTATTTGTACCCTGCAAAATTTTTTTACAGTGAATTTTCTTCTTTGGTTTTTTTCTGATTAGAATGGTCTCTGGCAGGTATCTGTACCGAGTTTGGGCTTTTTCAAAATAACATGACCTACTGATTCCTAACAGAAGACACTCACACAGAAAGTCTATGAAAATGTGACTGGAGCTGTATTAAAGCGAAATCCTCCCTTGGGAGAGATGGGCAGAAATATCTGGTCCTTCTACCCTGCAACCTGACATAGCTCTATCTGCGTGGGCATGTGCGTTTCTCTCAACACTGAATTTTTAACCCATCTCTTACAAAATTATTCCTAATTATTTCCTATTTCTGGGGGTTTTCGTGAATGAAATCTAACTTTCACACGTTCTAAATGGTGATTGCTTTTGATTTTCTATCTTGATTCTGACCTGGTAAGTGACCGCGATAATGCTACAATAGGGATTTCTAGACCCATCTAGCAATTTCCTTTCTGTTCAACCTTTTTTATCCCATTTCCATTTCGTGTCTTACTGTTTCATCCAGAACTTCCAAAATACCACGTGAAGCATACTGTAGGTCTAAAATTGTACGTCTAAAAGTGATGCTTAAAGGGGCGCCTGGGTGGCTCAGTCGGGGTTAAGTGACTGCCTTCGGCTCAGGTCATGAACCCGGGGTCCTGGGATCGAGCCCCGCATTGGGCTCCCTGCTCGGCCGGAAGCCTGCTTCTCCCTCTCCCACTCCCCCTACTTGTGTTCCCCCTCACGCGCTCTCTGTCAATTAAATAAATAAAATCTTTAAAAAAATTTTTTTAAACAAATAAGTAAAATAAAAGTGATGCTTAAGTACATAAGCTAAGATAAACTCCAGATGCTGAAATCCTTAATATAGCCATGGGAAAACTAGAAATACATAACATAGAACCTTTATCAAAAGGTATGATGTAAATAAATCTACAATTTCCAGGATTGGGGATAGGAAGGAGAGAGTTTGCGGAAAATATCTGTGGCAAGTATGAGGGTTGAGGAACTTACAGAACAAGTAAAAAGAGCGTTGAGATCAGGCAGAATGGACAGTCGACATGGACAGGAAAATCCAGGTGCGGTCTCACTAGTAAAGAAGCATAAAAAACCTGTACCTCACTCTTAATTGAAGAAATAAAAATAAAAGTGAGATGCTCTTTCTTTTTGTTCAGTGAGTTGAAACATTACACTTGCTGAAGATTAGCCTTTAACCGTTCCCAACACTGGAAAAAATGATCACTGTGTGACCCAGGATAGAGATATTATCTAATGCTAAACAAATCAATCATATTGCAACATAAATGTATCAAATCAACTCATTGTATACCTTAAACGTACACAACATTGCATGTCAGGGATAGCTCAATTTTTTTAAATGGGTGCACTGCACGGGACATGAGTTATACCTCAACAATGGTGATTCAAAAAGAAAAAAACACGTAAAAATAAAACAGTCCCATTGTTGCTTGGACCACGTTAAGTTCACGTCAAGGGATCAAATTTAGGAAATGGTCAGAGCTGAGGACAATGATTTAAGTACAGGGATTTTTCAATAGGGTGATAACTAGAAACTTGTACAGTAAATGCCTCTGCAGGGACTGGTTCATTGAAGGAATTATTATGCAATCATTTAAAATTAAGTTTTACAGATGTTGTAATGGCCAGGAGAGAGCCTTATGACAATATTTACATGAAAAATGCAGGATACAACACTGGAATTTCCAACATGTAGATGCTCTGAAACACAGCAATGCTTCTGAAGGTTGTCTCTGGAAGATGGAGTTCCAAATCACTTTTTTCATTTTTAGCACCTTCTGAGTTTTTATACTATGCACGTATTTAATGACATCATTAGAGAAGCAAAGTGTCATAGGTAATTCCGTGGGCAGGATTTGTTTTGATGTATTTATTCACGTGCTGTTAAAACAGAGCGGTCCTGCCGTCTACAGGCGGAGTGTCTGGGAGGTCAGGAAAGAGGACACTGGAAAGCCAGCCGATTTGCATGGCTGGGGTTGGGGTAACTCGCTCCAGCATGCTGGGCCCTTCTCCATTCCCCCCTTCCTTGGTCTGAAGCTACCAATCCCTCCTCAAGACCCAACTCCTTGACAAAACCTGTGGCTTGTCCCCAAACAATCCTCCAGTCCCTCCGCCCAGGCACAGAGGCTCCCATTAATTAATTAATTTTTTAAAAGATTTTATTTATTTGATAGGAAGCGAGCGTGAGGTGGGGGGGGTGGGAGAGGTAGAAGCAGACTCCCCACTCATCAGTGAGCCCCATGAGGGGCTGGATCCCAGGACCCCAGGATCATGACCTGAGCCAAAGGCAGAGGCTTAACCGACTGAGCAACCGCAGAGCCCCTTCCGTTAATTTTTTTTTTAAAGATTTTATTTATTTATTTGAGAGAGAGAATGAGTGAGAGAGAAAGAGCATGAGAGGGGGTAGGGTCAGAGGGAGAAGCAGACTCCCCGCTGAGCAGGGAGCCCGATGAGGGACTCGATCCCGGGACTCCAGGATCATGACCTGAGCCGAAGGCAGTCGCTTAACCAACTGAGCCACCCAGGCGCCCCCCCCCCCGTTAATTTATTTAATCTTGCATTTATGCTGCCCCGCCCACAGAGGCCCCTCAGCTCCACCTGCCCTGGTGATTGGTGATCCTGGTGATCAGTGATCGGCAGGGAATGCACATCCCCACCCTCCCCTCTCCTTACTTGACCTCTCCTGAAGTTTGCTTCTCCTGGGACACCCCCTCCCACGTTCCCCCCATCCATCACCTGCTCCTGCCAGAAGTGCTGTAAATGCCTTGTATTGATGGTTCAGCACTTGTCACCAGCTCCGATCACGTGCCTGTGTGATCATTTCATTAACACCCACCTCTCCCGCTGGACGGGGAACTCCTAGAAAGCGGCCCCAGGAGGTTTTGCACTCAAGGCTTCTCAAGCATTCCTTGTTCCTGGGAGAGCGTTGGGACGCTCCAGAAATATTTGTTGAGTGAAGGGATGTTTCCTCATCTATAAAATAAGAGGAGCCCACCTAGATTTCCATCAGCAGGGTTTATTGAAAGCCCAGATGCTGGCCTCCTCTGCTCCCTCCAAGCTCTGGCTACCCAAAAAGTCCCAAGAAACCTTGGATGACATCATCCTCATTAACAATTAACAATCTGACTATCCTCCAGTCCCCCGGGGCTCCCAGGGAGCTTCCAGGCCTTGGGGATTCAAGAGCATGGCTGAGATAGGAAATCCTAGGGAGTCACTGAGAGCGGTTACTAATTTGGAAGATTTTTTTTCAAGCTACTCCAGTCTTTCCCACTGGGGCAGGACCTGCGTGAGAATGCACCGGGCAAGAGAAAAAGTATGCAAACATTACCTCCCTCCCTCCCTCCCTCCCTCCCTCCCCCGGGTCTCTGTAGGTGAGAAGGCTGAATGGTAGGAATGACAAAAGCTTCCTAGGGGTCAGGCACTGTTCTAAGCGCTGTGCAGAGAACTCCTTGAATCCTCCCAATGATCGGATAATAAGGTAGGTACCGTTGCCGTCCCATTTCACAGAGGAGGAAAGCTGAGGCACAGTGGGATTTGGTAACTTGCTCGAGGTCACAAGGCTCCGGGGACCTTGCTCTTAACCACTATCCCCTACAGTGGTGCCCCACATCCTAAGTCTTCTGTGGTTTCAGGTATTCGCGGTCAAACCTTGTAGGGAAGCAGACGATCCTCCTGACTTAGGTCAGAAGATCAACTGTGTGTCAACGCCTACAACCCTCGCCTCTCCTGGCCTCATCACGTAGGCATTTTATCACCTCGCATCCTCGCCAGAAGGGTGAGTACAGCATATAATATTTGCAGAGGGAGACACCACATTCCCACAGCTTTTATTACGGTGTATTGTTACAACTGTTCTTTTTCTTTCTTTCTTTTTTTAAAGATTTTTATTTATTTATTTGAGAAAGAGAGAGAATGAGAGGCAGAGAGCACGAGACGGAAGAGGGTCAGAGGGAGAAGCAGACTCCCTGCTGAGCAGGGAGCCCGATGTGGGACTCGATCCTGGGACTCCAGGATCATGACCTGAGCCGAAGGCAGTCGCTTAACCAACTGAGCCACCCAGGCGCCCCACAACTGTTCTTCTTCTATGGTTAGTTACTGCTGTGCATCTCCTCCAGTACCTGACTTATGAATTAAGCTTTACCGTAGGTATGGACGTGTGTATAGGAAGAAACATAGTATTTAGGTAGGGCTTGGTATTTATCTGTGGTTTCAGGCACCCACTGGGGGTCTTGGGATGTATCCCCCAAGCATAAGGGGGGACTACTGTACTGCCTCATTACTGAGAAGGCGGATGCTGCCAAAAAGAGATGTTAAGGACACCCAGCTGATCCACTAACTCCTGCAGAACGGTGCTTTAGTAGCGGAAGCGGGAGAGAGTAAAGGGGAGGCTGACACCCTGTGGGTCACGTGGCAAGGATTGCTCTTTCGGGCTGAAACTCAAGAGCGGTGATGCCTGTGGAATGAACACTGACAGGTTCCCCTCCCCCAAGAACAACCCCTAGTCTATGGGGAGCTTCAGCTCTCCGCCCAGAGCTGTGGTTCTGTAGCGGGAAGCAAGTCATGCGCATCAATTATCGGGAACTCTGTAATCCAGCTGGGATCCCAAACACACCGCTTAACCCCGGGGGATGTGACATACATAACTTCCAGCGCCCCGTGACCCTACAGCGCAGGGTAAGTAAACGGTGATCCTGGGGCCAGTGAACGCAACCCCAAACCAAGGCATGGTGGGCGATTTAACGTGCACTAAAGAAAAGGATGCCAATTCCAACAGAGCACACCCACTGCCCCCTCCCCGGGACACTCAGCACAGTATCCGACGCACCGGATCTCGGCTTCCACGGGGTTTAGAATAAAACCCAAACTCCTTACCACCGCCTCTAAGACCTTGCAGGATCTGACCAACCTCATCCACGCCCCCAGGCCACTAGTTTTCTTTTCGCGCCCCCAGGCCTGTGGCTCCGGCGCTCTCTGTTCCCTCTCCCTGGGTACTCCTTGCCCCGTGACCCGGCTGCGTGCTTCTCATTCAATTCAGATCTCAACGCCAGCGTCCCCTCCTCCTTCCTCCGAGGCCCTGGCCTTGGGAGTCAGGCCTCCCACACCACACGCCTGCAGACTGGAAAGTGCCCGTGGCGCTAGAAAGACCCAAAGGCCTTCAGTACTTTAACCGAAGTTTGTTGAATGCAAAAATGCCGAATCCCTCAAATCGACTCGTCCCCCGCCACCCCCCCCAAAAAAAACACCTGGGAGAAATTCACAGAGAAGACGTTTGCAGGCGATAGCACAGAATATCACCTCGAAACAAAGGCGTAAGGCGAACGGCGGCGCGAGGTGCCATCTGAAGAAGGCCCCCAGAAGACCCTTTGCAGATGGGGCGCGCGCTTCGGCCCAGCTGCCCGGGCGGGAGGCTGGAGGCGGGCGCGCTGCCTACCTTGAACTCGGCGGAAAGTTGGGGCGTGTACTCGCGCGTCCAGAGCGCGCGCACCAGCGCCGCCAGGTGCTCGGTGACCTCGGCGCGGCCCGGCGCCGCCCGATAGCGCCCCAGCGCCAGGAACTCGGCCAGTAGGTCGGTGTTGCTGAGACACTGCACCACGGCGTTCATGAAACAGGTGTTGCCGTGGTTCTTCAAGCCCTGCGCGCCCGGGGGCCGCGCGCCGTCGCCGGCGGGGGGCTGGGGCTGGGCGCCAGGCGGGCGCTCCTCCCCGGGGCTCCCGCGCGCGGCCGGGGCGGGGCCCGGCGCGCAGGCGAAGCCCCCCTCGCCGTCCCCGTCGCCATCGCGGGGTCCCGGCTGGGGCCGCGGCCAGGGCGGCGAGGCTCCCGGGCGGGAGCGGCTGCCCAGCGCCAGCAGGAAGCGGCTGAACAGGCGACGCAGGGAGCGGCGGCGACGGCGGCGGGGCCGGGGCGCGGGCGGCCCCTCTCCCGTCGCGGCCCCCGCGCCCGGGTCCATGGTTCCCGGCCCGCGCGCCCTCGGAGCCGAGCCTCCCCCAGCCGGGAGGCGGACACGCCGCTAACCGGCCCTGACGGCCCCGGAAAGGCGGCGGGTGCCGGCTACCTGCGGGCCAGGTGTGCCGGGACCGGGCGGAGGCGGAGCCAGGGGCGGAGCCGTCCCGCCCCGCGCGGGAATCCGGCCGCAGGGCCCGCCCAGGGCAGCGCCACCGCCCCCAGCCCGCCGGCCCCCGCCCAGCGGCGCCGCCCGCGAGCGGAGGCGCGGGACTCGGCGGCTCTGGGTCCCCAGCCTTCCTGACCTCTTACACACCGACGCCCCGAATTTCACTCCCACTCCCGCCAGCCTGCAAGCTGTGGAACAGTAGAGGGGTGATACATTTGAAAGCGCCTGGTGGATTGCCCAGCCCCGGCTAGCCTCAGCTTCTGGAAATTACATGCAGATGAATATGAAGAACAGAGAGAGGAGGACTCTCCAAAGGGCAGCCTCTTGGCGCAGCGAGAGACGCGCACCGGCAGCTGGGGCCGGCTGGGGGAGTGCGCGGCGGGGTCCGCCCGCCTGCAGGAGCAGGTGTGTGCGGACAGGTGGCGCCACCTCCTTCCAGCCCGCCTGCCCCGTCCGGGAGTCCTTCCAGAACTGGGGGCCGCGTGTTGCCCTGGGACGAACCATCCGGGATGGCTGTGGTTTGCTTGTTTAAACTGCAGACCAGGTCAGAGTCGCTTCCCCAAAACTTGCGAGACTTCACCGTCCTCGCTTCAGCTGGAGGAGAAGCGGGCCCAGGGAGGTTCGCGCCTGTACCGAGGCCAAGAAACCGGAACTCGACCCGCCTCTGCGGACTGCCGAGCCCACAGGTTGGCTCTTTCCAACCTCGGTGTTTGCTTACCAGGAAGTTTTCCGGCTCTCAGGCGCGCCCCCCTGCGCAGGCCCCCTCACTGAATTGGTGCCCAATCAGAATTGGCTTGGCCTTGCCCCGCCCTTGGTTCCCCGGGTGACCCAGGGGGCCTCTGCTCACTTGACCCTGTAACTGTCAGGTTTATAATTAATCAGGCACAGTCTCGCAGAAGAATTTCTCATCAATGTCTGGCTCAAAAAAGACATCAGCAGGACGCATTGTTACATCAACGTCCTGAAATGTTACTTATTTGATAAGTGATCATTTATTAAAATGTCGGCCTTGATGTGTCAAATAGGGCCCCAGCAGGTGATCTAATGAAAAAAAAAAAATGAAGCATTACTTAAAGGCTAAAGAACAAGCTTAGAACAAAAAAGTGTACTGTGCATTGGAGACTTAAAGTGTTCTGGAAAATGCCATGATTTGCCCTCTCTGGAAAAAAAGACACCCGTCTGGATGATTAATACACAAGGGCCATTCCCTTGCCTTCCCTTGCCCAGAAAAGCATCTATGAAATTTCACCTTTGATGGTTACCCCAGGATCCCCAAGGACCCACGGTTTCTTTGAGAAAGCACCAAAATTCACGTTCAGTTGTCCACTCCGTCAGGGATTCTGCCGATGCTTTAACACATTATTTCACTTAATTCTCAAAATAACCTTTTATGCAGGTATTCTCGCTTTACAAAAGGCTAAACAGAGGCTCAGAGAGTTGGAAGGAAGGAAGGAAGGAAGGAAGGAAAGAAGGAAGATCCTAAAATCCTACCCAAGATCTGGACTCAAACCAAGTCTTGCCCCATTGCAGCTTGACCAATGAAAGGCTGATTAGGAACGTAAGCGGACCCTCCTTATTTTTAGAGAACAACAGTGCTGTCTGTGGACAAATTATGCAGAAAGGCCGTGGGTTTTGCCGTCATAGAGCAGAGATTAGGACAGGAAACCAACAACTGGGAATTTATTCATAATAAAAAAACTTTTAATTACAGTCTGGACAATTTGAACACATTCCCATTTTAATATACAATTTAAGAAGGTAAAATGCATCCTATGAAGAAAAGGAGAAACTTCAAGATAAAACTATTTTCACTCAAGGACAGAATCACGGATGTGAGAAATCAAAGCCAGTCTTAAGAGTTATCTAAGGTCAACCTTCAGCAGAGCCGTGGGCAGCGCTGCGGATTCCAGAAGTCTCCGCGGCCTCAGGAGGTAAAGGGGTACTTCCATCTCAAAATCGCTCCATCAGCACTTACACTAATGATGTACTGATTTCCTGGACTTATCCGGATGCGGGTGATGTTGCCGCTGTGTCCCACCCCGACATGAGTCACTTCACCCTCATTATAATCCCACACTTTGACCAGATGGTCATTTCCACCTGAAAAAGACAAGCAGGTGTACAGCATTGGTGCAACAGGATAGGGAGGAAGGGCCCTGATTTCAAGTAGCTGGCTGATTTTCAACACATTCCCCACATTCCCACATAAAGGGAGAAAAATCTATCTGCATAGGAACTCATTTCCTTGATTATAAAAACCCAGGTCTGTTGTAGTAGATTTGGGGGAAAGAAACACAAAGGGATGACATCCCTTTTAGCCCACCGCCCAGAAATAACCACTGAGAACACCTCCTTCCAGTCTTTTTGCTACAAGTATACAGGTTTACGTATGCACCTGTATGGGTGGGTGGCGGTCACGCCGCGCGTAGTTTTCTATCAAAGTAAATATGTTTGTGAAACTTTAATTCATTCAGAGCATTTATTTGTTAATGCCCTGAAGAATCAGGGCCTGGCAGGAAATGATCCCCGATGATGTTCCAGAAGGCATGTTGTATGGTCAATGCCCACCCCCTGGAAATGCTGATTTAAAAGCCTGGCATTTAAGATTTCCAGAGGAAATCACAGAGCAAGGCATGCCAGATAATCCAGACCATTTAAAGGCCCATTTCCATCATCAATGCCACCACCAAAAAAGGGAAGCAATGCAAGGCTTAGCTTTTCTGTGTGCCCCCAAGGCTCATGGGCAGGCCCTTCCTCCCACTGAAGCGTGACTTCTGGAACTTTCTTTTCCAGCCACACTGGCTGCAGTGTTCGGGTCTGACTTTAACCATGGGGCCCTCTAGGCACTTCTGTTGTCACTTCCTGTTGCCTCCCGCCTTCTAGGGAATTCTAGGTTCCCATTTAAATAAGCAGGGCTGGGCTTCCTTTTCCCACCCCAGAACTCACCTGTGACAAAGTGCACTCCTTCCAGGGTGATATCCATTCCATTGATGGACCCAGACAAGGAACCTTCCAACTCTCTGATTACTGACCCATCAAAGATTTCCCAGTAAGCAATCTGGAATTCAGAAAAGCAGCATCCGGGAGGATTCAGCTCGGTGGAAGCCTCCGTGCGCAGGCGCATACTAACAAAAGATGGTTCTACTTTATATAGAAGGTGGCAAAAATACACCCCGGGAGGTTAGATGGGCTGAAATTATAAATAGGCTCGAGCAGGGGGTGGAGAAAGGCATTTTCATATTTTTAGTGTTGGTTTTTACATTGGCATTCTATTCAGGGAGATGGTGACTGTGCCAGTAGCCCGGATTGTGACAATAAGTGCTTTTGGTGAGACGAAGCACTTGGGAGTCCGAGGCAAGCTGTAAACAAAGGAAGAAAACAGCCACGGCATCCACGTTCCCACTTCAGCTCTTAGAGGAGGGCCTGGTGGAAGGGAAGCACCCACCCCCCCCCCCCAGCTGCTGGGGGAATGAGCAGCCCAGAGAGTTCTGCAGGCTCAGGTCCCTGCGGCTGACCCCACGCTCTTCCCCACCTCACCCCATTTCCAACTTTCTCTTCGGCCTCAAAGCGGTGAAACACCCACCCCCCAGGTTGGGGGCTAGAGGCAAACTGATAATATGGTCCCCTCTTGGGTTAGGGGTGGGGGGTGCGGGGGGAGTGCTCAAGGGAGGGAGATTTTTCTCTGAATATACTGCTTTTATACTCTTTGAACTTTGAATCTTGTAAATGAACAATCTATTCAAAAAGAAAAAAAATTTTTTAAGATTTTATTTAGCTATTTGACAGAGAAAGAGAGCGCATGCAGCAGGTAAAGGCAGAAGAAGCAGACCCACGCGGGGCAAGGAGCCCGCGACGTGGGGCTCTGGGGCTCAATCCCACGACCCTGGGATCATGACCTGAGCAGAAAGGCAGATGCTTAACCGACTGAACCACCCAGGTGCCCCAAGAAAATTTCTCTCCCAATAATGCACTTGACCAGGACTCAGGAGTGTGAACCTGGGCATGCATTTTGCTTCCTCTTATTTCGTGTTGATAGAAATTTGCTGTTCAAGTCATTATGCCAGGAATCTATATTCCTCTGAATCTAGCTAGAAATTGTGTATGCTATTTAAAAAAAATTTTTTTTAGCTAATTTGTTAATTTCTGTTGATGCCCAGTCACTTTCACAAAGAGTTGTTTTCATAGGAAAAGCATAAAGGAATAGAGACACACGCCCAAATCCTCATTTCTCGGGAATCACACCCACTTAGGCAGCTGGTGCTTGACTGCCTGCTCTCCTGGCCAAAGTCATAGTGACCCTCTTCTGGGCAGCCTGATGGCGCCTCGACTTTCCCTCAGGCTTATCCTCTGCTTGTGATGGTCTTCCCTGAGAGCTAAGCATAGCGAGGTCCTCCGCCACTCAGGCCTCAGCTCAGGTGTCACCTCCTTGAGGAGACCTGCCCCAACCATCCTAGCGAGAGCAGCTTCCGTCCACTGAGCCAGGATCTTGTGACCCATTCTGCTTCCTCTTTATCCCTTTGGCCATCTGATGTCATCTTGTTCACCTGTTAACCCACTGTTCATGGACGGGTTCACTTCCAAGTGCCTGTCCATTCCACCCCCTCCCGCCTGTGATAACTATGGAAAGTTGGCCAGCCCTTACGGTGGTTGTACCGATTCATGATTTATGCTTTGAGTATTCTGGCGACAACTCCCAGATGAGGACAGTAGACTGTTTCAAATCTCATAAGCTCATAAACCATTCCATTCCCTGGAATATGGGAAACGGGACACAAATCTAGACGTTTTATGAACCACGTTCTAAAGCATTTATGGTGATGTCATGACTAACTTCCTAATCCTTTCTGCCCCTGTTCCAAGAGGAAGCCTGCTTAGACCGGAAGTGAAACGGGCTTGGGGGTGGGCAGATGTAAGCCAGGTTGGGTGGGTGAGACACAAAAGAACTAGCAAGGCCAACCTTACAGAGACTAGAGTGAGGCAGAACTCAGGGCCCCCCAAACAGTCTGTCTGTGTCAGGCAAACCCTGGCCCACACCAGGGGGCATTTCTTGGGTTTTTATGACAAAATATCTTCGGACAGTAGTTCCCCATCACCTGGGTAGCTTAAACAGGGCAAAGTCCCATTCCTAAATTCTTTTTCTTTAAGATTTTATTTATTTATTTGAGAGCGAGAGCAAGCATGGGTGGGGGGAGGGGTAGAGGCAGAGGGAGAAGCAGACTCCCTGCTGAGCAAGGAGCCCGATGTGGGACTCGATCCCAGGACCCCAGGATCATGACCTGAGCTGAAGGCAGATGCTTAACCGACGGAGCCACCCAGGCGCCCCCCCCCCCCATTCCTAGGTTCTATCTTCAGTGTTGGGGGAGCGGAGAGACGTCCCTCTAGTATTTCTCCTACAATTATTTTTATACTTTGAACTCAACTTTTTCTGTAGCTGGTGAAAAGATAAATACACAATCTCTTCTTCAGTGATCCCAAAGTCATCTCAAAGTCTGAATTAGGGGACTCCAAATCCAGTCATTGGGTGTGCAGGTAATTAGACTGGCACCTGGCTAATCTGATGTGGCCAGGGGGATAGGTGACACCCTAGCGTCCTTACCCCACATGCCTCTCTCCTGAAGCTTTTCATTTGCTCCAAGAGGCAAGGTTCCGCCCCAAAGAGGGGCCAATCTTTACCCAAGGACATGGACTCCCCAGCTAATGAGACTTGTAGTACAACGTTGATGAAGTAGAAGGGATGAGAGACAAGAACTCTATTGTCATTCGATTTGAACGTAGTCAAACGGACCACTGGGTTGGGCCATTGGGTTCTAGCCTCAGAAATTCCCTAATAATGAAAACCAGCACTTACTGAGCAGCTACTATGTGCCAGGCCCCCTGCTATCAGCATGACATGCAAGCATGACTGACTGAAATGCGCTGCAACTCTGTTGGATCAGCGGTAACATGTCCGCTTTGCAGACACAGAAGCAAGGACACGGGAAGGCAACGCAGCATTTCCAAAGTGGAACGGCTGATCACCAGCAAAACTGGGCTCTGACCTCGTGGGGCTCAACTCCAGAGCCCGCTCCCTCGGCCACAACACTCGGCTGCTTCTGTCAGGTCCTGGGAGGATCCTGACTCCTGCTGGGAGTGCTTACCCTTCTGTCTGTCCCGCTGGTGATGATCTGGAACTCTTCGGGGTGGTAACAAACACACTGGAATAAGGTATTCGCCAGGATCATCTGATTCCTCCGGAGACGTCTGGAAATGAGACACAGAAGTTGTAACTTTCCCTTCGCTCAAAGAGGTGTTTACTGTCCAGACGGGATCTGGTATAAGCTTGGCTTGCACTGGCTCATCTACCCCAGACAGACTTCTGGCAATTCTGCCCACCGCACCTTGGCGTTCTCCCCTCCTCTGCGCACCTGTGGGGCAGCCCAAAGACCCTGGGTGGGCCCTTTTCCAAAGACAGAGCACGGAAGTCCAGGGGAAGCCTTGCGTTCCAGTAAGCATGCAGGAGGAGAGGCTGAATTCAGAGTCACCCTGCAGTCTTCCACACAAGCCACCTTATTCTTGAGGCCACCGCGTTGAGGTGAAGGTTCCTACCACCTGAGTGGCGAATTGTGGGGGATGGCTTCTTAAAAACGGATATTACTGAGCTTCCCCTCTAGGGATTTGCACCTAGCAGCTAGGGATGAGGCCCAGGGATGGGCGCTTTTCATCAGCATCCCAGCTCATTCTCCTGTGCACCACGGTCTGAAAACCACCAAGTCAGATACCACGCTAACAAATACGTACATACGGCTTCTCCCCCCTACCCCCCAGGCGATGGGTGCGCATCTCACAGGCCGGCCTCTGCTGGCTGAAAACATGCACCTTCTGCACGGTTTCTTCTCAATAGGGCAGTTTTCAAACATGGTATCCAGGCTGACCGTTTTTTAAAGATTTGGGCACAAATGAGCCAAATAGTCCTGCAATGTGGCAGGGAGGCTTTAGGGATTCGAGGTGGTCACAGACAATCCATGGAAATCAGCTTAGACACACCCTCACTTCTAGTTCTGTATGTTCCCAAACGGGAGTTCCACTGGAGGCTAGGACCTCCGGCAAGTGTGGTCCTTGAACCAGGGGCATCCCTTGGGAGCTGGTTAGAAATGCAGGATCTCAGGCAGCCCTCTGGACTTACTCAATAAAAATCTACATGTTGGCAAGATCTCCAGGTGCTTCATGTGTGCATCAAAGTGAGAGACACACAGGACCAGTAGGTGGGTTTGCTTTGGTTTGGGTTTTTTTTTTTTTTTTTTTTAATGCATTAAATGAAAACTGTGCTGCCTTTGCCTTAACTCCCCTTCTCTGCAATCTAGAATGTTCCGTATTCTTTGGCAATACCTATCCGTTTTCTATATTTCGATCTCTTTCCTCCTGCCTCTGGCCTTCTGAGTCTCTCTAATGCAGTTAGATGCAGAGGCAAGCCATCTTAGGAGAGGTAGAGAGGGGCTGGGCAAGGAGAAGTTTAGGGGAGTAGGGTCTAATTCTAAAGAAAAACACACAGCTAAAATGCTTATAGTGAAAAAAAAATTGCTCTTGACAATCCTTTGTATGACTCCAACAATAAAGTTCACGTGCTTTGGTCTAGTTGGCTTGGAGCCAGGCGCTCTCCAGGGGCCGTGACAAGCTTCCAGCATGAGAGGACCCTAGGAGTGTGGCCGGCCAAGGGGAAGGGCAAATTCACACCACTCCCCCTCTTCCACCTCGATAGCAGGCTTGTTCTGGGTGACGCGACACGAGGAACTGCCTACAACGTCATTTCCCTTCTCTCTTTTTGGGGGGAGTTCTTAGAATTGCATTCAGAGAAGTTCAGTCAGGCTTCCCTGTGTGCAACCGGAAAGGTACTTCCCTCTGCATCCAGAATCTTCTAACGTCCAGCCCTTCAGGGAAACTGTACCCTTTCTACCAGCATCTGGAAACCCGCAACAGCCCCCGGGAGAGGAGTGGCTTCAGATGAACATCCCTTTCCCGTCGCCTTAGAGAAGATTTCGACTCCTGGTTTGGACCTGCCCTCAAGTTCAATGAAATGCGGCAACCCCTGAGTTTTGTGTCACAATGTCCTCCCCCAACACGGGTACCTACATGAGGTCCCAGATGATGCAAGTCCCGTCCGTGCTGGCTGTGACACATTCCTCGTTGTTCTTCTTCACCCTGATGCAGGACACGGAGGATTTGTGTTCCTTCAGGGCCTCTTCCAGCTTCTGGGTCTGGCAGCTGATCTGCCAGACCCTCACCTGAAAGCCACAAAGCACATGCTCCCAACACAAGCTTGGGACTTTGGAAGGGATTTAAAAAAAAAAAAAAAAAGTACACACACACACACACATATGTATATATGTTCCAAGAGCTTTTTCAGCTCTGCTGTGCTTATTATTTTAAATTCCCTGTTCTTGTCTCAGTTGAGTGGGGTGCGAACGCTAAGCTGTAGAGCAGGAATATTCTTCCACGGAGCCAGGAAAATGCTACCCATGATCCTACACCTACATCTACTTTTCAGGCTGAGAAATGTACCAGACACCTGCTGTGAAACCAAGTGGAACAGTGTATCTGCTCAGTTCTGCTGAGTGTTGGCTCTCAGACTTCCAGGGCCATCAGGAAGGCTCTTGGGGACCCAGAGCCATATTTAAACATCACACCACCTGCTCGGTTTTAATCATTTCCAATCGATGGTTCCCAGCCTCATCAAAGCCAAGACCCACTTTCTACAACATATTTTCTGACCACCCCATCCTCTGCTGTCCTGAAGTGAAATTTATATCATAGGTCATAGGTTCTACCCACAAAATTTCAAAACAGTCAATAGGATGCTTTAACTGTAATAAAAAGCATACGTAAAAGGAAAGTCATTGTATGTCTTGTAATAGATAAACATTCTGTCATGACTGTACCAGAACACATAATAATGTGGTCAGATACTTACACTTTCTTATAACGAGTATGTTGGAAAAGAAGAGTAGGAATTATTTTGCGTGAGTAACATAAGACAACACAAGAATACAAGAACAGTAGGTCCGGGTGAACACCCAGCTAGAAACTAGGGTTAGGATTAAGTGATAACAGACTAACATATTTGTACCCGAAAGGGGAAAAGTAGCCATAAACGATGTAAGAAAAACATTCTAAGCCGTTTCCTTAGTAAGGAAGATGAGGAAGCATGAACTTGCCCCAGATGAGCTGTGTCCAAATAATTCTCTAATCTTGTAAGCCACTATATGCGGAGGCATACAATCTTCAGCAAGAGTAATTCTCAAATTTCCGAATGAGAAATTCTCATATGGTGTGGGCACCAGCCAAACGGCATCCGGGCCTAGAACTTTGGGTGTTCTGGGGCATTACTAGTCCTTTAGTGGTGGGATTGCAGGGGGTTTGAGGAAGGGGATAAGATGGTGGGGCTGGGGTCTTTGCAACTTCAGCGATGCCATTTACCAATGAAAATGGAAGTAGTAGAGTATTTTGAGAACTGCTGAATTGATACCCGTGCACACCTGCTGACCAGCAACCCTGGTCTCCAGCACTTAACAAAGGCCTTGAAGACCATGTCCTCTGGAAGGAAGGTCTGTAATAGCTGAGTGGGGAGTGGGAGGAAGAGCTCTTGTGGTATTCTTAAAAAATTGCCAAGGGCAATGAATGCATTTGTAATGTACGATTTCCTCCCACAGCTCTCATGGGCTACGGCTCAGGCACCTAGAAGCAGATGATCTGGTCCAAGCCAAGTTTGGGCATGAGCAAGGCAGACGCCCCCAAAAGGCTGAGGGAGCAAGCGAGGATGCTGAAGGTGTCAGCAACAGCATGGCTGAAGAGCTAAGGGAAGGGATCCGAGCCCTTGAGTGGGTGGTGGGCAGAGAGCAGGGGAGGGTCCAGGGCTAGATGTGCCCATGGAGCACCTGCCACGTGACTCACCACGTGGGCTCTGAATGTAAGATGCACATCAGATTTTGAAGACTTGCTACAAAGTAGTGCAAAATATCTCACAAAGTAGAGTCTTCATTGTCATTTTCCCTTTATGCACAGGGAGCAGAAGCACAGAGAGGTTGAAGAGCATGCCCCAGGTCACAGCTGGGAAGTGGCAGAAGTGAAATTTGCACCCGGGCAGTAAGACTCTGGAACCCAAACACTCAGCCACGAGTCTGCTTGGCCCAAACTCTCTAGAGCCACATCAAGATGCTGGACCTTTCTCCTCCTTGATAAGTTATTCCTACAATAGCATGAAGAATAGAAAGGAAAAGAAAATGTCCTCTCTTGAGAAGGGAAGGCTTTGGGGAGGGCGGAGAGGGGAGAAACCCAGGGATTGGGGAGGGGCAGGCGCTGAGAAAAACGTGTGAATGGAAGATGTCTCAGGTTCCTCCGAATGATGGAAGGGAAGGTCAAGTGAAACGACTTATTAAAATAACGGTCAAACATCTGAGTGGATGAAAGAATGGACTCTAAAAATAGCATTTCCTTTAAAAGATATGATGAAGACAATTTATATAAGTATAGTCTTTGAAGGAAAAAAGAGCAAGCAATTCCAAAACTGGCGAAACACTAACTTGGATTCATAGCTCGATTCCATATAGAACGCTTTCATGTCTGTATCTGAAATGTTCTTTCATGAACAAGTATATCTAGATCTGTGTTTGTTTTATTAGAACTTTAAGATGTATTTTAGGGTTTCTTCAAAATCTTGCTTTGGTCCCGCCTGACTCCTCGTGGAGGCTAAAAAATCAAGTTAGTGGTTTTCTATAAGGCAGTTTTAGAGAACGATACCTCGCCTTCCCCACCACCGCTGATGATCCGTTTACAGTCACTGGTGGTAGCGATGGCTGTCACTCCGATCCTGTGGGCATTGTTAATGACGTATATCAGCCGGCCTGTCTCTGGGGCAAAGGCTCGGATTCTCCCATCGTCCCATGCTGGCATGCAAGGGAAACAAAAGACAGGCAGGATCAGTACACTCCCGCTCTCTGGGCAGACCGTGGCCCTCTTCAATCATAAAGAAATCAGGACTGGGGAGCCGTGGTGGTGATGGAGGAGAGAGGCCGGTCCCCCACAACTGCCAGGAAACCTGTCCCTCTTTCCCTTGACTCCCCAAATGGGCTACACCTGCTTCCTCTAGGTGTATTCCATCCCAGGAGAAAACATTTGGTTGGGGAGAAAGGAAGGAGGCTGGCTCCCAACTCTCCTGTGAGTTGCAAAACTTGTGCTTTCAACTGGCTAGCTGACATTGCACCTGGGATGGAGAATTTGACATCTCCAAACACATGTTGGCTTCCTACCTCTCCCTCTACTTTAAACCTGATGCTCCTTCCCCGACTCCCGCCATCTTCCCCATCTCAATAAAAGTTGCCATCAACCATCCAGTTCTTTAAGCCAAGAACTTCAGAACCATCCTTGATTCCTCACTATTCTATCCACCCAACCCCACCCAACCCAAGCCAACGTCCAGCCCATCAGCGAGCCCCACCACCAACTCTATAGTTAAAAAACATCTCGAATCCGGCCACTTCCCAACTCTTCCACTGGCCTCACCCTCATCCAAGCCACAAGCACCTCTCTCCTGGGTGATTGTAACAGCTTCCTCCCTGGCCTCAGACTCTTGCTCCCCTCAGTCAATTATCAATGCAGGGGCTTGGGTGCATTTAAAATCATGTCACCCCCTTGATCAAGAAGATTCAAAAGGCGTTCTCACTAACAATGAAAATCCAACTCCTTGATCCTCCATGGTAACTGCTCTCCGCTCCCTACTTAGCTCTTCACCTTCGTCTACTACCATACTCCCACAACCCTGACCCCAACTCTACCCACTGAGCTCCAGACACACTGGCGTCTTTCTATTGCTCCAACACACCAAGCAATTTTCCACCTCAGGACCTTTGCCCCTGCTGTTCCCTCTGCCTGGAATGCTCTTCCCCCAGGTCTTCATGGGGTTAGCTCCTTCTCATTGGCCTTAGTGTCACCTCTTGACTTGGGCAATTTTCAAGAAGATGTTCAAGGTCGATCCCATTTCAGCAAAGACTTGAGGAACTGAGGGGGTGAAGCGAGTGGGTCATGGGGCTGCCCGGGGACAGAACAACCCAGGCAGATGGAACAGCCAGAGCAAAGGCCCTTTGCATCATGTGCTTGAGGAATAGCCAAACAGCAAGCGTGGCCACAAGGGGTGAGTGGTAAGAGACAAAATCAGAGGTAAGAAGGCGGAGGTGGAGAAGGAGAGAAGGTCACGGGGGGGGAGGGGCTTGGGGGCAACTCTCCCTCTGCCCCTCCCCCGATCATGCTTGCGTGCTCTCTCTCTCAAATAAATAAAATCTTAAAAAAAAAAAGATCCACTTGACTCTTCCCTGGTGTGAACAAGGGAATTTACTTTCTGACCACTGGGGAAATTTGCCTATGAGTTGCACACAAGATGATATTAAGAAATTATTATTTCGTAGGAAAATATTACTTTTAGGGATGCATACTAAAGTATTTGGAGGTGGAATATGATGGTATCTGTAATTTATGTTGAAATATTTCGGCACGAGGGGGATCAGTGGAGTTAAAAGTGGATTCCCTTTGAGGCATAACATAGTTGAAGTCAGGTTTTTCTCTCTCCACCAACTGAAGGGGTTCTAACACAAGCGCCCTGTGCTGGCCAAGACCTCAAATCCGTTTGGCCATTGAATTGCTAAATTCTCCTACGGGAGAGAAAGCGGCACCCTCCGTGCAGCAATGTTGGGGGAAGTGGCATTGCTCATTGGTCATTCTGAGCTCAGAAAGTCTCCTGGCTGGAAGGGGCTCCATAGAGAGGCTGGGTCAGAACCAAGGAGGGGTGGGCAGCGGGAGAGACCACACAGAGAGACCAGCGTGAAAGGACAACAAGGTCCAAAGCCACAGCCAGAGCCCGTGCCAACGCCCAAGAATGTCAACGTTACCCGAGATGATGCTCTTGCCGTCCCTCATGAAATCGATGCCGTGGCAGGTCATGTTGGGCACAGTGATGCGCAGCAGCTCCCTGTTGGACAGCGTGCGCCACACCCTGATGTCCTTCTTGGCACAGGTGGCGAATAGTTCGGCGGTGCCGCTGCGAAGGAGCCACCGTGAGAATAAAGACAGGCAGCGATACAAGACGCACACTGTTTCTCACATGCGTGCTTGACTCTTAAGACGTATCGGGCAAGGATATGGGGAAGGATGCCTTCCAGACGCCCAGGATCTCCGAGCCTGACGGCCTTACAGAAACCTTGTGTAAAATAGCATTCGACGCCCACAAGTCATCCGTGGACCATCTTTTATGTAGCCCTTTGCCCGGAGGACGGGCTGGGACAAAGTTGCTCAAGAGGAAAATGTCAATTTCAAAGTCTTTAAATGTCCTGGTAGACTGGAGATCAAATACGGCTATGGAATATTGATGTCAAGAGAGGCTAAACAAAACTTTTCCCATAAAGTAGATAATCATTATAATTCCAAAGAGAAAAATGACACAGGCACTAGAATTCAGGTCTGCAGATAACCTAGAGCAGTAGTTTGCTTGGTTGTGAGAAAATACGAGATGCTGGACAAGGAAGTGAACCCAGAGTAATCGGTCTGTCCTTTAAAAAAAAAAAAAGGTTTTATTTATTTGAGAGAGAGAGAGAGAACATGAGCAGAGGGAGGATCACAGGGAGAAGCAGACTCCCCACTGAGCGTGGAGCACGATGCGGGACCCAATCCCAGGACCCCAGGATCATAACCTGAGCCAAAGTGATACACTTAACTGACTGAGTCATCCCGACTCCCCCCACTTTTTTTTTTAAGGACAACTTGTAAATAGAGTGTAAAACCCATTACAGCAAAAATTACAGGTTATTGCAATTTGGATAAGAAAAAGGAGTCCTACTGGGGTACAATAAAGTCCACCTACTTTATAAATATGAATTTACAGTTTTATAGTCTCTATGGAGGTTGAGTTAACTTTTAGTTTTCAGTGCTTCTCAAGAAATGTCTATATTTCATCAAAAGCATATTCAGGAAAAGAGAGTCCCTCTCATGTTTTAAGATCTACTCGCTTTGGAATTAATAGAAAAATAAGTGGATCTTTTCCATATATTTCGTTTTGGGGCTCAGAGAAAATTATAATGCTCTAGTGACTTAGAAAGAGTGCGTGCTCGAAGGGCACAGCTGAGATGCTGCTGCTTGCTACTTGATCACATCAAGCCAACCTTAGAAGATAACGTTCATTTAAAATAAGAGAGGCTTTATATAGGATGCTGCCTTCGGTGAACGACCCCCTTCTGTGGGGAAAGTGAGCTCTTAAAGAGGCATGTGGACTCCTCGTGAAAATCAAATATCACGGAATGAGCGCACCCAGAGAACTTACCAAACTCTCCCTACCCTGGATGGACAGTCTTCTTCTTCAGGAATCTAGTCCAATCCTGAGCTTTTCAAATAGCCGACTGTCCCGAGTTTAGGATCTGAAAGGTTAAGTTCCAGAAAAAAAACAAAGCGACTGGATCAAGATGGCACACTAGGCCCACGTGCCTCCCATCGAAGTGAAGAGACAGATACAGAGGACGGAGACCGGGGTAGAGGCAGAAGATGCAGAGGTAGCTACAGGGAAGCAAGCCAGATTATCATCACGTAGACCAGAAGCATTGAGGACAAAGAGAAGTCAGCCAGATAAAATCTGTGAAGAGACAAAATTGGAGAGAAACACAAAACATCAAAATCACCAGAAGGGAATAGTTCTCGTAATGTTGGAGCAGTGAAGGGGTCACACAAACCTTCACACAGACAACAGTTAGAAACACTGGATGGAGGGACACCTGGGTGGCTCAGTCGTTAAGCATCTGCCTTCGGCTTGGGTCCTGATCCCAGGGTCCTGGGATCGAGCCCCATGTTGGGCTTCCTGCTCAGCGGGAAGCCTGCTTCTCCCTCTCCCACTCCCCTGGTTTTGTTCCCTCTCTCGCTGTGTCTCCCTCTGTCAAATAAATAAATAAAATCTTAAAAAAAAGAAAAAGAAAGAAACACTGGATGAAATTAACGACAAGAAGAACCTAAAATCCTAAAGATGCTGAAAACATTTAAAAGTACACAGAAATCAAGAAGCATTTGCTCTTGTAAAAATGCAGCCAGAAAGGGTTAAGAGTCATTACTGTGTTGCTGGCTAATCTGAGGGTGCCCCCAAGTCCCCTAGCTACGGTGGCCACAGAACAATGAAAAATCACAGCCTTACTGGCTGAAGGTGTGCAGAGATCGGAGCTGAGGGCTGGAAATTTTAGAGGGGAAATCCTGGCAGCGAGAGATCCATCAGAGTAAAACCTAAATTCAGATTAGAAACACTGCCCAAGTTCCCATCTGACAGCTAAATTCTACATATGTGGGAGAAAACCCAAGAGGAAGAAAAAACAGAGACCAGAGAGGACTCTACTTTCCTTTCTTTTTATAAAATTCTATTGATTTTTTTAAGGAGTCTATTTTTGAAGACAGAGCTACATGGGATCAACCCTGAGAGGGTTTTTTGCCTTTTTAACTGAATATATTCACCAACTGTGTTCAGCTTGGGGGGCAGAAAGCTGGACCTTACAGGCTTAAAATATCAGAAGCCAGGGCCTGAGGTCATAAGAACACCTGGAAATTAGGGGGTAATCCCTAGGAGCAAGGAAACCATGGAGAGGATGATCTTCATCTCTGCACAAATCCCTGGGTGAATGCTAAATTCCGGCAAGCCCACAGGAGTACCAAGAACCTGTATAAAAAAAGTAGCAGTGGGAAACCATGAGAATGTCAGCTGCTGCATTCTGTGAAAAAGACAAAATTGCAGTTTGAGTCCAGGCCAATAATCCTCAGAGAACACTAGGGAAGTCAGAGTTACTACAATGTATTAGCTATCATGCTGAGTTTTCAACAAGAAGCAAGCAGACATGCAAAGAAATAGGAAAATATGATTTGGGAAAAATGCAGTCCAAAGAAACGGACCCCAAGTAGATCAAGGTGTTGCATTAGCAGAGAAAGGCTTCAAAGCAACTAATTTAAAATGCATTCAGGGCGCCTGGGTGGCTCAGATGGTTAAGCGTCTGCCTTCGGCTCAGGTCATGATCCCAGGGTTCTGGGATCGAGTCCCGCATCGGGCTCCCTGCTCAGCGGGAAGCCTGCTTCTCCCTCTGCCTCTCTCTCTCTCTCTCTCTCTCTCTCTCTGTCTCTCATGAATAAATAACTAAAAAAAATCTTTAAAAAAATAATAAAATAAAATGCATTCAAAGTATTAAAGGAAACGACGATACCAATGAATTAACAGACAGGTAGTATCAACAAAGAACTAGAAACCACATATTTATACTATAAGTTATTATAACAAATATATATATTTACAACGTAAAGATTTATGACTATTTAAAACAAAAATTGTGATTTTTGTATTAATGGGTTTATAATTTTAATAGGTATACATGAAAACAACAGCACTAAGAATAAGGGCGGGGGTAAGAGAAATAAACTGTTGCCAAGTTCCCAGACTGCATTTGACTGGAAGTCATTCAACATTAACTCTAAGCCGACTGTGATATATTAAAAATGCATATTTTCATCCTTAGAGCAACCACTAAAAAAAATTTAATGCAAAGATATATAGGTAGAAAGTCAATAGAGCAGTTACAATGGAATGCTAACAACATCCGATTAAAGCAAAAGGTGGCAGGAAAGAATAGAAGAACAAAGAACAGATGAGACAAAAGAAAACAAATAACAAAATGGAAGATTTAATACCACCATATCAAAAATTACATTAAGAGTAAATGGACTAGGGGCGCCTGGGTGGCTCAGTCAGTTGGGTGGCTGACTCTTGATTACAGCTCAGGTCATGATCTCAGGGTCCTGGGATCGAGCCCCGCATCGGACTCTGTGCTCAGCAGGGAGTCTGCTTGAGATTCTCTCTCCCCCTCCCTCTGCCCCTTCCCCCACTTACATTCTTTCTCTAAAATAGATAAATAAATCTTTAAAAAATCTAAAAGTAATTATTTGCAAAAGACAATAACTATGTAATTCTATAGGTAATTCATAACTACGTAATTCTATAATTCTAAACAATGTTAGCATGAGAGACGGTGAGAAGAAGATAAAGAGGGAAATAAAGTACGTTGAGACTCTTGCTTCTTTGGAAAATATGATATAAATGTTGGTGAACTCTAGTCTTTGGCAGAAAAACATGTTTAAACACGCATATTAAAAAATCAAGGGTAATCACTCTGTGAATAAAAGTACAATGAATAGTTTCCAAGTCATGTGAAGTAGGGGAGGGGAAGGCAGGACCAAAAAACATGATCACAACACAACAGACAAGAAAGGGAAACACGGAAACATGTTAAATAGAAAATATCTAGGGGCGCCTGGGTGGCTCAGTCGTTAAGCGTCTGCCTTCGGCTCAGGTCATGATCCCGGGGTCCTGGGATCGAGTCCCGCATCGGGCTCCCTGCTTGGCAGGAAGCCTGCTTCTCCCTCTCCCACTCCCCCTGCTTGTGTTCCTGCTCTCGCTGTGTCTCTCTCTGTCAAATAAATAAATAAAGTCTTGAAAAAGAAAATACCTATAAACTCATTAGATAGAAATAAGTACAAATGGACTAAATTCTATGAAAAGACCAAGACTTACTTAAAACTAAACAATACCAATAGGTTGGAAAGAGACGTAGTTTCTTTTGCTACAGCCCATGTCTCTGTGATGTGCATTAGCTCATATGCAACTGGCAAATAGGCACGTGATGGCAGAATATTGCAGAGGTTGCTTTGGGTCACACATACTTCTTCCCAACAGATTAATGTCTTGCCATACAAAGCAATAGCAGCTGAAAACAATGTACATTAACAAAGCTGAATCCCCAAGGAAAGGAAAAACACAATCTTGTACATGATGCTCACATACCCCATGTTCTCCTCTTAGCTCAGTTTTCTCCACAGCTCAGCGGGGAGAGAAGAGGAGAGAGCAAAGCGGGAATGGGTAGTGACTCTTTTTTTTTTTTTTTTTTTTTTTTTGGGTAGTGACTCTTAATAGGTTTCTTTTTGAGATAATGAAATCTTCTAGAATTAGATTATGGTGATGGTAGCACAACTCTGTAAATATGCAAAATGACCCACAGTGAATTACACACTCTAAATGGGTAAAATTTATGGTTTATAAATTCTATTTCAATAAAGCTGATTTTCAAAAAAAAAAAAAAAAGAAAGAAAGAAAGAGAAAAAAGGAGGAGGGGAGAAAAAGAGCAGTTACAAACCCTGAATAGGTCAATGACTATAGAAGAATTCAAAAAGATATGGCGTCCAGGTGGCTCAGTTGGTTGGGTGACTGCCTTCAGCTTGGGTCAGGATCCCAAGGTCCTGGGATCGAGTCCCACATCGGGCTCCCCCTGCTCAGTGGGGAGCCTGCTTCTCCCTCTCCCTCTGCCTGCCACTCCCCCTGCCTGTGCTCTCTATCTGTCAAATAAATAAATAAAAATCTTTAAAAAAAAAAAGAATTCAAAAAGATAGTTAAAAATCTACTCTTATAAAAGGCCCCAGGGTCAAATAATTTTACAGATTGATTCTACTGAGCTCCTTAGAAAAAGGGAAAAAGTAAGACAGAAAGAAATGACCAACCAATTTTCAAAAAAAGATCCACCTGGTGGGAAGCATAGGCCATTTTCACTGTTAGAAACATTTATTTTTTTAAAAGATTTTATTTATTTAACAGAGAGAGAGAGCACAAGTAGGCAGAGAGGAAGGCAGAGGGAGAGGGAGAAGCAGGCTCTCCACTGAGCAGGGACCCTGACGTGGGGCTCGACCCCCAGACTCTGGGATCATAACCTGACCCCACGTTATGGCAGGTTAAGGCAGCCGCTTAACCGACTGAGCCACCCCGGCACCCCTGTTAGAAACATTTAAAACAATGTAATTGTAGGGGTGCCTGGGTGGTGCAGTCAGTGCCCGACTCTGGACCTCACCTCAGGTCTTGATCTCAGGGTTGTGAGTTCAAGCCCCACACTGGGCTCCATGCTAGGCATGGCGCTTACCTAAACAAAACACTTCAAAGAACCTAACTGCCAATCGCAATGACTCAGGGAACCCAACGTACATTGCATGATTGTAAGCATCCAAGTCTTCAAAATGAGTCATACTACCTATAAAACAATGATCCTGAGTTTTGTAAATTCAAGCGACATACTAAGGAAAGTCAGAGCAAAAACTATCTGATCGACTTCATGGGATGAACGCCACCAGAGACAAAAATGTGTTTCAAAAGCAAGTAATGGCAACCTGACTTTTTTTGATACCAAAACTGCTGATGGTTGGTTGTTTCACTTGTTTCAAGTGGGATTTATCAAGAAATCCAGAAGATTACCAAGAGGTCCAGAAGACCCCTTGTGTCCACCTCCATTAAGTGCACCAAGTCTGGAAGACCCAAGAGGCATAAACCGAATGACTTGAAAGAAGTCTGAAAAAAGGCCCTAGTAAGCTTTTTCCAGACAGCACTGGGAAAACAGAAGTTGCCATGATAGCTTTATTAAAAAAGCCAACATTCTAAAGTAGCCCAAATTTGGACTGTGAAAGTTAATGTAGCCATAGGGTAAAGGCAACAGACATAATTATTGTTAATAATAATTATTAAATAATAATAAAACATCAGTACTATATTTCTAATTATTATTATAATTAATATTAGATGATAATTGTTATTAAAATAACCGACTATAATTGAGAAATTTAAGGACAAAAGATCATAATCATAATCATGTTGAAAATGCATGAATAAGGTAAAATAAAATTTCCTGGCACATTGCATCAGACCTCCATGTTTTCACTGATTTTAGGAGCCAAAATACTTTGCTCTTCTACTTACAATGGGAAGACAATGTCCTGGACAGCTTCAAAGTGACAAGTTGCAATGAGAGTCTCTTTGAAATCCGTGAAGTTGACGCGATAAATGTGTGATTCTTCTGTTCCTACAAAAAACTGGTGTCCTTCCCCTCGAGGTGTGATTGACGTGACGCCACCTTGTAACTGGATTTTCCTTTATGGGGAAGCAAGAAGGTGAAGTAGATTCACTCAGTCAGCGAGGACTTGTTACAGAGGATACAAATCAGGCGTAGGGCCTGGGGACATGCCTTCAGGGAGAGGACACAATTGGAAAGGCAGGAGTGACTCACAGTACTGGGGGCCCCTGGGCAGCAGAGGGAGAGGCCAGCCTGGTTTACAGTAGTCGGGGGGCTTCCTCAAGCAGAGTCTAAAGTGGGTTGTGGAACACAGGCAGGATCTGGACAGAGGAACATTCCAGGAAGGCAATGGGCACAAATGATCATGGCAATTAAATACTTTATTAAGTCCATTTCTGGGAAATAATCCTACAATTGGGAGGGGAAACCTTTATGTCAAGGGAGGTTATTGTAACCTTAGTGAAAAGAGTAAAAGGTTGGAAACAACCTAAATACACAATTGTAAGGCAATGGTTAAATCACCTATGGGATGGCAGGCAACTTCTTAAGATATTTGCCTAGCCAGTAAAACCACGTTTAGAAGATTATGTATATTTTACCAGAGTAGTTTTTAAAAAAGGTATTAATATTGAAAACATTTAAGACGTTTGCCTTAAGTAAAAATAAACCAGAATATAAAATTTTGTACACAAAGGAAGTACAATTATTTTAAAATGTATACGAAGAACACAAGACAAGCAGAAATAACAAAATATTAATAGTGGCTCTCTTCCCCAAAACTTTCGGAGACTCTTGTCTCTCCGTCCGCATTGCAAATCCCTCTGCTTCATAAATGTCTAATGAGTATGAACTTTAAAAAAAAAAAAAAGAGTCTATAAATGAATGTGTCCCTAAAAACCCAAACTTGCTCCGCTACTAATTTAGTTTTGACAATAAGAACGCAATGGAGATTCTTGTGCAAGGGATCGGCGTGGGAAATGCAGTATTTTACAAAGATCCGTTTGTTGGTGGGACACAGGATGGTTAATGAAGAAAGGATTGACCCTGAGTTGCTTCCCGGCTTCTTCACTAACTAGATAGATAGAGCTCTCTGACCCCTGGATACATTGCCAGAAATCTCCCGGCCTCACTTCACTCAAGCACAGAAGAATTTCTCCTTTGCTGGGTTGCAGTGAGGATCAAAGATAATGCACAGGAGGCCCCCCGAGGGCAGCCAATAGAAGTACTGGCTATTGACATGTGGGCTCACTACAAGACAAGGTGAAGTCCAGGGCTACGGGGGCGAGGCCGGGGGTCCCTGAGCTCCAGCGGTCTGCTTCATCATACTACTTCCTGACTTCACAGGGGAGGTACTTTCTCAATCCATGAAAACCCAAGGAGGCAGAAACCCCTGCAACCAACGGGAGGCTATGCTGTCCCACAAGGTTACTATGGGGACAGGCACGGCACAGATCCTGTAATAACGGCCTTGAAATGATCATTCTCATCACAATGGGAACATCTGTGTATTCAAAACAAGCTGTTCACAAATGAGGGGGTTAATTCCTTACATTCCGGACACATATCCAGAGTAACCAACACCGCTCTTACGCAGCCTCCCTCTCTTAGGCCGCTTCACGCAAACACAGAACTGGTCTGAATGCATTCTCAAGAAGACCTACCCAGAGCACGGAATTTAAAATGGCAGCCTGTCTCCTGTCCCCAATCCCCCCTTAGTGTACCGGCAACTCCATTTGTCTCCTCTGCTCATCACCCTCTAAGATGATGTAATTACTTGTTTACTTTATGACTGACTGTCTCTTCCCTCCTGCTGGAATGTCAGCTCCATGAGGGGCAGGGATGTTTCCCTTCATTTCTGTTTGCTTTAGCCGTGGCTTCTCCCATGGGCACCTAGAACAGTATCTGGTACGCAGTGAATGCGCCGCACGGATGTGTTGGAGTGAAGACAGCTGATACTCGTTCTACGGTCTACGCTCTAGCATCCCTGGGTCGGCTCGAGCTGGGGGAGGCCGCATGGAGCGTATCCAGGGGTGCCTGGCTTGCCTGAAGGTGAGCTCAAGCTCCACCTCTGCTTCTCTGGGGAGTGTCTTTCCCAATCTCACCGCCACAGTGGGGTCACCCCCTTCTCTGATCCCCTCTATAATACCCACGATACCTTTTACTTTACCTGGACCACAGGATTTGTGTTTATATATTATCTCATGTTATAAGGACTATTTCATGTGCATATTACCTTATCCCCAAATCAGACTTCTTAGTTCTGGGAGGACAAAGACGGCATCTTATTTTATTTTTTAGTATAGCATCTGGCACATTGGTCTGGCCAGAGGTACTCAGTAAATCCGTGCTAATGACAATGGATAAAGTTTTATTTCATTTCGTTTCAACTGATTCGATAGATAACCCACAAAAAGTACATGGCATAGTATCTGGTACATGGAAGTAGCCGGTGAATGCTGGCTATTTGTATTAAAACTTGTATTCAAATGAATTAACTACTAGCATAGTGCCTGACACATAACCTGTTGCATAATAAATTTCACTGAATAAACAAATTTTGAAAGTTTGAAATTTGAGGTCATTTGCTGGATATCTTTATAAACAGCATCTTATTTCCTCTGTCATGACTCCATGTATTAACGAAATAATAATTGATGCATTTATTAGAAGGGAAATGTCCCCTGGGGTAATTAATTGTGGACTACTTTGGCTTGATTCAACATAAGCTCTTGTCTTTTCATTGGCAAAGAAATCAGCTGTTGTGATTCCAACTGCTCATTTTGACGGTAAGATAAAATTCTTTCACTGAGTGTTACTTTGGGAATATTGCATCATCGCTGGCTTTAAGCAGACCTCCCTGCGGTGGTGGGTCTTTCTCCACCCCGACCCCCGTGGCGTCTGGAACTTACTTGATGGGTTTGTAGCTGGGGCTTTTGCAGAAGACCAGCAATCCGGCTCCAGAACCCACCAACAAACCCCCCATCTTCAGGCACTTGATGGCGGACACTCCCTAAGGGGGAGGAACAGCGTTGAGAGAAAGGCCAAATGGTTTCATCGTTAAGAATCGCTGTGTGACTCCAAATGGCCAACAGACACATGAAAAAGTGCTCCACATCGCTCGGCATCAGGGAAATCCAAATCAAAACCTCATGAGATACCACCTCACACCAGCCAGAATGGCTATAATTAACAAGTCAGTAAACGACAGATGTTGGCGGGGATGCGGAGAAAGGGGAACCCTCCTACACTGTTGGTGGGAATGCAAGCTGGTGCAACCACTCTGGAAAACAGTATGGAGGTTCCTCAAACAGTTGAAAATAGAGCTACCCTACGATCCAGCAATTGCACTACTGGGTATTTACCCCAAAGATACAAATGTAGGGATCCGAAGGGGTACGTGCACCCCGATGTTTATAGCAGCAATGTCCACAATAGCCAAACTGTGGAAAGAGCCAAGATGTCCATCGACAGATGAATGGATAAAGAAGATGTGGTACACACACACACACACACACACACACACACACACACACACACACACAATGGAATATTATGCAGCCATGAAAAAGAATGAGATCTTGCCATTTGCAACGACGTGGATGGAACTGGAGGGTGTTATGCTGAGTGAAATAAGTCAATCAGAGAAAGACATGTATCATATGACCTCACTGATATGAGGAATTCTTAATCCCAGGTAACAAACTGAGGGTTGCTGGAGTGGGGGTGGGGTGGGAGGGATGGGGTGGCCGGGTGACAGACATTGGGGAGGGTATGTGCTATGGTGAGCGCTGTGAATTGTGCAAGACTGTTGAATCACAGATCTGTACCTCTGAAACAAATAATGCAATATATGTTAAGAAAAAAAAAGAAGAAGAAGATAGCAGGAGGGGAAGAATGAAGGGGGGTAAATCGGAGGGGGAGACGAACCATGAGAGACGATGGACTCTGAAAAACCAACTGAGGGTTCTAGAGGGGAGGGGGGTGGGGGGATGGGTTAGCCTGGTGATGGGTATTAAAGAGGGCACCGTTCTGCGTGGAGCACTGGGTGTTATGCACAAACAATGACTCATGGAACACTACATCCAAAACTAATGATGTAATGTATGGTGATTAACATAACAATAAAAAAATTTAAAGAAAAAAAAAGAATCGGTGCGTGAGCTGATGAGATGGGTACGGGGCATGGCCGTGCCTGGACGAAATGCAGGAAGGCATTGCCTGTGATGTACCCCAAGGCTGTCCACCAGGGCTCGGTGCCAGCAATGGGCTCACGTGCCAGAAGCTGCCCCCCGGGTCCTGCAAGGTACAAGCACGCTTCACCAAACTTCCTCCCTTTACAACCACCTGTGCATTGGGACTGTATTAGAAATTAACACTATCTATCGGCTCAAATGAAGTTAGAGCAGAAGATAGAGGCACAGGCAACATTATTTCCTCAGTGCCTACTGTTTAAGCCAGAACATAATTCTTTTAGATTTTATTTATTTATTTGAGACACAGAGAGAGAGATAGAGCACACAAGCAGGGAGGAAGGGCAGAGGGAGAGGGAGAAGCAGACTCCCCACTGAGCAGGGAGCCCGATGTGGGGCTCGATCCCAGGACCCTGAGATCATGACCTGAGCCGAAGGCAGATGCTTAACCAACTGAGCCATCCAGGCGCCCCAGAACATAATTCTTATACTAAAAAGAGATCATAGTTGACATCCCAAGAAAAGACAAAGAGCTCTTATTGTTTGGAGACTATAGTTCCTGAGCTAAAGCATGTGGTATATAGTCTTGCCAGTAATAGATAGAGATAAATTCAAAGCCATCTTCAGAGTTTGGGGAGATATGATGGTCATTTTATAGCATCCACTCTGAAGTTCTAATTTAATTATTTTATTTTTAAGTTCTAATTTTAAAATGTGCATGGCCAATATTTCATCTCAAAGTTTTCAACAATAATACAGCTAATGGGGCGCCTGGGTGGCTCAGTGGGTAAAGCGTCTGCCTTGGGCTCAGGTCATGATCCCAGGGTCCTGTGTACTGTTTTTAATATTAGCCTTGTGACCATCAGCATCTTTGTCTTCATATTAGTGCTGTATGCCTACCAGGTCCATTTGAAACCATTCCAATCCTTCTACCCTTCTAACCAGAGAGCGACCATTTAAGTAGAGTTTCAAAATGGGTAATTGCCCAAGATCACATAATATTCCAACCAAATGTCTTCAGTGATCCCTCCTATCCCTTCATCCTGTAAGAATTATTTTCTTTCCACGGGTATAAGAGGCATCTTGGAACCACCGCTTTGTGGAATTTGCCATCCAACCCAAATGCCTCCATGGTTAGCATCCACAGTACCACAATCAATGGCACTTAAGTACCCAAAGCTTGAGGAACACTAAGGCGGCCAGAATCTTAAGTGCTGGGGGGGGGCGGGTGCCAAAAATATCCAGATCGGTATTTTTCCATAGCGTTTCATGGAGCCCTTTGGAAGGATCTCAGGAGTTGGAAATGGCAGGGATCTGAGTCTTGCCCTCCTTCAACTGATCTGCTTTGCTTTTATCTATTTCATATACTGGAATCCCCCTCCTAAAAATAACTTGGACTGCACTTCAACCTCCTGTGGGATTATTTCTAAACCCTTCTCTACCCATACCATAGTGTTCTCTCATTCTTATGCATGTCCTTAAAAGTTCGAGCATTTAATGGTTGCATGATTAAGAAAACTCTAACATCTTCCCTGGGCATGCGGTGCAAGATTTCACGTCTTCTTGGGAATATCGGCTAAGTGGGAAGGCACTGAAGCTGAGAACCATCTGTTCTATTATCAGACATGAGACAGGCGGGTGCAGAACCTACTACAAGCCCTCAAATTCAAATTCAAAGGTTAGTGGAAACAGCCCTTGTAACTTTCTGGGGGTCCTGGAAATAGCAGCACTTATTCCACGAGATGATCCTCTGATTGTAGGCTTTTTATTTTGCTTAAATATCGAGGTCTTTCTGGACTTTTAACCAGAATTTTTAGGAACTCTGCAAACAGAAACAATCCACAATGTCTAGGTCTTGCTTAGGACTTTCAGTGCTGGCTGGGGCTAAAATCTAAGATCTAGGGCGCCTGGGTGGCTCAGTCGTTACGCGTCTGCCTTCGGCTCAGGTCATGATCCCAGGGTCCTGGGATCGAGCCCCGCATCGGGCTCCCTGCTCCGCGGGAAGCCTGCTTCTCCCTCTCCCACTCCCCCTGCTTGTGTTCCCTCTCTCGCTGTCTCTCTCTCTGTCAAATAAATAAATAAAATCTTTAAAAAAAAAAATCTAAGATCTAGTTATCAGATTAGGACAAAAATGATATACCTCTGTGTGTATATTTATGGCCCTGTGGTTGGAAGATGTAAAAAACGTGTGGTCTGATTCCCTAAGTGAGGACCCCGAGGAATACAGCATATAAACCAGAGATGAGGGCTCAGACAGTAATAAATCAGTGCACCTTGCAAATTTCTGTGTGGCCTTGGACACAACACACTCTTTGTCTTTTTTCCACAGACTCTTCACACAGGTCTGTGCTGCAGTGGAGGGAAGAAATCGCCAGAAGCGAGCCGGGTAGGACAGACGTTGGCGGTCTCTACTCACCAGACTGAACTTGTCCTTTGCGGGCCCAGTGTCTGCTAGCAGTTTGGTCCTTGGGTTCATTTTCAGAATGTCTCCAGTTGTGGTGCCGAGGTAGAAAAAGCTATCGTCGTCGGCCATCTGGAGATCGGAGAGGAAAAGAGGCCCAGAGACCTGTGTTTTCTCAGGGATGCCCGTGAGCCCCGATCCGGGGGTGGGACAGACTTTCTCTGAGGCCCAAGGAAGACCTACAAAGGTGCTCATGACGACTTTAATTTCCTTAGACTCTAAGATGGGTACGAACAGCTCGGAGTGGGGCGCAGAATCAGGGCCAAACTCAGAATTGGAGGAAATGTGAGACTCCCACTAGCCTGTGCATTTCGCTGGAAGACTCTTTGTGTCTCATGTTAGATCTGCATGCATAGATAACCTGCCAGTCCCCGTTCTGGAGACACCTCCTAAGGGTGCCTAGGATGAATTCTTCAAAGAGAAGAATTGCTTTATCTCATATTTTCCAAAGTCTATCTGCGTAAAACGATGATGTGTTAGATAAGAGAAACAAGTCAGTGGAGGATGGAGTTGTCTGTATGAGTGTGTGAGTCCACATTAAAGACATAGGAATAATTCCTCTTTACAGAAGGGACTGTGTGTCAACAATGAGTTTCACTGTTAGGAACTTTATGCCCAGTGGCAGAAATAAGAATTATTTTGTATCCCAGTACCATCGGGAGGTGCTGTGGCCACGAAGTGCCTACTGGATACATGGCTTCTGTCCTGGTGAGGCAGGTGTCTGGGTCCGATGGCAGAGCCCAAGTCCCAGTAAAACAAGACTCTCCCAGAGCTGCGTCTAAGCAGCTCCTCTCCAACTTCTGGAGGGAATGAGACTCTGGAAGTGAGACTCCCCCTCACCTGTGCCCCCTCAATTGGCATCCCCGAGGTCCAGACCTCACTTCCCTACCCTCAGCCCAAGGTACGTGTACCTATGTATGTGCACACATGTGTGCACACATCCGCGCGCGTGCGCGCGCGCGCGCACACACACACACACACACACACACACACACACACACCCCCTCGGTCAATACCATTAACAGGAATTTGTTCCAATAGTTACTGACAATCACACTTAGAGTAATACTTACTGTAATACTCATGACTATTCTTTTCATCGGACCCGTTTGGCACTCAGTTGGCCAGATTTTTCTATTCTGGAGATCCAGTTCCCATACTCGGATTGTCCCGCTGTGGAAGAGAGACACAATCAAATGGATACCCACTTAAGAATCTCTTGATCTCTTCTCTGTTTTCTGCCTTTCCCTGAAGAGGCGGCTGAAGGGAAGAGAATTGGATATTTCTGAGGGTTTGTTAGGCCTCGTGTTCTACTTAAAATCTTCCAGTCGATCCTTACGACCACCCTCTGAGGTAGGATTTATGCTCCCCCTACTCTCCAAATGAGAAAACGCAGCAGAGCAAGGATTTACAGCCAGTGAATACTCTCCAGTGTAGGGAGAGCAGACATAAATGCAAGCAGATAAACAAAGAGCAAACCAGAGTTCACTAAGGATGTTTCTTTCAAGGCTTGCAGCTGTAAGGACGTCTTTTCAAGGAAAATGCTTCACTATGGAGAGTCCTGTCTTCACGAGAAATGAGACTAAGTAACCAAAGGGCCGCACAAAATCAGCATCTGACTTAAGACTTGGCATATAGTTGGCATTTAATCATTGCATGTTGAGTTAATCTGAATTAATAACTGTATAAACATATCGCAGTCAACATCATAGGTGAAGCTAATAGTCGAAGGCAGAAAAGGTTAATTTAAAAATAGACTGATCAGGGCACCTGGCTGGCTTAGTCAGAAGAGCCCGTGACTCTTGATCTCGGGGTTTGAGTTCGAGCCCCACTCTGGGCATAGAGAGTACTTAAATAAATCAACTTTAAAAAAAAAATAAAACTAAGGGCGCCTGGGTGGCTCAGTCGATTAAGCGTCTGTCTTCGGCTCAGGTCATGATCCCAGGGTCCTGGGATCAAGCCCCACATTGAGTCCCTGCTCCACAAGAAGCCTGCTTCTCCCTCTTGCACTCCCCCTGTTTGTGTTCCCTCTCTCTGTCAAATAAATAAAATCTTTAAAAAAAATAATAAATTAATTAAAATTTAAAAAATTAGAAATAAAAAATAGATCGAGTTCGGTTTTCCTTTTTCTTTTAGCCCCCTCCAGAGTTATGCACTTAATAAGTGCTCAATAAGTATTTTGAATACTTTTTTATTTGAATACAAACCTATTTCTTGTTCAAATATTTTTTTTGAGTACTTTCAAAATTAAAAAAAAAAAAAAAACCAGCTTCTCCGTGGCCTTCCTGGTGGATGTCAAATTTGGAATTTGCAGGATCTCTCGTGAGGGACAATATCATGGAACATCTGCCGTTGGGACCATCATGGAGGATGCTGTGGGTGCCGGACCAGAAGTCTTGCTTAAGAGTCCTCGTTCTCAGTTATCACTGTCATATGCAATTGAAGCTGATCTAGAGTATAGATTGCCCTAAGAAAAAGTTTTGGGGGGGGGCAGCTTCAATTCAAGTTTTGGCTCCTGGAGAAACGCTGTCTGTGGACACCAGGCTGAGCTGACGCCCGCAGCTATGGCAGCTGCTGAAGGGCAGCTGGACCCTCATCATGCAAAGGCTTCATGAAGCCACTCTGCAAACTCAAGGAAGTGAACACACGCATGGCCGTCAGTGGCCTCAGAAGACAGGGCAGGCCACGGCTAGCTGCTTCGGGCTCAGAGCGCTCTCCTAATAAGATTCGCCTCTTAGGGGCTGGCTCCCGTTCAGCCAGCTAGTTTCATAGCTGCTAAGTAAATCCGTCCTCATAATTAGCCCCAGAACAAATGCATGGTGCATATCACAAGGAGGGGCCATACAGAAATTCTTTACTCTGGCTGGAAAAGTAGCCAGTGGTGTGTGCCTTTCACAGATGGAAGACCATCATCCATGGGCTGAAAAAGATAGTTTCCACCCAACAGGTATTTCGACCCCACGTTCACAGTGTTTGGACCTTTGAACTGGCACACCGTGTAAAAGACGATGCTTTTGTGTGAGTTTAACCTTCAGCTCAGACTCCAGGCAGAGCCCCGAATTGGTGAATCTGTAAGTTAGTGTCTTCTGTTAGACAGATGTTGGCTTTCAGCTTGGTCCCCATTAGCTGGTCAAAAGCTGACTCTACCGGAAACGCTCTCATATGGCTAACAGTCGAACATCTGAAGCTTCCTGGCGTAGTCCATTCGCAAACTATCATTTCGGGAGACCTAAATCAAGAGCAGGTGCTAAGAAAGATAGACCAGTAAGTGAATCCGTGCAATTGTGCACATTGCTCTGTGGGCATGCATTGCAGGTAGTGTGTTATCAGTCACAAACAGACCAGAACCCGACATGAATTTCGCCGAGGAGCAGAGCCCTCCTCAGGAGGAAGCACAGAGTTCTCAAATAACCAGATTTAAAAGACTTTCCGTTAAAAGGATTTTTAAGGACTACAAAACCACGCAAATTAGGAATTAGGATGGAAGGTAATTTTGCAGGACTAATTTTGCAGGGGAACCCAAATTGGAATGACCTTGCTTTCCAGACAAGCAAATATAGTGATTTTTGAGTTCTGAAAACCCGGACTGCAGGCACGTACTTTCCAGCAGTAACAAACATCTCATCCCGGCACCTCGAGAAGATCGCTGTGGTGGCATTCCCCACGTTGAGGCCGGCCGCGGGACTGCCACAGATGGCTTCTCTCTTCGCTATGCTCCACACGACCACACTGCCAAAACGAGAGGGACCGAAGAAGTCAGGGGGAGACAGGCTCTCAAAAGAACAAACAGGTTTTTTTTAGTGGTTCTAGAAAGAAAAAAAAAAAAAAGGAACGAAAGAATTACACTGACCCCCAGATGTCTCCTGTGTCACACTGGATATTAGAAGACAAGCAGGTGACACTTCAAAGGTTTTGAAGAAAAATGATAATGAGGCTAGAACCCAGTGACCCCATCAATGAAGCCTGATGCTAAAATAAAGACATTTTCAGATAAGCAAGGCATAAAAGTTTGCCACCCATTTATCTCATGTAAAAATATTTACTTGGAGAAGTATTCCAGAAAAAAAATAGCACAAGGACAAGAATGATGTCAGGCAGTGCTTCCAAATGTGACCGCGGACCAGAGTCACATGGAGGGCTTGCTCGGAGGCTGCCGGGACTCACCCACAGAGTTTCTGAGTCAGCAGGTCTCGGGGGGTTGTGGGGGGGCGCCTGAGATTTCACTTTTCTAAAAAGTGCCCAGTGATGCTGATGCTGCTGGTCTGGGGACCACACTTGGAGAAGCACTGCGTTGCGTTCTGTTTCCTTCTCTCTGGGTGCAATCACACAACTTAGTCCTAAATTGAATGTGTTCAGACAATAATACCAAAAATGCTGGGGAACATCTGAATCAAAATTTAGAGAAAAAGGAATGCAGATGTCACAAACTTTGTTAATGTAAAATCGTGTCTGGCTATGCTTCCCAAATTTCCTCCATGTAGAAGGTATTATCACAGGGGTTCTAAAATCCAGGTAGAACCAAGATCGGTAGGAATGGGGAGGTAGGAGGTAGTGTAAGAGCCATAATTTTTTCTTTTTTCTTAGTAGGAAATTGATAGATACCATCTGAAGTAGAAAACTTGAGAGGCATATCACCCCCCCCAAAAAAGACTCTTAAAACCAAGTACCTCATGCCCAAGAGAAATGAAAACACACATCCACACCAAATCTTGTACATGAATGTTCATAACAGCATTATGAACAATAGCCTGAAAGTGGGAAAGACCCACAGCCCCATCAACTGATGGATGAAGAAAATGGGGTGCAGCCATACAATGGAATATTATTGGACACTAAAAAGAATGAAGGACTGATACATACCACAGTATGGATGAACCTTGAAAACATTACACTTAATAAAGAAAATCAGTCACAAAAGGCTACCTGTTGTATTATTCCACTTACGTGAGACAGTGAGAGCAGGAAAAACTATAGAGATGGAAAGTACGTCAGTGGTTGCCCGGGGCTGAGGGGGTAATGGTGGAGCAGGAATGGGGAGTGATTGCTAATAGGCAGAGGGTCTCTTTTTGGAGTGTTTAAAATGCTCTACAATTGTTTGTGGTGGTGGTTGCACAACATGACATGTAAAAAATGTCTTTGGGGAAGTAGTTCAGCAAAAAGAAAGAAAGAAAAGAAAAGAAGAGAAGAGAAAAGAAAAAAGAAGAGAAAGAAAAGAAAAAAAAGAAGGGAGGGAGGAAAGGAAGGAAGGAACAAGGAAGGAAGAAGAAGGAAGGAAGGAAGGACCCCCTCAGATAACCACTATACCAAAATGCATACAGCCATACACTTTAAATGGGTGAATTTTGTGGTATGTGAAATATATCTCAATGAAATATAAAAAGAAATCCCCGTGCTCCTTGGGAGAGCTCTTCACGTGGAAGGGCTATGAATTCTGAATTCTTGTGCATAGCAGGATGACATCCTTTCTTTATAAACCATGGACATGGTATAGCTTCCATTTTCCAAAAACAGGTTTAAAATTTAAAAACAAATAAAAGGCACTGACATAGTGCGTTGGCCAAACAAATTCCAGCATATCTGGTATACAATGGTATACAACGCAGTCATTGCAAAGAATAAGATCTGTGTCTGCACAAACCCACAGGGAATATGACCTTGGTATAAAGTTAATCAAAAAGCAGGTTGTTGTCAGTAGATGCAGAGAAAGCATTATACAAAGTACGACATTCATCCATGATAAAAACGCTCAACAAGGCAGGTCTAGAGGGAACATATCTCAACGTGATGAAGGCCATATATGAAAAACCTACAGCTTACATATCACACTTAATGGTGAAAAACTGAGAGGCTTTTCCTCTAAAATCAGGAACAAGACAAGAATGTCTTCTCTCACCACTATTATTCAACATAGTACTGGAAGTCCTAGCCACAGCAATCAGACAAGAAAAAGAAATAAAAGGCATCCAAATTGGTAAGGAAGAAGTAAATTGTCACTATTTGCAGATGACATGATATTATATACAGAAAACCTTAAAGATTCCACCAAAAAAACTACTAGAACATATAAAAGAATTCAGTAAGGTAGCAGGACACAAAAATTAAAATACAGAAAATACATTTCTCTACACTAATAACAAAGTGACAGAGAGAGAAATTAGGAAAACTATCCCATTTGCAATTGCACCAAAAAGAATAAAATACCTAGGAACAAATTCAACCAAGGAGGTGAAAGACCTGTACTCCGAAAACTATAAAACATTGATGAAAGACATTGAAGACAACACGAACAGATGGAAAGACATGCTATGCTCATGGACTGGAAGAACAAATATTGTTAAAATGTCCATACTGGACTCAAAGCAATCTACAGATTGAATGCAATTGCTATAAAAATACCAGCATTTTTCACAGAAGTAGAACATATAATCCTCACATGTGTATGGAACTACAAGAGACCCTGAGTAGCCAAAGCAATTTTGGGAAAAGAAAGAACATTCCAGATTTCAAGATTACTACAAAGCTATAGTGATCAAAACAGTATGATACAGGGACAAAAGCAGACACCTAGATCAAAGGAACAGAATAGAGTCCAGAAATAAATCTGCACTTTTATGGCCAATTAATCTATGACAAAGGAGGCCAGGATATACTGGGTGGCTCAGTCAGTTAAGCATCTGCCTTCAGTCGTGATCTCAAAGTCCTGGGATTGAGCCCCATATCAGGCTCCCTGCTCAGTGGGGAGCCTCTCTCTCCCTGTCCCTCTGCCTACCGCTCCCCCTGCTTGTGAGCTGTCAAATAAATAAATAAAATCTTTAAAAAAAAAAGAATATACAATGGGGGAAAGACAGTCTCTTCAATAAATGGTGTTGGGAAAATTGGACAGCTACGTGCAAAAGAGTGAAACTGGACCACTTTCTTACACCATACACGAAAATAAACCCAAAATATATTGAAGACCTAAATGTGCAACCTGAATGCATAAAAATCCTAGAAGAAAACACAGGCAATAGCTTCTTTGACATGGGCCATAGAAACATTTTTCCAAATACCTCTCCTTTGGCAGGGAAACAAAAGCAGAATTAAACGAGTGGAACTACACCAAAACAAAAAGCTTTTGCACAGCGAAGAAAACCATCAACAAAACAAAAAGGCAACCTACTGAATGGGAGAAGATACTTGCAGATGACATATATGATAAGGGGTTAATGTCCAAAATACATAAAAAAAAAACCTTATATAACTCAACACTAGAAAAAAAAATCCAATTAAAAATGGGCAGAGAATCTGAATAGACATTTTTCCAGAAAAGGTATACAGATGGCCAACAAACACATGAAAAGATGCTCAACATCACGCATCATCAGGGAAATGCAAATCAAAACCACAATGAGATACCACCACACCTGTCGGAATGGCTAAAATCAACAACACAAGAAACAACAGGTGTTGGAGAGGATGTGGCGAAAAGGAAACCCTTGTGCATCACTGGTGGGAATGCAAACCGGTGCAGTTACTGTGGAAACAGTATGGAGGGCCCGCAAAAAGTTAAAAATAGAATTACCCTATGATCCAGTAATTCCGTTCCTGGGTATTTACCCAAAGAAAATGAAAACACTAATTCAAAAAGATATATATGCACCCCTGTGTTTACTGCAGCATTATTTACAATAGCCCAGATCTGGAGGCGGTCCAAGTGCCCAACAATGTATAGAATTGTTGAATCATTATATTGTGCACCTGAAACTAATATAACCCTGTTCATTATGCCTGAAAAAAATATTTTTAACAAATAAAATTTAAAATGAAAATGCAAAACACCCGCCCAAACCAAAAAGCAGGTTCCATTACATTGATAGCATAACATTAATGCAAAATAGTTCCATAAGCAGGTTACAAAATATTTAAAAAATATATATATGCACATACAAACTGCAGAATGTCCAGTGCAGTTCCCGGCATCCTTTCTGTTCCTCCTCATCTGTGGAGAAGCCTGGTGGTTTGGGTCCAACGGGCCCTCGCACAAGTTCAGGGCTGACCCCTGTCTGAAACCAGTGGACAGAACCCCACCCTCCTTGCCCCCACTGTGACTATTCATCTTCCGGGCATCTCTCTGGTAGGGGCTGGGCTGGGGGTGGCCTGATTGCCAAGCTCTGAAGAATCTCTGGGGGTGGGATCCAGGCCTCAGTCGTTCCAAAATGTCCTCAGGGGATTCCAGCGTGCACCCAGGATGGAGAACAGCCACTTTAAGTTGAGCTGACACTGGTAATGGTTGATTTCTGGATACGTGTCTTATGAAAAACCGTCAAATGGGACAGCCCAGGGAAAGTGAGCATGCTTATGGGATGGGGGGAATAATCATCAAAGGAGGAGTCTCATGAAAATTCTGCTGATTTGCTATCTAGTAAGAGAACTGTCAAGATATAACTGCACACAGATGTAAATTTCCTTTGGGGCGCCTGGGTGGCTTGGTCAGTGAAGCATCTTCCTTCGGCTCAGGTCATGATCTTGGGGGTCCTGGGATCGAGTCCCGCATCGGGCTCCCTGCTCAGCGGGGAGCCTGCTTCTCCCTCTCCCTCCCCACACTTGTGCACTCTCTCAAATAAATAAATAAAATCTTTTTTTAAAAAAAGGTAAATTTCCTTTGTAATAGACCCGCAAAGCTTGAATAAGAAACTATCTGTAAGAGTTCACCGAAGTATTAAATCCCACACAAACCTGGGACGCTCCTGTTTTTCTTCTACAGACTACGCCCCTTTAGCATTCACGTGGGACTAGGTACCGCGTTGATTGCTCTTTCTGACACAATGCTTTTACATCTTTTTCCTCCGAATTTCATGTGTCTGTATTCTCTGCCTCCTACACTGGACTCTTGAGTTCCTCAGTGGGGGCAAAGATGGTGTCTCGGGCAAGGCAGGTTAAAAATGCCACCTTTGGGGTCACATTGCCAGGGTGGCTCTCCCAGCTCTGCTACTTACCGGTTGGTGGTGTTCATCCCTCACCTGTCACACAGCCGCAGTAGCTCCCACCTCAGGTTAAGGAGATAACACGGCTAAAGTGTTCAATACACACCTGTCACACAGTAAGTGCCCCCGTCCCCCACCACCCGAAAATTAGCTCTTGTCATTGACAATGGTGATGATGATGATGATATCTTTCTTTTACAGCAAAGGTGCTCAAATTCAGCTGCACATTGGAATCACCTGGGAAGTGTTGGGGCCCCCTAAAGCCCGACTCATCAAATCCAGCTTTCTGAAGGTGGAGCCAGGTATCAGTGATTTCTAAAGCTCCCCAGGGGGCACCTGGGTGGCTCAGATGGTTAAGCCTCCGCCTTTGGCTCAGGTCATGATCTCCAGGTCCTGGGATCAAGCCCCGGGCTCCCTGCTCAGCCGGGAGTCTGCTTCTGCCTCTCCCCCTCCCCCTGCTTGTGTTCTCTTTGTCTCTGTCTCTCTTTCAAATGAATAAATATAAATAAATAAATAAATAAAGCTCCCCAGTGGGATGTGATGTGCATCAAAGGTGGAGATCTGTGGCCCTACGGTATTTTCCCCATAAGCTTTTCACATGACGCACAGCTGAATAGGGACAGGGCAACAGAGAATGTCCGGCAGGGGGTGCAGGAGGGTGCTGGGGGAGAGGGTGCATGACATACCTAGAAATAAACGTGTTGAGTTCATTACCTTCCGTCATCTGGGCCTCCGAGTGATACCAAGTATAAATCATTTGGTGAAAAGGCCAGCGCTTCGATTTTGCCCTTGTGAAGTGACAGTCGGGCAATCAGCTCCCTTTTCTTATAATCCCACAAAATGATGTCTGCCTGGGAGCGAGAATACACTGTCAGATCACAGACCGGCTTCAGAAGAGTCTGAGGGGAGAGCTCCCTGCCTTGGTGAGAAGTAATCAGTAATTGCACTTTTTCTGGAAATTAGATCATGTCTTACATATACAACCGCAAGAAACTGGCAATAGTTTTTAAGTTAAGCAGGGACTAAAAAAATAAATAAATAAAAATAAATTAAGCAGGGACTTTTGGTTCCTGAGCATTATCAGTCCGCAAGCTGCAGGGTCTGGTGTGAACACCAAAATACTTTACTCCCAGCCTGAGGGAATGAAGATGAGCTCAAAGAGGAGGCAAGAGGAAAAGGAGGGGAAGGACGTGAGCACAGAGCTGACCTGGAAGGGGGTGGGTTTTCGGGGGGGGGGGCGCACCTCTGTACTGATTTACAGGGAGCTATTTTAAAGCACACTCACCTTGAAGCCCATGAACGTGACCTGTCCGGAGGCTATGTAAGCCCCACTCTTGGAGATGGTCACACAGGAGACATTGTTGCCGTGACCGTGCAGGAAATTCTGTTCCTGTGTGTTTATCGCCTGAATCAGGATTGTGCAGCCCAGAGGGTAAATCAGATGCTCCTGGTCAGGATGGCATTTCAGGCCAGTGGGCACATGTCCTGAAAGAGTAATCATTAGAAAAATAAATAAGAAAAAATAAAAATCGTCCTAATTAGGGGCGCCTGGCTGGCTCCGCTGGTAGAGCAGGTGACTCTTGATCTCTGGGTTGTGAATTCAAGCCCCAAGTTAGGCATGGAGCTTACTTAAAACAAATTTGTTTTAAAAAGTAATAATTTGGTGAAGTGGCCAATTTTTAAAGAATTGGAGACAAAAGAGAGCACTTTTGGAATAAACCTGATTTCAACTAAAATAAGTGTGTTGTGTGTGTGTGGGTGTGTGGGGGGTTAATGCATGTAATTTTATTCCACCGACAAGGTCAGCCTAGTGGATCACTTCTCAGACTCTAAAGTGTATAAAATCACCAGGGGATCTGGTTAAAATGCAGATTCGGATCTGAGGTCTGGAGAGGGGCTGAGATTCTGCATTTCTGACAAGCTCTCAAGAGATGTTGATGCTGGTCCAGCAACCTCACTGTTGGATAGCAAGGCCCCAGGGCCAAGTTCGCAATGCTGAAAAGCAGGATTTTCTCGGTGCCGGAAATAGGAGAGCAGCCTGTCTTGGTGGGTGCAGAGGCACGAGGAATGTGAATTCACTGCCTGGGGCAGAAGTTTGGTAAAGGGGTGCCTGGGTGGCTCAGTCGGTTAAGCGTCTGCCTTCAGCTCAGGTCATGATCCCGGGGTTCTGGGATCGAGTCCTGCAGCAGGCTCCCTGCTCAGTGGGGAGTCTGCTTCTCCCTCTTCCTGTGCCCCTCCCCCCTTCCTCGTGAACTCTTTCTCTCTCAAATAAATGAATAAAATCTTAAAAAAAAAAAAAGAAGTTTGGTAAAGATAATTTGTTTCTAAGGCACCACCAGGCACCCTAAAGAAGCCAGGCTCAGTTTGAGACCCGCCCCCCATCCTCCAGGTATTTGCCAAGAACCATCTCAAGAATTACAAACCTTTGTTATATGTTTTAATATGACATAGACAGAAGTCCTTCCTTATCACTCAACTTTGGGTCAGAATTTTGGGCGTTGTGATGAGGGAAAAGAAGCCTGGCTGAAGACAAAGCATAAGCCGACAACCTACAACCTCTCCCCACCTCCCACTCCTGGGTGGGACGTGTGTGACATTCTTCCAGGAAGCTCCCAACTATCTTAATGTTAATGCCTTGCTAGAGGGGAAAAACAACCTTAACTTGACAATGGCAAGGCCTCCAGCATCTTGTAGGTACTCTTTGGCATATGAAAGTTCTCTTGAAACCTCCCTTTTCCTTACCTCCCCCAACCCTATAGTATATCATCAGCCACCCCTCACAACCCTGGGGCAGCAGCTCTTTCTGCCCACGGGTCCTGTTCCTGAGCTTTAATAAACCACGTATTTGCACCAAAGATGGCTCAAGATCTTTAGTCATCAGCTCCGGACTCCACCTCACTGAACTTCATCTATATCCCAAAACCACATCATTTGTGCTTGATGTTATTTTACAATATAAACTGTAAAGTCTGGTTGATTAGTTAAAAATCATTTCAAGTGGAGTGGTATTCAATGTGTAGATTAAGGAAAAATAATTTTTATAATAATACATGCGATCTCCTTTCTAAAAGCAGGATGTGTTTTTCCATGAAGTCTCCCTTCAGGATTTCCAGTGGCATTTTCAATTTTTCCTCATAAAGATCTCATACATTTCTTAGTACATTTATTCCTGGGTATTTTAAAATCGTTCTATGGCTATTTCCTACTCCATCAAAAGAGTCATAAATATTTATTAATATCATCTTCTGGTCTTTTAATGAATTCATCTTTTACATTTAATTCCCTCTAGAATTTATTTTGGTGCATAATGGGATTCCAGTAGCTAAATAGATTTTTTTTTTTTGCTCAAATTGCCAAATATATTTATTGAATAAATGATTTCTCCTGCTTTGAATTCATTCCTTTTTCATGCAGTAGGTTCTCCAAAGACTAAGCTTTGTGTCCCTGGGAGTGAGCTATTCATATATTTATTCAGTTGCAGTTACCTTATGACCATATGACTATCCATATGGAAAAAGTAAAATTAGATCCAACTTCACACCATCCATAAAGAACACATTTCAGGTAGATCGAGGACCTAATTGCGACAAACAAGACTTAACATGTACACAAGTTGTAGGAAATGACTTCTTCAACACGCCACAAAAAGAACAAATCCTAACAGAAAAGGCCAATATATTAATCCAGTTATGTTAACAATTTAAATTTTTTCCAGAATATACAAAGAGCTAAAGCAAAGAAATAAGACACAAACTGCTTTAACAGAAAGATATGCCAAGGATGGGAACAGGCAATTAATGAGGGGGTAAACTCAAAAGTCAATAAACATATGAAAAGATAGGCAACTTTGCAAGTATCAGGAAATGCAAATTACATCCCAAAGGAGATACCGTTTCATCTCCATCATAATGGTTAAAATTAAAAAGGCATTAAAGGGCATCTGGGTGGCTCAGTTAGTTAAGGGGCTGCCTTTGGGTCAGGTCATGATCCCAGGGTGCAGGGATCAAGCCCCACATGGGGGGGCGGGGAGGGGGGTGGGGGGGGCGCACTGTAGAGTCTGCTTCTCTCTCTCCCTCTGCCTGCAGTTCCCCCTGCTTGTGCTCTCTCTTTCAGTCAAATAAATATATAAATAAAATAAAAAGGCTGATAATAGGGAGATTAGTGGTGATGTGGATCGGAAGGGAACACTCATACATTAAGTTGTGGGAAGGTACATTAGTGGAATCGTTTAAAACAACACACCCGTATTCAGTATGGCTGAATATGCACGCACCCTCGGACCTAGCTATTCCACTCTTCGGTATATAACCTAGAGAAATACTTGCAAGGGTGCCCATGGGCCACTACAGAGGTGTTCGCTGTGGTACTGTTTGTATTAGCAGAAAGTTGCAAATAAACTCAAAGACCCTCAACAACGGATAATGAATGCTGGCCTATTTACAGGGCGAGTAGCGGAGGTAAAATAAATTAATCAACATGAGCAGACTGCACAAATGCTCGGTGAAAAAAAGCAGGCTTCAGGGGCACCTGGGTGGCTCAGTCAGTTAAGTGTCTGCCTTTGGCTGAGGTCATGATCCCAGGGTCCTGGAATCGAGCCCCGCATCGGGCTCCCTCCTCAGCGGGAAGACGGCTTCTCCCTCTCCCTCTGCCTGCAGGTCCCCGCTTATGCTCTCTGTCAAATAAACAAATAAATAAAATCTTTGTTTTTAAATTTTATTTATTTATTTGACAGAGAGAGACAGTGAGAGCAGGAACACAAGCAGGGGGAGTGGGAGAGGGAGAAGCAGACTCCCAGCTGAGCAGGGAGCCCGATGCGGGGCTCGATCCCAGGACCCTGGGATCATGACCAGAGCCGGAGGCAGACCCTTAACGACTGAGCCACCCAGGCGCCCCAAGTAAATAAAATCTTTAAAGAAAAGAAAAGCAGGCTTCAGAATGCGTCCAGGATGATATTTCTAGAAAAATATAGAAGTATGCAACTTTGTACTATAAATTGTTTATATATAGCATATCTAATATTTTATGTGTACAGTAAAATTTAAAAACATAGCTAGAAAGAATACACATTAACTTCAGGCTAGTGGTTGTCTCTAGAGAGGGAGAAAGGATAGGATTGTGTGTCAGGAGAGAGGACTTAAAATGTGTATTTATTTCTTAAAAAATTAACTCAAAGAAGAAAAGGTATCAAAATTTGCTAATTCTGCGTGCAATACTCAGTATTTATTGTGGCATTCTAAATTTCTGTTTAAGTATTTTATGATAAAAATAAAAGAGCCCTATAATACCCCCTGCCCAGGGTAAACCATTAACAAGCAGATACGTATGTCTTCAGATTTATTTTCTTTGAGTTTAGTAATTAGGGTTCCTGGTTGCAAACAAGAAAGATCATTTCTGGCAGAACTTAAGAGGAAAAATAATTTCGTGGAAGGAATACAAACAGCTCACAGAACTGGTAGGAAGTATGGGAAATCACACTTGAAAAAGAGGTAGGACCAGTAGGTGGGCGAGACCAAGCGACATGAACTAAGGCATTCTCATTCCCACCGGGCTCTGCTCTTATGTCGCACTCCTCCTGAAGCGGGGAGGCTCTGGTGGGAACTTCCCGCTGGCTGAGCCCATGATGTCACCTGTCTCTGAACTGGCTGCCAAAGAGTTATGAGAGGAAGCATCTGCCCCCTTTAAGACCTGAGCAAAGGCAGAACAACTCGCAGCCCCTTGCCTGTTTTGGGATTCTCCTCAAATAAAAGGATATCACACATGTCCCCTAGAATGAATACGTTTCCCTCCTTTCTCCATATATACTCAGCCCCACCTCTCCCCACCTCTCTGTCTCTAACACACACACACACACACACACACACACACACACACACACACACACACACAC
>NW_027397105.1:4027992-4065119 GCF_003265705.2 Callorhinus ursinus | reverse complement strand
ACTATAACAGGCTCATACCATGCATACTATTGGGCAAGTTGCATTTTACACTTAATTTATCTTGGACATCTTTCCTTGTTCTTCCCCTATAGATCTTTTTTTTTAAAGATTTTATTTATTTATTTGACACAGAGAGAGAGAGAGAGAGAGAGAGCACAAGTAGGCAGAGCAGCCGGGAGATGGAGAGGGAGAAGCAGGCTCTCCACTGAGCAGGGAGCCCGATGCGGGGCTCAATCCCAGGACCCCAGGATCATGACCTGAGCTGAAGGCAGACGCTTAACCGGCTGAGCCACCCAGGCACCCCTTCCCGTAGAGATCTATCTCATTTTTCTTAAGGGCTTTGCAGTATTTTGTTGTACAAAAGGACTATAATTTTAAAAATAATTTACTGGGGTGAAATTCACATAACATAAACCATTTTGAAGTGGACAATCCAGTGGTAGGTAGTACGTTCACACTGTCTACAACCACCACCTCTGTCTAGTTCCAGAACATTGCTGGACTACAACTGTTTTTAAACCAATTTCTTACCAATGGTCAGTTGGGTTTCCTCTGGTATTTGGGCTATGACACACAATACCATAGCGAATCCCACAGTACATACTTTTTTGGAAACTTGAATAAGTGATTCAAGTTTTAGACGCCCAAAGATTACCCTCATTAAAAATCATAATGGGTACTATAAAACCTCTTTCAAAAAGGTTGTAAAATTTATTCTTCTGACAATAGTAATTGAGAGCCATTTGTTATTCTCACCCTACTATTATCCCCAGGTGTAGCTTTGCCAGTCTGAGAAAAAAGAGTCATTGTTAAAAAAGGGATTTTTGTTTGTTTGTTTTTTGTTTTTAGCATTTTGAGCTAGTAGCCATTTATATTTCTTTGCCTATTTCAGGGGTCAGCAAATATTTTCTATAAAGGGCCAGATAGTAAATATTTTAGGCCTTAGGGACCACAGTTACTCAAGTATGCTACTGTAGAGTAAAATCAGACATCGACAATATATCAACAAATGCACATGGCTGGGCTCCAAAAAAACTTCATTTAAAATCCCAGCAGAGGGCCAGATTTGGCCAACAGGCTATAGACTGCAGACCCTTGATCTATTGTTTTATTGTTGCTGTTTTTAGTTTAGAAACTCTTTGCATGATAGGATAATCATGGGCTTATGGACTCCAGTCAATTGATAAATGCGGCTATTCTTGCGCTAATACCAAATTCTTAATAACTATAGCTTTATAAAATGTTTTCATAATCAGTACAACTATATTTGGTTTGCTTACGTAATAAATGCCTGTCAAAATACGATACCTAGAATAGTCAAGTGCCATTACACATTTACACCCTCAAGTTAAAAATCACAAAACTGTAATGTAACTCTGCAAGGAGTTCTGGTGTCAAAATGAGAAAAAGGGGATTTGCATTGGCTTCTAATTTGTTTCCATGTGAAAGCTATACTGGGTCATGGCCATGGGAGGTATTGGAATATAAGGGACCGTGTATTTACTCTTAGAGCTCTACAAAACAGCATGAACTCAGTCCGAGCTCTGTGTGTGAAGCTCTGCACTGGTCACTGGTGTGACCCCCTGCACTCGGAGGTCACTCACTCACTTCACCAATGACCTTGTCACCAGCCAACTTCTCAGATGCACTAAGCACCCACTTTCTTTTCTTCTTCTTCTTTTTTTTTAAAGATTTTATTTATTTGACAGAAAGAGACACAGTGAGAGAGGGAACACAAGTGGGGGGAGTGGGAGAGGGAGAAGCAGGCTTCCCGCTGAGCAGGGAGCCCGATGTGGGGCTCGATCCCAGGACCCCGGGATCATGACCGGAGCCGAAGGCACACGCCTAACGACTGAGCCACCCAGGTGCCCCAGCACCCACTTTCTATTAGAAACTATTAAACTAAAACGAAGAGTCGAGATCCAAGTCCCAGAATGGGCCTAAAACTTTAGTCTTTTGCTCTGCATCTGGATTACTACAATGTTAAAACTTTCAGGCTACACAACGCACTTAAAAAAAAAAGTTTGCTTTTTCTAAAATGTAACGCATTGCTTGTTTCCATCCTTCACACACAACATCAAAGAGAGCTTCCCCCCTTTAATGTTCAAAATAACAGGCAGTCATAAAGAAGATGTGAGCTGAACCAGCAGGCATCCCCAGATCCGGAGCATCTCTCCCCTCCAGCTCCCCCTGGCGTCCTTTCCGCCTTTTATCGGGGTCTGAAATCTTCACCATTACGAGTTCTTCTTGGGTTAGGGGACAAGACCACCCCCTAAAGCGGCTGCTCACACCCACATTCGGTCCCCAGCCCTTTCTCATAGCACATCAGCTGGGATTCTAGGAGTTTCTTGATCCCAGGGGCCGACCCGGACTTCGCAATCCCGCGGCTGCCGAGGGGCGGGCAGCTTTGGGCGCTGCGCGAGGGCTTAGGGCCAAGGCAGAGCTGACCAGCGGGGAGAAGGGTTACGGCCGCCTTACTCATCCTCGGGCCCGGGGAGGAGGCCCTTGTCCCTTTTAGGTGCTGCGAAACCATCCTAGTCCCTGAGACTTGGAGCGAGGAAGTGACATCAGGACTTTGGGGCAGGAGGGAGCTTGGCCCCGGCCAGTGTCCCGCGCTACCTTCCAGGTGCACCCGGTGTCCCACGGTCCCTGTTTGCACTACTCGTCCCCGGGGCTTGCAAACCGCCCAGCCCAGACACGCTCGAGGCCTCACCGTTGAAGCCGATCACGGCCTCAAGCTCCAGCTCGGCCACCTCGGCTTTGAGCGACATTTGGTTCTCCATCCTCTGGAGACTGGGCTCTCCCCTCCGCTCGGCCTCCGGCGGCGCAGCGTCTTCTGGTCGGTATGGTAACGGACGTGCGCATGCGCACCAGACCCACGCCCGCGCGGACTCCCGGCTGCCTCGCCCCGAGCTCCCCCTGCAAAAGGAATGGGGCTTCTTTTTTCCCCCTATTTCCCTAGAAATTTAGGGGCGCTGAGGGCACGCTTTCCCTCCACGTCCGTGACTTTGTTTCCTAACCATAGAATCAAGCACCGAGTGTCATTTAAGGAAGCCTGCTATAAGATAATATATAATGGCCACTTCTTTGGGTCCCTTGTTTGAAGTAGGATTGAAGAGAATTTTTAAGCTTTCTTGAGCTATCACTTCGCATGTAAAATTCACTCTAAGTGAGTTTTGGTAAATTTATGCAGTTGGGCAACTATGCCCACTGTCCAGTTTTGCTTTTGTTTTTTGTTTAAAGCACGATGAAATTTCCGGTAACTGCTGGAGGTCTTGAGATGCTCCCACCTTCCGGGAAAAATGCTTAGATTTTAGTTCCAACCATTTTATTTTAATTGCGCCCGGCTGTTCGCGTCTCTCGGTGGGAGCGGATTAGGTTAGATTGCTCCAACCTAATGTTCCCTGGGGGCCGCTTCCCTTTCTTGATAATCCTTTTGGCCCCCCCCCCCCCCCGCCCCGTGCACGCTGTCCCGGCAAACTCCGGGTTCCGGTCGCGCCCGGGCCGAACCGCGGGGTATGAGCCGCGCGGGCCGCCGTAGTCAGCTGCCGCGAGCAGGAAGTGTCCGACGGCGGGCGGAGACTGCACGATGGCCCCGGACCCCTGGTGAGCCCCGCGCGAGGGCGGCCGAGGCGAGGGTCCGCGGGGGAGGCCGGGCCTCCGGGGAGCCGGCGGGAGCCGGGCTCTGGGGCCGGGGAAGCCCCTCAGGGTGAGGGGCGGGGCAGCAAGGCCCCTTCCCGTGCGCAGGGAGACCGCGCCGCGTCCCGCCACCCTCGGTGCTCGCAGGGGTGGCCCGGGAGGGGGACAGGGTGGACTCCGGGGAGCCGGGGGCTAGTACCGAATCCCGGACACGTGCCTTTAGCCCGTCTCGGCTGCATCTGGCCGCGGGGATATCCCGCTCGTCCTGGCTGCGGAGCTGGCTGGTGCAGGCTTCCTTGGACTCCCGGGAAAGTGAAGTTCAAGTCACCTTCTTGGGGAATGCCGGTCCATCGGGTGACCTCCCCTCTCTTACTTCCCAGGCGGAGAAACCGAGGTTCAGAACCCACGGTCACCCGCCAGTTAGCAACCAGTTCGCGCTAGGATCTTGTGGGCCCTTCAAAAAACTTAGAGGAATCAGGGAGGGGAAATTACGCATTTGTTTATAAGGCATTTAACCCTTATCTGAGTATCTTGAAGGCTGTTCCTGCTGCAGCAACTCTGCAGTAAAAAAAAAAAAAAAAAAGCTGATAAGGGTCGTTCCTTCAACCAATTAAGTCCTAAGGACTGAATGATGAAAAGACACAAGGTCTGATCCTAAGGAACATACTACTACGGCATGTCGGACTGTAGTTTTGTTTGTTTGTTTAATGATTAAAAGCATATTCTAGCTCTATAAAGTTCTTGTTAATATTTCTGGTATAATTTATAATTGTTTAAATTGTAGGCAGTGTGACTATTAGGAGAATGGGTTGCAGGATCAAAGTTAGCACTACTTTGGATCTAGGTTACCTGCGCCAATGTCACTTGATGTAACTCTAATTTTTTTCCACCTAATTTTAACACTTGTATACACTCTGATAGAAAATTTAGAAAGTACTGAATATTTGCAGAGAAAAAAAAACCCACATCGTCAACTCTTATCATTTGGAATAATAGCTGTTAATGATTTTAAAATGAAAACATTAGTTTATATAGTATGCATATATACACGTATATATGCACACATATATATGGTGTATGTACAAGTATCTCCGCTTCTTGAGACTTCACATTATGCCCCTTTGCTTTTATGAAAGACTTACCTTAGTACCTGTTTTTGCTAACCAAAAGAAATCAGAAGAGGATTTTTGCTTTTGTGAAAAAGAATGGGGGAAGCAAAAATAGCATTCAGCGTTTGTCTTGCAGCAAGCTGTCATAGAGACATTGCACCCCCAGTCAGTAAGAGTAACCCCCCCCAAACTCCTTGCCTGGGAACTGCACTCAGCATCTCAGCATCTCAGCATCAAGCTGTCATAGCTTTGTGAGCATCTGGGCTTTATCTTGGTTTATTTTGTGTATCTGTTAGCAAGATGGGCCGTAAGGTATCAGAAAAGCCCAAGAGAGGTTATTTTTGGGGGGCTAGGAAAGCTCAAAAAATTTTCCGTATATATTTATGGTAATTGGCCCCTTTGCTTTACTCCATTTTGGCTTGGGAAAGGTTTTGTAGGAAGACTATTTTTGGATAGTGAGGGAAACCTGCATGTTTTACAAAGCAAGGAACATTTCTCCGTGTCATTAAATATTTACTGAAAACATTTTTTTTATGGTACGTAATAGTGCATCGTATGAATAACCATAGTTTATTTACTTATTTCCCTCTTTGTAATGTTAGAGTTTGTTTTTGTTTAACTATTGCAAAGACTGCCCCTTTGTTCCATTTCTTATTTCCTCCACTTGCTTTCTGGAAGTGGGGCTATTGGATTGAAGGAGATGAACCATGAGAGACGATGGACTCTGAAAAACAAACTGAGGGTTCTAGGGGGGAGGGGGGTGGGGGATGGGTTAGCCTGGTGATGGGTATTAAAGAGGGCACGTTCTGCGTGGAGCACTGGGTGTTAATACGCAAATAATGAATCATGGAACGCTACATCAAAAACTAATGATGTAATGTATGGTGATGAACATAATAAAAAAATAATAACCGAAGGATATGAACATTTTTAAGGCCCTTGATATGTATTGCTAAATTGCCGTCCACCTCCTGGGAGCTAAACCCCTCACTTTACACATAAGGTAGGATATAAAGCTCAGAGATGGTTATCCATTTAGATTGGTGGAAGCGATCATTGGACCCCAAGCCTCTTCCCCAGTTTATGCTGAGAGCACATCGTGTTTCCTGTTACTCTCAAGGAGTTTGACCCAACGGCTTTCTCATCTGACTGTTGATGGTGAAACAGTGAGGGAACTCTGCTGTGTTAGCATCGGGTACCTTGCAAAGTAGGTTGCTGATGAAGACTTCAGGGCAGAAGGAGTATGGAACGGGACTTTGAAAAAAACCCATGAAAACAGACTTGACTGCATACAGCTTTGCCTTTGTGCTCTTGAAAAATCATATGTCAATGATGCTTTACTCCTGAGGGATATAATGGAATGTATTTTGGCTAATTGAACATAATAATAACAAAAATGGAATATAGCAGTGAGTGACAAGCTCACTTTTTAATAGAAGTAGCAAGTGATTACTGTCTCTTAACTGGTTCATTGCTAGAGTTAATGAACTTTACTGCTGGGGCAACGTATTTGTTGATGATACGTCATTTCTGGAAAAATTACGGTTAAACAGACCTTAACAGTTTTGTATTCTGGTTGGTCCTTTTTTGGGTCTATTCTAAAAACTGTTATGGAAGGTAACATATATACCAAGTGGACTAGTATAATGAACCCCTTTATACTCCTCGCCCAGTTCCTGTAATTACCAATATTCTGCCATACTTATATCATCTCTATCCGCCACGTCTTTTTTCCCCTGAGATTTTTTTTTTAAGTAAATCTCATACATGTATGAATCTAACTGTTGTGCATTCAGTGTTTTTGTGGTAGAACAGGGGCTCAGTTCATAGTCTGGGAACTGCCTCTTTGCTCCCCTTTGTGGCTCCTTGGTCTCTGCCGGGGCATCACCATCCTCTGAGTCAATTAGGCCCGAAAACTCCAATCATCCCCTTTTTCTTCACTCCTCCTATCAGATTACTAAGTCTTTGGTTTTTCTCTTAAATGGCTCTGGCATCTCTTTTATGCCATCTGTTAATGCTGTGGTCCCCTCTTTTAGCCCCGTGCCTCGCAGACAGTAGACACTGGGGACCAGTTAGAGAACTGGAGAGCTGGAGAAGCTTTCTGGTCTCCCGCCACCCCCTTCTCGTTCCCAGCCATTTGTGTAAATGAGTTCAGGTTCCTAAACTAGTGGTGTAGGCCCTTATGTGCTTGGTAACAGTGATGAGGCTGCCCATGACCTCTAGGCCCGTGGTTCTCAAACTGTGGTATGGATCGGAAGACCTGGGGGAGCTTTCACAAGTCCTTGAGTCCAGGTCAAACCCCATTCCAGTTTAAACAGAATGCGTGGGGCTGGGGGCCGGGATTTAGCTGTGATGTTGTTGTTTCAAGATTCCCCTGGTGATTCCAGTGCCAGCGAAGTTTTAGAACCACCGCTCTCCAGGGCTAACGTGGTAATGTGAGGAGTGGGAGCAAAACATCTGGGATTTTGGCCTTCTGCATTTCACAGAACCTCTTCAAGGGCTCACTCAATGTGTGAAAGGGTCCCCCTACAGCTCTGAAGCCCTCTTTCAAAAGTCTCACCTGATTATCCTGGTGTTCGAGGCTCTGCAGAAACTAGCTTCTGTACCCTCTGATGCTGATCCTCCCACCCGGGGCCGTGCAGCCGAATGCACCGGGGACATGTCCTTCCATTTCCTTCCTTTCACCCTTGCTTGCTCCTTGTGCCATCTGCCAAGTCTAGGATGTGTCCCTCCCCCCTGCTTCAACCTTGCAGTTCAGCCCAGGATGCACCCTCTTGGCCCAGCCTAGTCAAGTCTGAGTGCCCTCGGCCGCCAGTTATTCCTCTCACTTTCAGATTTGATGTTTTGCAGGAGCTGTATCGTAACTTATTATTGATCTTCATTGGTATGGTCTGGGACCACAGAGCCAGACCTAAGCTCCTCTTTTCAGAGAGGACAGTATGGAGGGGAAAAGGGGAAATGTGGCAAAGAGGGGCCAGGACCCAGTTTCCTTACCAGCTTCCTTCCTATTTTCTTTTCTTTTCTTTTTTTTTTTTTTTTGGTTGGGGAGAGGGGCAGAGGGAGAGAGAGAGACTCTCAAGCAGGCTCCATGCTCAGTGCAGAGCCTGATGTGGGGCTCGATCTCATGACCCTGAGATTATGACCTGAGCTGAAATCAAGAGTCAGACGCTTAACCGACTGAGCCACCCAGGCGCCCCTTCCCTCCTATATTCTTAATTATGTGTTGTATCACCTGCTCTTTTTCTGTATACATGAACATACACACACACACACACACACACACACACATATGCATGATGCTACTTTAACGTATAGTGGGGAGTTGTTAAAGATCCTACCTCATGGGATGTGAATCAGAATGTAACACTCTTAGCCCAGGACCTGGCCCAGAACAGGTACTCAACTGTTACCCATTGCTGCAATTACTATAGTAAGATCGCCAAGGGAAGCAATCGGAGATTGTTTTTCCCATCACTGAAAAACACATTTGCCAAGTTCCCTCAGTGTAGGTGTAACATGTGGGAGTTCAAAGATGTTAAGAAATGGATCATTTACTTTTTTCAAGCAGAAATTGGGGCATTAGGTGAAGCAGCAGTTTTCAGTATTTGGTACTGGGACAGTCCTGGGAAATATGTTGGTCGTATTGAGCAGACTACCTGGTAGGAGAGATGCTGTGTGTGTGCACACTTAGCTATTCTCTGTGAAACAAATAGTAAGGCCGTCACAGAAGGACAAAATAAGAGACGACTGTGAATTCACTGTGAATTTTTCCAAAGCCTCCAACGCTTTGAATGCCAAATAGAAACTCAGCAAATGTTCTGAGAGAGTTCTGGTAAGCTTAGCTATCAGGAGGGTGTGTGTCCCATGTCCCTAGAGCATTTAGTTTTAGGATGAACACTACTTGCTGTCCCTGTTTTGTAAAGCTCTTCCCCTGCCTGGCTGCCTTCCTCATCTTGCCTGTCACTCTCTTGTTCTTTTATCCTGCTTTATTTTTCTTCTTAGCGCTTGACTACTCCATATTTATTTATCTTATGCCTTTCTCCCTTCGCTAAGCTCCTTGAGTAGGGACTTTGTCCATTTTGTTCACTGCTCTGTTCTCCAGGGCCCAGAACAGTGCTCAGTACAAAGGAGGCCCTCCGTAAATGTTTGCTGAATGTTCTAGAAGTGAATGAATTCAAACACGTGACCGTAGAATGGCGAAGTGGTTAGGAGCAGAGGCTCAGGGCTGGACAGCCTTGGTTTGTGGCTGCTACCTCTTGGGCAAGTTGCTCTACCTCTTTGTGCCTGCTTTTCTCCCTTGTAAGGTGGAGATGGTAATGGGACGCATCTCCTGTTGTTTTTGTGTGGATTAAGTGAATTATTACAAACGAAGCATTCAGGATAGAGCCCAGCTCATCGTTATTTACTGTAATAGCAACACATGTCCCTAGGACTGTCACTATTACTACCCTCTCCTTCTGTTTGAATCTGCGGCTAGAATTAAAAAAAAAAAAAAAACTGAAGCTCAGATAATGCGGAAATCATCTCTTAAAGAACCTTAACATCCTTCTCTCTTTACGACTTCGATGCAGGTTCTCCACGTACGATTCTACCTGCCAAATTGCACAAGAGATTGCCGAGAAAATCCAACAGCAAAATCAGTATGAAAGAAATGGTGAAAATACAATCAGGGTAAGACCAGGAGGAAATTAGTCCTTCGAATGATTTCTTTGAGCTTGGACGTCTGAAAACCCTCCTGCTGCTGAGGCTCCGTGTGTGTGTGTGTGTGTGTGTGTGTGTGTGTGTGTGTGTGTAATGACCTCCAAACTTACACGTGTGGAATTGACATTACAACCAATCAGTTAATCATTATAACTGAGACTAAATGAAGCATGACACCTGTTTAATTTCTCCTACTTCACCTTAAAATTTTCCAACAATTTCGTAATCTAGTTCAAACCCCAGACAGTAAATCTCCCAGCCTTTGCAGGACAAGAGGTGACATCTTCACCTCTTGGAGGATCTATTCTTGCCAAAAGGATAATAGCCTTTTTTACATTTTATGTGAGAAAATGTAAGTGGCTTACAGGCTGTACAAAAACAGTGGCAGGATTTGACTAGGAAATATATTTTTCAGACGCTCACAAGTTCATGCTAGCACCTTCAAGTCCAACGCCATGAGTTTCTAACCTTCTCCATTCCAAATTCCTTTTTTTCTTTTCCAGCAGTCAGAACTTTGGTTTCCAAAAACAATGACATCTTTTTGCTCACTTGGTCTGTTTTATAGTTTCCAGAAAACAGTTTCAGAATTACTACACAGGTACCACCATAAACACTAAGTTGGAATTCGTCTTTATTTTTTTTTTGACTTTTTAAAACTAATATCCCACTAATAATACTGAGGTTATTCTGTTCTAAAGTTATTAGGATGGATTCTTTTTTTTTTCCCCTGTGTTTTATGGTGTCCTTTGCATCTGTTTTTATTCATTTTTTTTCTACTTACTCTTTAATCCCCATCACTTATTTCCCCATCCCCCACCCCTCTGCCCTGTGATAACCACCAGTTTGTTCTCCGTAGTTGAGTCTGTTTCTTGATCTGTCTCTCTTTTTCGTTTTCCCTTTGTTCCTTTGTTTTTTTTCTCAAATTCCACCTATGAGTGAAATCGTATGGTATTTGTTTTTCTCTGACTTATCTCACTTAGCATTATACTCTCTAGCTCCATCCATGTTGCAAATGGCAAGATTTCATTATTTTTTGATGGCTGAGTAATATTCCATTGTATCTATATACCACATCTTTATCCATTTATCTATCAGTGGACACTCGGGCTGCCTCCATAGCTTGGCTATTGTAAATAATGCTGCTGTAAACATCGGGGTGCATGTACCCCTTTGAATTCGTGTTTTTGTATTCTTTGGTAGGATGGGTGTTTGGATTGTTTCTACTATTTTGCTGTTATGAAAAATGCTGCAATAAATACCTTTATGCATTTTCCCTCCTTATATTTGTGGAGGTGTCTTACAAGGGTGAATTCTCAGAACCAGTAGGGTGATTACTGGATCATTGGGCAGTTTTATTTTTAACTTTTTGAGGGACCTCCATATTGTTCCACAGTGACTGCACCGGTTTGCATTCCCACCAGTGGTGCACGAAGGTTCCTTTTTCTCCACATCCTTGCCAACACTTGTTGTTTCTTTTATTGCTGGTTTTAACCATGCTGACATGTGTGAGGTGGTATCTTGTAGTTTTGATTTGCGTTTCCCTGATGATGAGGCATGTTGAGCATCTTTTCATGTGTCTGTTAGCCATCTGGATGTCTTCTTTGGAGAAATGTCTGTTCATGTCTTCTGCCCATTTTTAATTGGATTACTTGTTTTAGGGTGTTGAATTGTATCAGTTCTTTATATATTTTGGATAGTAACCCTTTTTCACTTATGTCCTTTGCAAATATCTTCTCCCATTCAGTAGATTGCCTCTTTGTTTTGTTGATTGTTTCCTTTGCTGTTCAGAAGCTTTTTGTTTTGATGTGGTCCCAGTAGTTTATTTTTGCTTTTATTTGCCTTGCCTTAGGAGACATATCTAGAAAAACGTTGCGGGGCACCCGGGTGGCTCCGTTGTTAAGTGCCTGCCTTCGGCTCAGGTCAGGACCGAGCCCCACATCGGGCTCCCTGCTCAGTGGGGAGCCTGCTTCTCCCTCTCCCTCTGCTGCTTCTCCTGCTTGTCTTCCCTCTCTGACAAATAAATAAATAAATCTTTAAAAAACAACAACAACAAAAAAGAAAAACATTGCTCTGGCCAGTTTTTACTGCCTGTGCTCTCTTCCAGGATTTTTATGGTTTCAGGCCTCATATTTAAGTCTTTAATCCACTTGAGTTTATTTTTGTGTGTGGTGTAAGAGAGTGGTCCAGTTTCTTCCTGCATGTTGCTGTCCAACACCGTTCCACACCTTTCCCAACACCGTTTGTTGAAGAGACTGTTTTTTCCCATTGGATATTCTTTCCTGCTTTGTCAGAGATTAATGGACCATATATAATTGTGGGTTTATTATACGAATTTTTAATACTTCTTATATGTAACCATTTTCATTAATTTTGGTTTATTCTTCCTGTGTTAACTTTTTGCAGAAATAGGCATCTGTGTATATGTGTGTGTGTTCTCATTTCCCTTCCTTTTACGCAAAAAGATACTCTTTTGTATCTTGCTCTTTTTATTTAATACTACATTGTAGTGAACCTCCATATCAATTCACTGAGATCTTTGCTCTTCTTCTTTAGGGCCATATAATACTGTATTGCCCAGATGTGTCATGTCCGTTTAACCTGTCTAAAGATGGGTGTTTGGATTGTTTCTACTGTTTTGCTGTTATGAAAAATGCTGCAATAAATACCTTTATGCTTTTTCCTTCCCTGTATTTGTGGAGGTGTCTTATAAGGGTGAATTCTCAGAACCAGGGTGTATGTGATTTTTTTTTTTTTTTTTTTACCCATTGGCAAATTCCCCTCCACAGGTGTGCTTACCTTTGGCGCCCTGACCAGCAGAACACAAGTTTCTGTTTCTTCACGGGCTGGCTAACAGATGGTGTTCTCAGTCTACCAAGTTGTTGCCGGTCAGATAAGTGACACATGGTATTTCAGTGTAGTTTCAAATGTGCATTTTTTATGTACGAATCAAGGGAAGTATGTTTTCACATGCTTAAGCATTATTTATATACATTTTTCTGAGAAGTTCTTATCTTTTGCCCATCTTTTTTATTGGATTGTTGGTCTTTTTAGTCTTTAAGAGTTCCTTACATAATACGGAAATTTAGTTCTTGGTGACAGATTATAATTTATTTTCTTTATCATTTGTTGTTTGGCTTTGCCCATGGTATCATCTGCCATGTGAAAGTTTTTTTTAAGATTTTATTTATTTATTCATGAGAGAGAGAGAGAGAGAGAGAGAGAGAGAGAGAGGCAGAGGGAGAAGCAGGCTCCCAAGGAGCAGGGAGCCCGATGCGGGACTCGATCCCAGGACCCTGGGATCATGACCTGAGCTGAAGGCAGACGCTCAACCATCTGAGCCACCCAGGCGCCCAAGTTTTGGTTTTTTTAAACAGAGTTGGCTAATGATCTTTAATTGCTTCTGCATTTTCACTCATAACTTTTGCAGTTTCTGGGATGTAAGGAATTTATTCCTGTTTTCTTCTAATAAACATATGGTTTCACTTTTTACATTTAGATCTCTGATTCATTTAACTGGTATCATCTTCTTGGATAAGTTAGATTATTTCTAATTTATAAATGAGTTTTCAGTGTGGCTAAATTATTGCCCACGTGAGAGTAATTTCTCAGTGTAGACTTTCTGGATTTAGGTCGTATGAAATCTTTTTTTTTTAACTTTTATTTATTTTTTAAGATTGTATTTATTTATTTGACAGACAGACAGCATGAGAGGTAACACAAGCAGGGGGAGTGGGAGAGGGAGAAGCAGGCTTCCCGCTGAGCAGGGAGCCAGATGTGGGGCTCGATCCCAGGACCCTGGGATCATGAGCTGAGCCAAAGGCAGACGCTTAACAACTGAGCCACCCAGGCGCCCTGGTCGTATGAAATCTTAAGCCTCTTGTACATATAATTCTGTACCAATTCTGATTATCTTTTAAAAATCATTCTCATTCTGTTAGGTGAAATTGTACAGTAGATTTTTTTTTTAATTACTTATGCCATTGAACATGTTTTCATATATTTATTGGACACTCATATTTCTTCCTTTGTGAATTGACAGTATATGTCCTTGACCTAACCTGTTGTTTCTTTTCTTTATTTTTTAAAGATTTATTTATTTATTTGACAGATGTGTCTCTACACAGCGAGAGATGGAACACAAGCAGAGGGGGTGGAAGAGGGAGAAGCAGGCTTCCCGTAGAGCAGGGAGCCTGATGCGGGGCTCGGTCCCAGGACCCCGGGATCATGACCTGAGCTGAAGGCAGACACTTAACGACCGAGCCACCCAGGCGCCCCTAACCTGTTATTTCTTAATCTCAGTGTTCTTTTTGTGTGTGTTGACTATAGTAATGCTTGATCTGGCATATTTGGTACCAGTATTTTTTCTTTTAATTTGGCTTTTGATTTTATAAATGACACTTTTTTGGACATGTACTTGTTTTTAAACTCTATTTGAAATTTTCAGTATTTTTATTTGTGGTCTTTTCTTCTAGAAAGGGGAGATAATGCTGAGAAAGGTCTTTCATACCCAGAGATTGTATAAATATTTTATCTGATCGCCTAAATCTTCTTCAAGCTTTCCTTCAGTTTTTATTTTTAAACACGCATGTTTAAAATATTTGAAGTTTGTTTTGGTATGTTGTTGGCATCTAATTTTACTTTTTTTCCATTTGCTAAATTATTCCTTACCTTACCCCCCACGATCTGAAATATTCTGTATTTCATTCACCCAATTTTTGCTCAGCTGCACTATTCCTGGACCTTCTGTACTGTTGCACTAAAGATTAAGCTTTTGCTAACTGCCAGCATCATACTCTTGTGGTTATTATAAAAACTTCAGATCTGATTGTCAAAGTCCCCCTCTATCACACCTATTCCTTATCTTTCTATATTTCCCTTTATCCATGTTTTAGAATAATTTTGCATAGCTTCATTAAAATTCTTTTGTACTGAGCCTCAATTACCACCTCTTTTCCAATAAAAGAACTCCAAATGGGACTTTGAATAGATGTGTAGTTTATTTATAGATTAAATTGGGGGACATTTACATTTCTACAATATTAAGTGTTTCCTTTTACTCATTCCTCCACCGAATATTTCCTGCGCAGTCGCTGTGTGCCAGGCAGGCACTGTGCTGGGTATGTTTTAGGTTTTGTTGGCATTGTTAATGATGTTTAAAAATAATAATTAAAAAAAATTCTCCCCACCTATTACTTAAATTTAGAAATGCCCTAGGTTTTTTTTCATTTTGCAGTTGATTACTGATTTCTTTTCCTGTTCCTAGTAATCTGTCAGTGGCTGCACTTAATTTTCCCAAACAGACTAATCCATTTGGAAATAATGAATTTCCTCTCCTTCTTTCCAGCCCTTGTGTATTTTTTTTTTAAGATTTTTAAAATTTATTTATTTGACAGAGAGACACAGCGAGAGAGGGAACACAAGCAGGGGGAGTGGGAGAGGGAGAAGCAGGCTTCCCGCTGAGCAGGGAGCCCGATGCAGGGCTCGAACCCAGGACCCTGGGATCATGACCTGAGCCGCTTAAGGACTGAGCCACCCAGGGGCCCCGCCCTTGTGTATTTCTTTGACTTGTCTTATTGCATTGGTTAGAACTTCTAGACCACGGTTGGATAATGTTGTAGTTAAGGCAGCAACGTTCCATTCCATTTTCTTTCTCTGTTTTTGTTTTGTTTTTAATTAATTCCCCCTATGCTGTATTAATCATTAATGCTGTCAGCTTTATTATTAGATTTTCTACCATCAAACTGTTCTTAAATTACTAGGATAAATTCTACTTGGTGATGGCATATTGTCATTTTAACATAATTCTGAATTTGCTTTGCTAATATTTTTTAAAGACTTTTGTATTTTATAATCCTTATGGGAGATTGGCATGTGGTTTCTTTTTTCCCAGTATCTCTGTCAGTGCTTGTTACCACGGCCGTGTTCAGCTTAAAATACAAATTAGGCCTTCTGTTTTTTTCTGTGCTTTGGAAAGTTTCTGTTAAATTATGATGATGGAAAACTTTTCCTGATTATAAAAGTAATCATTTTCTAATATAATATTTTAAAAATCCCACTACTTCGAGTTAACTTCCCTTGGCATTTTAAAGTATTTAGTTCCTGGATTGATTTTTCTCAATGTGGATGACATTTCATTTTATGACTTGATTTTTTTTTCTTTGAATAAATTATGATGGCTTTCTTTCTGTGTTCACAGATTGAGATTTCAATCATACTTTTTTAATGGCTACATTCTCTTTCATCTCTTGAATGCTTTTGAGCTTTAATTTTGTAGAATGTTCTTAGGTTGGATGTGCATGTGTGTGTGCACATGCGAGCATGTGTGTGTGTGCACGCATGTGTTGTGCTTTTTTTTGTTCATTTGATTTGCTCTTTATTACTTGAATGAGGGGAGATCTGCTTTCCTTGGTATTTCCTCATAAACATTGTGGGTGGTTTTTCCATGGTTCCCAGAGGTATTAGAATAGTTAAGGTTAGACTTTTCTTGGCTGCTGATACCTTTGAGGGTTGCTTGATGTGTGTAACCCTCGGCCAGCCTGTGGCGTCCTGCTGTTTTTTTCCTTAGTGTGACCCTGCTAATCTAGGGAGGGAGCCCTGGATTCCACTGCAGGTTTGTAATTGCTACTCTGAACACGGTAGCAAATGAAATCTGTGATAGTCTGTCTTTTGAAAACATATCTCTGATTTCACCCATGGCTGACTGGATTTAATTTACATGGGCACTTTTATGTTTCATATTTCTCAATTCCTGAGAGCCTCTCTCCCCACCCTCCTCCATCCTTCAGGGCAGCACTCAGAGTCACAAACCAAAGTTTCCTCTGGGTCTGTAGAATGATTGAGAAAATTCACACAGTCTTGGAAAAACAGTCACGTGTGGTTAACGTTGTGTAAGAAGGGCACACTGCTGTAAAACTTTTAAATGGGTTTTAAGTATACCAGTGTATTTAGAGAAGACTGGTCGGGATGGCAGTGGGACTTGATGTCTTGTCCTTTGAAGCATGGTTGAAGGATCTGTGAGGTTTTCACTGGTGAATGAAGACTAGGGAACCCAATTTCCTGCATGGCTCCAAGGTGGGCAGATAGGATCAGAGGGTAGATGCTCAGGGGACAGAATTCAGACTGTGAGGGCCAAGTGGCAGTCTCTAGTCAGTACCTATCCAGGTATGGCCCAGCTTACCTCCTGGTCACAGCAGAGAATGGATCCAAGCATCAGGTGGGTGACTGGATCAAAATTTAGATACCTCCTAGCCCTGAGGGTATCCTTGGGAGGTTAGGCGTCTCTGCCAGCTTGCCCTTGAGGGAATCATAGTATGTTTATGTGCTATTTTTAGTAGACCCTACACCTCTGGACCAGCATACTTAGGATGTGTTCTTTTCTTTCCAGCTTACCGTGACAATCAGAACTTTGTTGCAGAATCTGAAGGAAAAGATCGCCCTTTTGAAGGACTTATTGCTAAGAGCTGTGTCAACACATCAGATGTATCCATGTAAACATTTCCACCTCTTTTTTAGAGTGGGAGGAAAAGCAGTCTTATTTGAAGAAAGGAAGGAATCTGGGCCACCCAGATTTTTCCACAGCTTGAGGAAGACCTGGTTTCCAAAATATTGCCTATAATCTCGATTTCTATTTTAAGTGTCTGTTACATGGTTTACAGTGAATATGCTGGTGAAGTAAGACGTACTGAAGGCATCAGCTTATTTGGGTATTTATTTTGGTGTAACCTTTACCGTGTAGGAAGCGAGTGCTTTCTGCTGGTGCTGTGTCTGCTCTGAGCCCTGCGCTGCCCCCTGTCTAGGCTGTCCTGAAGATGGTGAACCACTGCTCCCACAGGGGACCGTCCATGACAGTCCCGAGCTGTGATTATGCTGCAGCGTCCAGACTTTTGAGTGATCCATTCTCTTTTCCGAGAGGCCAGTACCGGTAGAAATCATACACTGTCAGAGATTTATCCCTGTTTATGTAGATTATTGAGATGGGACTCGTTTGCCTTCATATTCTTCAAGAAGCACAGAGGCTGCCCCTGGCTTGGGAGTTCTTGGGCAGGGGCGGGGGTGGGCAGGAAGCGCTTGCTTGAAGCAAGTTGTACCACCATTTCAGCCTCCCACCAACACTGTCAAGTACTGAAACTTTTTTTTTTTTAGAAGTTCATAATCTGATCAATTTAGGAAAATACATGTGACCTGTTACCTAAACCAGTCCTTTAAACCTGAGTTTATATTGGTTTGAAAACTGGCCTCAACCCGCTCCTCTCTCATTTCTTCACATTATCAGTTCATACCAAAAAGCCAGATTTGAGTATCTCAAAAAGTGGTTATTACTGCCTGATTTTAAGTGGGAAAATGTAGGAATATAGCTTTTTGACCAAATAATAGAAAATGTTTTAACAATTATTTTCTCCCAAGTGTAACCCCTTACGCTACCAGGGAGGTTTGCTTACATTAATTGCAGGGGTTTCCAAATATTCAATTACTAACACACTAACGTTTCAAGTAAAAGTTTAATTTCCATAAAGAATGGGGGCCTTATTTTTAACACAACTGGAATATTCTGATATTTAGTTTGTAACTTTGCCCTCCATCTGTTATCATTTATTACTGCACATCTTTTTTTTTAAAGATTTTATTTATTTGAGAGAGAGAGAATGAGAGATAGCACGAGAGGGAAGAGGGTCAGAGGGAGAAGCAGACTCCCTGTTGCACAGAGAGCCCGATGTGGGACTCGATCCCGGGACTCCAGGATCATGACCTGAGCCGAAGGCAGTCACTCAACCAACTGAGCCACCCAGGCGCCCTACTGCACATCTTTTATATACATATATGTGGCGGGATCCCAGAACTCTGAGATCGTGACCTGAGCCGAAGGCAGATGCTTAACCGACTGAGCCACCCAGGCACCCCCTGCACATCTATTATAAAAAGGGTTTTTATTTTATCAAAATCAACAGGTCGTAATATGTAGACCTCAGATGGTTTCTGATTGGCCCGGCTACCATCTGCACGTGAGGTCGAGCTACGCACGCTCGTTTTCTTGTTACCTAAAACACATATGTTAGGAAGGTAACTAAATAGTCCTTTCACGATGTAATATTAACAACTATGTATTTGCTAACTTCCATTAAGGTAACTGATTATTATGCATCTTATAATATTTATGTGCTAAACTAGAGGGCAAAAAAGAAACAAATTAAGAACTCTTACTTTTTTCTATTAGTAACTTCTGCTCTTTATTAGTTATAGAGAAGCATGTGGCGGTAATAATTGACTTGACTTTGTTCTGAATGCTTTCAGCCTGACCATCTTTTGAAATCTCATAGACTTTGGTTTTGTGGTCATCTCAGAATTTGCTGAACGAAGCATGAAAAATATATAAAAATATTTTAAAATATTGAACAGAGTTATTAAACACATTATGAAAATATTTAAGGAGATTACTGTGGATAATTTAGAATGTTGTAGGATAAAGCAGAAACTCAGCTGGACTGTAACAGCATTCTTTAAAATCTTAAGTATTTTTTCAAAACAATGGGGTCTCTTTCTGCTGGAAGCGTGACCTGTACTAAGGACGGAATTCCAGCCGTTCACCCCAAGGGGGCGCTCAAGACCTCTGTTTTCAGGGAGACCATTTCTTTTGGTGGAATGGAAAGGCGGTAGCTTCTCTATTATGAAGGCCTCTTTTTAATTCTCTTTCTGTTCCCCACATCTTCCCTTCCCTTGACCTTCCTCTTCCCAACTGTTTTAAATAACTCGATGGCAGTCCTCCTCCGGATTTAAGCCATATGGCATAGCTACTTCTGTTGGTGGTTCTTTATTTTCTTTACAAAAAAGGTACTGAGGCCAGGTCAACCTTTGCAGCCCAAGTCACTGGCGGAGCTGGAAAAGGAATCCAGCATCCCAGCAGAGGAGTGTTTTACTCTGAGGAGAGGAATCTGAGGGCTGGAGTAACTTGCCCCAGACTCCACAGCTGGGAAATGGAAGAGCTTGGACACAGAGTCAGGGGTTTCTGGCCCCCAAGCCAGTTGTTTAAAAGCCGAATTCTACTTTAGTAGAAATAATGCAGTCATCTGTCACCTGGCTTGTCTTCAACTAGAATTCCCTAATAATTGGCACGTTGCTCTCATGCCAAGACAAATCCTGTTTATAATGCAAATCCTCAAGACCCTCCTTAATCATCAGAAAGATTAAACACTGTTCACTGTGGTTTATTAGGTATACTTTATGATGTTGTAATTCTTAGAAAAATTTTTGCCCGTAAATCGCCAACAGAGTGACTGCTTAATCCTTTTTTTTTTTTTTTTTTGGAGGCATAATTAATGTTGGGTGACTTTTTTAACGTGAATATTTGAATACCACATTTCCTTACTGTGTTGGGTAGTTGAGAGTTTATGGCACTTCACCTAGTAAATTTATGCATTTGTGCAGTTTTCCAAAGAACACTAGGGATTGCCAAAAAGATAAGTCCTCGGAAAATGCCTTCCAAACAATTAAACTCATGGAGTGAAGGCATAAGATGTTATTGCTCTTTCTTGGAAAAAGTATTTTCTCCTGGCAAGAATTAATGTGAAGTTAAAATGAAAGTTCCGTGCTTTTGAATTGGTTAGTTTGCAATTCATAAGCCAAAGTCCTGCCGCCAGAGAGTTTAAGACTGCTGAAAAACATTAATTTCTATTCACCGTGTTTCTTGGAGACAGGAATTGTTCATTGCTCCACTGGTTGAGAAAAGTCATGTGCCACGGGAGGGCTGCACGTAAAATGTCAGGTAGTAGTAAAATTATTCTTAGAATTGGCCTAACGTGAAGCTTGTCTTTTTGTTGGGTTCTCAAAGACAGCACTTTTACTACTTTAAGGAGAATTAAAAAAAAAAAAATCTCTTTACGAAAGGGTTCAGGATGAAAAGGTATTTTGGTGTCTTGGGAGAAGTCCTACAGAAATGATTTTTTAAAAACTATAAATGACTTTTTCTGCCTTTGTCTTTTGCAGGGGAGAAAGGTAGACAGGTGGGTGAATAGACAGATGCAGCCATCACTGTAACCGAATGAATGCCGGCATTGGGCGGCTGACCGGCTAGATTTCAGGGAGAGCCCCTGTGGCCTGGTTGGTTCTCAGGCACGGTGCTTGTCCGTACTTGGCCCTTTTCACTGGTGCGTGGAATGGTGAGGGAAGTAGGGACAAGACAGTGTTGAGGTCAGTGGGGATTTTCTGGTTTGTGGTCTTGTTACCTGCTTTCCAGTTTTCCACGTTAAGGTCTCCTTGCTTTGTTCCCTCGGTAGTGAAAGTAGATGGTGGTTTTGTCTGTTGTGGTTGTTTTGAATATCCATACCTGGCAAGATGTATATGGGTAACTAACTCCCGTCACGTCCCAGTTTGGAAGTATTTCTGCTGCACGAAGTCCACTGGTAGAGCGGGGACAGCACTGGCTTTGGAACCAGACGGAACTGAGACTGAGGACTAGCCCTGCCACTTCCTCAAGGCCAACGAGCAACTTAGCCTTTCTGGACCTTCGTGTCATTATCTAGAGTAGGACTGAATGTGCTTACGCTGCAAGGTTGTTGTTAAAGCTGGAGGAAATCCATGGAAAGCACCTCATGGGACCAGCCCCTCCTCCTGGGGGGATGTTGAATACAAGGTGGTTCTCACCCTTTACTAACTGTGTGACCTTGGACAAGTTACTTAACCTCTTTGTGCCTTAATTTTTGTTTTTTGCTTTGTTGTTTTCATCTGAAATAGGGATAATAAAAGTACACCTGCCTCATAGGATTGTCGTGAGGATTCAGTGATGTGCAGGGAGGGTGCTTGGCGTGTAGTGAGCCCTCCTTGAGGAGTACCTGCTGCTTACTGTTTTGTCACTATTGTAAAAATCCCAGCTACCATGGAGAACTTACAGGTAGTCGTTATGGAGTTTATCATCATGTAAAGAGGTTATGTCAAAGCACACAGATAATGACACTATTGAAATAGTACTTGCAAAATGTGATCAGTGCTTTGACACTTCCTCTCAGAATCCAAGTGCTTATGCAGTTTTGGCCGGGAATCTGGGCTGAAGTGTATTGGCAGTAAGTACTGGTAATATGAAGTCAGCTTCCGATCTCAGGTACAACCTCACATCCCCATCGCTTGGCTTTAATTATATGTAAAACCAGCCTAGCCAATGCCAGAGTACTATGGTTTTCTCTGTTCTCCAACCTTCCTCTTTGGTTATTCATCCAGTTGGTGGAAGAGGGGGTCCCAGCACCGGCCACTGACTCTGTGCCCTCTTTTCTGCTTGTCGTTCCCTGCCCTGCCCTCATGCCTTCCAGCTGCCGTCAGTCCATATACATGTAATAGGATCCTTGCCTGCATGATTCTTGGACCTCTTGTTAACAACAACCCCCATATAATACGTGCGCCGTGCAGGAGGGCTATTACTCTATGATTTCTCCTTCGGCCCCCTTCCCCCCATCCCTTTACACCATGTCCTCTCAGTAGATTAAAATACAAGTAAAACAAAGAAGGAGGGCATTCCTAATTGGTTAAACTTCCAGTTTTCCCAGGTTAGCAGGGAGTCTCTGGGAAAATTCTGAATTAGTATTACTAGCCTTGTTCCTGATTTTAGCGGGATGCTGAGCAGTGGCAAAGTTAAGTGGGCAGTCCTGGGAGCCCCAGGGTGGAGAAGCCCCCGGAAGGTTTGGTGGTCAAGGCCAGCACGATGTGGTGGGAAAAGCCCCTACCTAAAGCAGAATGAGCTGCGCTCTCACCCAGCGTTGTCATTAACCAGCCAGGGGACAGCTGCACTGGGCTAGGCTCCTGGTCGGAACCAGGAGAACCCTAGCTGGCTTAGGGGAACGCTAAGGTTTCCCGTAGCCATAACTATCTGTGATTCTGTTCTTTAGCTGCTAACCTACAAAACACAATCACCACGCTTTACCGCTCTTGAAATTGATGTGACTTAATGAGATTCATACTGTAGCAGGTGTCTGCTAAATTTTAATAAAAACCTGTCTTTTCCTGTTTTTATTATAAAAGCACCTTCTACCCGTGTGCTTCTTCTGGTTGGTTTTTACCAGCGCCTCTCCCCTCTCTCCAACATCCCCACTCTCTTCACTTCCTTCTTCAGGGTTCATGGTGTTGATGGTGGGCACCCGTCATCCCAGACTTTTCTAGGCATGCATAAGTATGTATCCATGTAGATAGAAATTTCTTTTGACTATATAAAGGGATCATACTATGCAGATCGTTCTGAAACTTGTGATTTTATTAGTTAGCGTTATGATTGGCAAACAATACAAAACAGTATTCCATGAAAAGTCTCCCTCACACCCTGAATCCCCAGTTCCTCCTCCTTAGAGGCAGTTGCTGTGTATCCTTCCAGAAATTTTCTGTGTAGATAGATAAACGTATGTGTGTCCAGCTGAGTGTTTTTTAAATGTAGTAGGAGCACACCATTCACTCTTTAACTCTTTGCTGCTGCTTTTTCTTTTGTTTCGTGTTAACACTGTGTTTTAGAGATGATTCCATATCAAATAATCCATGTAAGTACTTAGTAAGTGCTCGGCAACGTTAATCAGCATCATCAGCCCATAAAGAGTGTTGCTACTCTGTTTTTCTTCTAGGCTGCAAAACATTCCACTGTGGCGTTGTGCTAATTCCTTATTGGTGGATGGCAGGACATTTCTGCTGTTTGGCTATTACAAATAATGCTGCAGTGAACGCCTCTGTTCCAAAGTCTTGGTGTAGATGTGTGAGTGTATCTGCAGAAGGTCCTATTGAAAGAATGTGCCTTCTAAATTTTTTGTCATTTAGAAGCAGTCTGGCGATTGGCTGCACATGTTTTATGTTCCCACCGGGAATATCAGGGGGTGCATGCTTCCTCTGCCCTTTCCAGAACTTCCTGGTCACATTTCCTAACTGATAGGTGAAGGTGATACTGTGTTTCCATTTGCATTTCTTTTACTAACATGAAACTGAATGCTTTTCCGCTATTATTAGGGTTTCTTTTTTCTGTGCTCCATTACGCCTTTGCCTTTCTTTCCATTTGTCACTATTAATTTGTCACTTATCAATTTATTTTGCAGATATTTACAATTTTCATGTAGTCAGATTTGTCTTTTCCTTCATGGCCTGTACCTTTTCGATCTTGATGCGAAAGATTACTCCTACTCCAAGATTATCAAAAAGTTCCCCTATGTCTTCTCTAATGATACTTTTGTAATTTTTTTTTATTCTTTAAATCCCTGAGCCAGAGAAATCTGTCTTTGATTTTTTTTTTTTTAAGGTTTTGTTTATTTGACAGAGAGAGACACAGCAAGAGAGGGAACATAAGCAGGGGGAGTGGGAGAGGGAGAAGCAGGCCTCCCGCCCAGCAGGGAGCCTGATGCGGGGCCGGATCCCAGGACCCTGGGATCATGACCTGAGCCGAAGGCAGACGCTTAACGACTGAGCCACCCAGGCGCCCCTCTGTCTTTGATTTTAAGAATGGATTGTGGTTCAGCTTTTGTTTACTTGGGTGGCTGGACACTGAAAACCACAGGTTGCTGGAGTAGGCCAAGCACAGAACACAGGACAATGCGAGTTAGTATTGTGATATAATTAATAGTTTCCACAAATTAAAATTCCCATTTTGCCGTGTATAATTCAAGCCATAGCTTCTGAAAGCTTCTTTTCCCTCTTCCTCCCTCCCCACCCATGAACTTCTCTTAGGTAGAAGACAAGCCTTCTGCTCTGTTGACAATTTACCGCTAACGGAAACACATCGATACTTATTCTTGATGTTGCATTGATCAAAAGACAGATATTTGGCCTTTTCTTTTTTGGCCCAGAGGAAGTACTTCAGCCCGCTGTTTGTTGTTTGTTTCTTTCCTTTTTAAAACGATTTTTAAATTTATTTTAGAGAAAGAGAGAGAGCATGAACAGGGGGAGGGGCAGAGGGAGAGGGAGAGTCTCAAGCAGGCTCCCGACTCAGCGTGGAGCCCGACCCTGAGATCATAACCTGAGCCGAAATCAAGAGTCTGACACTCAGCCGACTGAGCCACCCAGGCGCCCAGCCCACTGTTTCTTAGTTGCAGTTGCTACCTTATGGTTTCCAAGATGGGGTACTGGGTGACATACAGGCAAGAGGGAAATGGAAGAGCAATGGTAGCGATTTTCCCCGGGGAAGCGTGGCATTCTGGAATGTTGAGAGAATTCATTCATTTATTTATTTACTTATTTTAATATCTGAAGCCACTGACACTGCTTAGCTACGTTGGTTTGTGGGTTTATGATATTACCACTGTCTGTTACCAGGAAACTTTTTTACGGATTTTTAAAAAATTATTATTATTTTGGGACGCCTGGATGGCTCAGTCATTAAGCGTCTGCCTTCGGCTCAGGCCATGGTCCCAGGGTCCTGGGATCAAGCCCCACATTGGGCTCCGTGCTCGGCGGGAAGCCTGCTTCTTCCTTTCCCGCTCCCCCTGCTTGTGTTCTCTCTCTTGCTGTCTCTCTCTCTCTCTCTCTCTCAAATAAATAAATAAAATCTTTAAAAAAATTATTATTATTTTACTAGCAAGCTAGCTCTTTCTATTCAAAATTAGCAACAGCCGTTGTGGCTTCCCTGGGCTATGGTCCCGCACTTCCTGCAGGAAATGGTGATGCTAGTACTTGATTTTGCCAATTTCTCGGAAATGTTTTGGGCCTCCATGCAGCATTTGCTCTCCCTCTCTTAAATAGAAAAGCGTCTCTAAATTTAAAGCAGCAGGCTCACTAATGTCTTCCTGTTACCAGCACTAGGTAATTGTGGCCGGGGTAACTCTGGATTACCAGAGTTTCAGGTCCAATAAAACAAAAGCCATCTAATAAAAAACTCAAAGCCAGAGAAGATCTGTGCTGAAGTGGCTCATTTCTGTACTTACTTTTTATGTCTTGTGTCAGATATGTCCTTTCAGAAGGATCGGTTAGCTTTCTCCCCTGGTTCTTTTTACAGCAGAAATCTTTTTCCTTGAACATTTTATTTTGTTTTTAAACATGCACGTGTGCACACACAAACACATACACACTCTCTCAGCCTAGAAGAACTTACTTAGCTTGCTTCAAGAAAGCCAGTGCAGAAAACTCTGGATTTAGCCCCGATTTATTTTTTTAGCTATAACTCATGAATTGTGCTGGAGAAGGTGTTAGAGATTATCTGTTATCTGGCGTTGCATGTAAAGAAATGGAGATCCAAAAAGGGGATTCAGGATCATAGATATTGGTCAAAGCAAGACTATAGGCTTTGGACTCCTGGTTTAACACGCTTGCTAGAATAACTCATTGAAATCCAATTCTTTCTTTGTAATTGTCTTTAGAGTTAAATATCATGCCGTGTATTTAAGTAATGAACCAAAGGGAGCTCCTTTTAGAGCAAATCTGTCGCATAGAGTAGCACTTTACAAAACCTAGTGTGTTAATAGGCGTTAACATGGAAGAAAGAAGGCAATATAGAGAACCTCTTTCCTTCTTTACAGAGTAAGGGTACTAATGTCTAGGAAAACACCCTCGAACACTGGCACCTATAACTCGAAACCCAAGGAATCCGAGTCAGCTGGCTCTGCTGACAGGAATAATCATTTCAGTGTTGGTCGCTGGGAGGAAGATAATTTCTACCTGCTGTATTTCTCAGTGGTGGGTGTGTTTCAGAACCCTGCTGTGGTTCTGTCAAGGTCCTTTTCTTGGAAGGTCTGCAGTGTTGAAGGTCAGAGTAGCAGGAGGAGAAGAACGGTTCAGATCTCTTCTGGCCACTATTGTTTAGAGTCTGTAATGGTCACAGCTGACTGGGAGAGCTCACTTAATAACAGAGTAGGTAAACTGAGGTAATCCACCCACCGTTGGACCTTAACGAGACGCCTGCAGAACACAGCTTGAAGGAGACCGAAGACAGAACCTGCTGGATGAACTTGTAACTCGAGAGAGACTACTTGTGGCATCCTTTAAGAACGAGGGTGCAGAACCAGATCTCATCAGGTAGGATGCTTTCATTTACAGGGATTACGTGATGGGTGAAGATGTGTTTGCAGAGATTACAGATTTGTTTCCTGAACTTCTTAATTTAACTAGTAAAATGTACTCAGCTCCTTTGTAGTGTTTGACTATCTTTTTTTTTCAGTTTGGGGTTCTTTAATGTTCTAGATTTAGTAAACCGGGCGGGTTCAGCCGAATCTCATCCTGAGGGAAGAATGTCTGGGGGGAGTACAGACAATGTCAGCAAATCTCTCCCTTGCCATTCTTCAGTTGCTTTCTGCTATGTGAGCTGTCTTTTAAACTCCTGAAGTCATGTACTCATCTGTGGGGGAAAAGAGGTGTTTTGTTTTTCCACTGGCACGTTGGAAAGCTGTGTCCTAGTAAGACTTGTCGTCTGTGGCTCACGAAGGTAGGGGAGTGGGGCAGGTGGATTCTTGTCTGTTCTGTGCCCGGGAGTGATTTACATGCCAACGCGGTTGATGGCCGCTCTGTACCCAGTTCTGTTGGAAGACCAGGAGAAGCCGTCCAGCTTTCCAGGTTTGGGGTTAACGAACCCTGTATGGTTACATCTTTAGAACTGGCCTTCCCCCCTGCTTCCAGAGCTCCTCTGTGGGAAGCATCACAGAAGGAAATGAACTTAGGGTAGAAACTTGCTTCCCTTCCTCTTCCCCGCTAGGGATGATGCTTTCATTCTGGAGAGGAGCTTGTTTCTGCCGAGTTCCTGGTCAGGAATAACGTGGCTTCCCAAGGGCAATGGTGTTTGACCTTCGGCCACACGTTCCTAGGCCCCACCTCAGACAATTAAATCGGGGGTGGATGTCGGGGAAGGAGGGTCCCAGGTGAGGTCCATAGGCAGCTGCCAGGATTACAGACCACTGCCCTGGGGCAAGCTGAGGAGGATAAAACAATTTCCTGTCCTCCTGAGAGCTCTCCGGAGCATGTGATCAGTGTTTTTAACCTGTCCTGGGCAGGGTTTGTGAGAAGCCTCGGGTGGGCAGGATGTTTCTCTGGCGGCAGTGGCGGCGGTCCAGGGCCACATGAGCAAGGGGGTCCCTAGGCAGAGTGAGTGCCATCTGTCAAGAAGGGCCTTTACCTTGAGGAAGAGGTCTTTGTAGTCCAGAAGGTGAACTGAGGCATACTCAGGAGACAGAGTCAAGTGCACAGGTGATGGGGGGCATCTACACACCCCTGCTTTGTGGTCATAGAGGCCGTGATCATGACGGACGGTGATAGTTACCCCTCGGCAAGCGTTTGCCGTGTGTCAGGCTCTGCTTATTGCTCTTCATTATGTCATGTAAAGATGCCGAGGGGGCCACCGCGTGTACTAGGTCTTCATGGGTTTTGTGGATTTTCTAGTCCCCCTCTTGCTCGTCACCCGTCTTCTCTCCCATGATGCTCTCCACGTCCTTGTTATGTAAAGTGTGACCTGCGCAGAGGTGTCCGCACCACCCGGGAGCGTGTGAGAAATGCAGAATCTCAGACCCCTTGCCTGACCTTCTGGATCTGCATTTTTAAAAAATTTTATTTTAAATAGGCTGCACGCCCAGCATGGGGCTTGAACTCAGGACCCTGAGGTTAAGAGTCACATGCTCTACCCACTGAGCCAGCCAGGCGCCCCTGAATCTGCATTTTTAACAAGATCCTCAGGTGATTTGAATGCCCCTTACAATCTGAGAAACACGGCTCTGTCTCCTTCGTTCTTAAGGGCGGCACTTGGCATCCAAGTCACCCAAGAGGCTTGTGAAAACAATACAAAGGGAGGAGAGAGACAGAGAAAAGACGTACACGTGTCAGGACCGTTTCCTTGCAGGGTTGAGTTAGTCTGGTGTGAGGCTGCTGGCTCACATCTGCTGTGTGCTTTCAGGGTGCCGGGCACCCTGCTGAGCTCCGCCTGCGTATTCGCTCGGGAGATCTTTAGCGCATCTGTCCATTTTATGCTAGAGAAACTGAGATCTGGAGGGGTCAGGTCACTTGCACAAGATTCTAAGACCAATCAGTGTCAGAGTTGGGGTTTCACCCAGATGTGAGCGTCTTCAGTTGAGAACTCTTCACCCTTGTCCCTCGAGCAGGGCGGGACCCGGCGTCAGGACTCAGCTCTGTGGCTTGCTGGTCTCCCAGCCATCTTGGCTTCAAAATCATTGACCTTGAACTGCGGATATGTTTGCTGCTTCTCTTTCATTGTCGTGAGGACCAGGTGAGCTGATCAGTATGTGAAGGGCTTTGTGAACTCCAAAACCTTCACAAATAGAAGATGTTCTTCCTGGCGCCTCATTCTGCCGTGGGGCCAGGAGGAAGCTCACCCTGCTGCCTCCCTCCCCCCTCGCCAACCCTGGAGGGCTCCTGTCCCATCCCTGGCCTCCCTGCCTGACCAGTCTTGTTCCAGCTCATTCTCCCCTTGCCAGATCTCGTCATGTCCCCTTTCCTCAGTGCCCGGCTTGCTGCTCGTTGTCTCACTAGCAAATGGTCACACATGCACTCTAGCCACGGAATCCATGGATGGCAGTGACTTCTCTTCTGGAGGTTTGCCACCTGAAGCCTCTCGGGCCCCAAGTAAATTGACGGATGGGAGAATTTTAGAGTAGTCGGTGGATCAGTGGCAGAGGCGTTTTGGGCAAGGCGTCTGAAGTCCTACTATGACTGCCTCTTCCTTGGCCTAAGGCTGATCCACACGGTGGGCCTAAAGCTGTTGCTTGTAGGGGGACGGTTGGGGTGGCATGGGGTGGCATGGGGACAGAGAGGCCACACTGAGGAGGGACCACAAAGCAGTGATGACCAAAGCCCTGGGGGGTTGAAATCACTGAGGTAACCAGCCAGGCTGATTATGCTCATGCTCTCAAGATGAGACTGAGGGGAGCACGTATATTGTTGCGTCTTGTTTGCTTGCTCAGGAGCAGTAGTCTAGAACAGTTCAGAATAAGCTTCCAGAAGAATTCTTTTAAAAGTGGCAGAGACGTGACTCCTGAGGGGTGATTTGAAGAAGGTAGGGATGGCTAGGACAGAATGCATAGAATGGGCCGGTCCAGGTGCCACGGGGCTAGCTGACAGTGAGAGAAACCTCCATGGAGACGGTAAGTGCAGGTCAACCGAGGAGAGGTAATGCTAGGTGGCCTGGAAGGTGAACTGCTGATGAATCCCTATCGGGCCAGGATTGCTTTCGACTCACCATACCTGTCCTAGCAGGAACGTGTGCATACACACCTGTCTGTAGGAGTTTGCTAGAGCGGCTGCAACAGGGCACCGACACACTGGGGGGGGGGGGGGCTTAACTACCCCGGATGTCTTTGCTCACAGTTCTAGAGGCTGGAAGTCCAGATCCAGGAGTCATGGGCAGGGTGGTTCCTTCTGAGGGCCGTGACACAGGGTCTGTTCTAGGCCTCGATCCTGGGCTTGTAGTTGGCTGACTTCATGTGGTTGTCCCTCTGTGTGTGGGCCAGTGTCCAAACTCGCTCTAAAGGTACCGGTCGTGCTGGATCATGGCCCACCCCAACGGCCTCATTTTCATTTAATTCTCTCTCGAAAGAACCCGTCTCCAGATATTGTTGCGTCCTGAGGTATGTACTAGGGGTTCGCACTTCCAACATCGAAATGTTTGTGGGGACACAATTCAGCCCAGAACTCAGTCCCAAAATGCGAGTCCCATAGACACTCCAGGAGGATCTGGCCAATGAGAGGATGCATGCTAGATAAAAGCAGTCTCAAGTATTTGTAGGGAAATCTGCTGATGGAGCATGAAAGGGACACCCAGATGGCACTGACCCAACTCGTCAGGGAGGACAGCACCTGTGTCCGAGGCAGGAAATAAGTATCTTGGTGAGTGTATGAATGAAAGGATGTCAAAGTCTGTGCTAGAAGTCATTGTCTGAGGTTGGAAGTCAGAGTTTCCGGTCTTTGATTTCACTCACCTGCCTACGTCAGAGTGTTATTTTTGCCCTCTGTACCCCTGATCCCCACACTTGAGGCCTCCCCAGCCCTCCCCAACTTCTCAAACCCTCATAATTCTTTCCGTAATAGCCTTCTGAGGATCTGAGTTCGGACGTAGACATGAGCAGTCTGGGTTCCCAGTTCAGCTTGCGCTCTTGCCTCCTGACTGTCAGGACGCCTGCTCCCGCCTGATACTGGGGCTGTTCAGCTCCGTCTTTGGAGAAACCCCATTTCCTCCTCCGCCAGTCAGTTTCCCTGACTCAGTCCGCCCCATGGCCGGTTCCTGGGTCTGGGCTTCTCCAGCGTTGTTTCTGCTTCTCTGATCTCTAGACTCCTCCAGCATTTTTGTTTGCTTCTGTCATCCTTCCTATCACTGCAGGTCGCTTTGCCACTTGGGGGCGTGGGGGCACATGCCTGCGCCTTAGGTCGCGACCTACAGAAATAACACTGGCCAGAAAGCCTTATCAGAACTTCAGCATGTGGTAGATGCACTCTCTGTGCACAGTGTGTCATTAATGCCACCGCGGCGCGCTCCCCGTGGCAGGTTTGGGGTGCATCTGCTCATCAGTGTCTCGCAGCCCCACGGTAACCGGCAGCCAGAGCACGAGATCACGTGGACCCCCCCGCTTCCGGTTTCCTTTGTGTGACCCCACTCCGCTCTCGCCCACACCCGAGCCCTTAGCCTCCTTTCTCCCAGGGGTCCCCCGCCCCGTCCTCCTCTTTTCCCTTCCTCCTCATATGTGGCCTTATTAAGGAGAGGAGAGGATTGTCAGACCTCAGTTTGGATTAGCATTTCCTTGAACCAGACATTAATGTGGCAATCACGCCCTTGAATGCGGAGCTGTCATGTGATGGAATCTTAGTTGTACCTTACGGATTAACTGGTCATTATTCGAAAGCAGTAAACCTTGAGGTACGACCGCAGTCTAAATAAGCAATGGTTGACTAATTTAGGGCATTTGGAAACTTGTTAAAGAAGTCTCTGGGTAACAATGTCTCTCAGAAGATAAGCCGTGACTTAGAAAGCAGTGACACAGCTTCTGATTTAAAATCCTGCTGCCCTTTATATCTGAGAGCATTGTTGAGTCTCACAATTAGTTAAATCTTTGTCTGTAGAGAGGGGAAAAAAAAAAATCCTTGCATACTCCACTGCTTGGTGAGCATCTCAAAGATTATGTGATTAACTCAGCTGTAGTGGGTGGCTAATTGGCCAAGCTTTAATCCTCACACCACCAACTATATTGAGGCTTATAGGAAATAGGAAGTTATTTAGATGTCGAGATGGTAGATGTGTGTCAGGAATGGCATATGAATAAGCAGACCGATTGCTAAAATCAGAAGAATAACGATGATAATGGAATGTTCACATTTTCTTCGAGTGTGAACTTTACACTTGATTTCAGATATCTCTCTTTGAGCTGTTAAAAAAAAGTATGACACCTCCAGTTTGTATTTCATGTCAGTGTCACCATATGGGAAGCTGGGGAGCGGGGGAGCGAAAGAAAAATCTACATGAAATTTTACATTAAAAGCATCCCTCCCCCATTTTAAGTCACTGAAAGTTTTATTTCAATTCAAAGCCTGAGTTATAAGAAGGATGACTTGTATCTTTCCTAAAGAGTCATTGGCTTATATTTTACGTTGCTTCAAGTTATTATTAACACACGAGCAACCTACTTTTCTAGAAGTAGGAAGTAGGTAAAGAATGCGTACCTGCATAAGTAATATGTTCACACGGCTGAGAAATTTAAAAAGCGTTTAACAGGATTTGGGGACAAGCCTCCCTCCCGCTACATTCCCCACTTCTGGACATAAGTATCACTGTTAAAAATTGCGGGCAGATCCTTACAAAGTTCTCTTAAGCGTATACCAGCAAATATGAATATGTTTCCTTATTTCCCTCTGTCTTTTATACTAATGATACATACCATTCTACCACACTAACGGTCACCCAATCAAATATATTAGAGAGCTTCCCAAACCAGCAGATTTGTCATTCGTTTTTATATAGCCTTATAATATTTCATTATATGCATGTACCATAATTTCTTCAACTAGCTTCCTGTTAACAGATGTGTGTATTGTTTCCAGTCAATTACACATATATTTTAGATGTATGCATATATACTTAATGCATATACTTTTTTCTACTACAAAAAGATGTTGGTGAATGACCTTACACTGAAGGGAGTTCACATGTGGGGAAGTCTGTCTCTAGATAGGTTCTTATAAGTAGGATGACTGGATCAGAGGGCGTATGCTCTTGTAACTCTCACAGAACCAGTTTAGACCTAACCTAGCCATTCATGTGAGTGCCTATTTCCATACAGTCTGCCCCAGAGATGGTGTTAATAAACTTTGGGTTCCTATTCCTGTCTAATATATGAAGATAGTTCTTTCTTAGTGGAGTTTTATGTAGTTACTGTATATAATTTAATGAACCAAGGTGATCAGGAAATTCTCCTGTGTTTCTCTTTAGTACTCTCGGGCTCTTATTTTATAACCATTAAATACTTGATCCACTTGGAATTTAATTTGGTGAAGAATACGAATCCCACTTTTTTTCCCTACTTGGCTACCCTATTTTTTTGACTGACGTTTTTTTACCAAATGATCCACTTTCACAAATGTTGAGATGATGAGCTTTGTAATGTCATACATCTGTGTGTGTTTGGATCTGTTTCTGGACTTTGTGGTGTGTTCTGGGGTCTCTCTCTGACTACTCACGTGCCAGCACCTTTACTCTCGAGGCTTTATTGTACGTTTTAATACATGATTGGGCTCGCCTCCTGTCATTATACTTCTGTTTTTAGAGTTTTGATTTTTTTTTTAAACATGAATTCTAGAATCAGCTAACCTGGTTTTTAAAAAGGGGTTAAACCTAAAAAGGTTTTAAAAAGGGAAAAATCACTTTTTTAAAATTGGCGTTCCATAAAATCTTGAAACCCAAGTGTTGACTCCCCCTCTCCAGGAACATGTCTCCATTGGGCCAAGCTGTCTTTCAGGGCTTTCAGAATGTCTTCAAGTGAGCTGTACACATTTCTGGTTTAAGGTATTTTTAGGTATTTTTTGTTTTTGGTGGTTTCAAATTCACTTTTTCACGCCATCATGCTTTTTGGTTGTCGTTTATATGGAAGCTGTTCATACTATTAATATCATATTAATACATTAACATATTAGTTATTAATATTAATATTAACATATAAGCTATTAATATCATAACCACTCTTACTGCTCTGATTGCTTCTAGACTTTCTGTTGATTCTCTTATATTTTCCAGTTATATTTGTTTGTTTTTAAGAGAAAGGAAGCAGTTGCTGGAAGCTTCCCAATCGATAAACTGGCTCAAGAGAGAACTAGACTGGGCTTGCATCACATGCTAGGTCATGCCAAAAACCATGGAAGAATGGAGTTGACATGATTGGCTTAGGTCTGCCCAGGAGACACGTATCCCTGAGCTGAAACTGAGGATGGGCTCATGTTCCCCGAGCAGTGGAGCCTCGAACAGAATCAAGGTTCTGATAAGGAGTGAGAAGAGACTTAGCGAAGTTGGGAAGGCAAGCCATAGTGACTGCATCAACCCTCCCCCACAGCTTTTCCAGCAGCGCTAACTCACTACATCTCGAAGTGTCCTCTGACCCTGGACATGGAAGGTTCTCGAGTTCTGTGACCGCACTAAGGACCTTCATCTCCTGTTACTTCTCCTGTTCCTGAAGTCCCTGAGAAGTGGTAGCTCACTGGCCTTCTGGGTGATTTTATTTAGGTTCATGTGGAACTTAGATAATCACTTTAAACCTTCAATTCCCTTTTTAAGGAAGCTGGGATATTTACCGCTACCACCTGTCTGCCTGAAGAGGTTTAGGAGATATGCTTTTGAAGTTCAACACGGTTCTTATAGTGACACATTTGTGTAGTTTTATAGAGCTGGTTTCTTCTGCAGACAGATGATCTCGTGCATTTTATGTCAGTTATTGTGTAACTCTTCGTTTGGGAGGTAATAGCTTCTGAGCTCGTCTCCACATTCTGGAGAAATGCAATAGGTTAATTCGATGCGTGGACTGATACTTCATATGACAAGAGAGAGTATTTGGAGTAGGGACTGACCTGAAAAGTCTGGAATTATATATTGGTTTGGTACATTTTTTTTTTCTGTATTAACTACTGGTCCGATAAGCAGCCATGCAGTGTGTATAGTGACCATGTTTCCTTGGGGAGAAAAACTGAGTATGTCACATGACAGTGGCTTTTGTGACTCCTTTTGTGGAGGAGGCAGTTTGGTTGAAGGGTTAGGCCAAAATGTTGATACTTTGAGATATTCCTGTGGTTTGTGGGAACTGACAGAATTTTTAAAAATATAAACTTAATCTAAAAGTGGTGCATTATGTCATAAACACCCAAAGTGTACAAAAGAGTAATCAATGAAAATTGGAGCTCCCTCCCACTTCAACAGATGTGAAGTTCCTCATTTCTTCCCCAGAGGCAACCACTTCTAACAGTTTTTTAACGTGTCCTTCCAGAGAGATTCTACATATTTACAAGGGCGTGCACATACACACACACACACACACACACGTGTGCGCATACACACAAACCTCCAATCTCCCTCTCACCTCTTATTTTTAATAGGAATTATAGTATAATGTGCTCTTGAGAGAGTCTTGACTCTCTGCACTGTCTTTTCAGCTCCACAGGATATCTTGGAGATTATGAAGTATAATGTTTAAACTAATACTCATAAGTCTCAAAAGTGTCTCAGAACCTGACAGAGTAGCTATTCAAAGTTTTTTGGTGGTGGTTATACTCAGAAGACTGAGGATCACTCAAATGGACCTCTGTAGTCATTTTAGTCCAGATTTTTTTTTTTCCTCTCCATGGGATAGGAAAGGAACTCTGTCAGCAGCCTGACTTCCAAATAGATACTGAGTGGAAAGAAAGATTATCCATTTGGATGACTGATCAAGCAAGTGAATCTAAAGACCTTGAGATGTGAATCAATATTAGTCATTGCAATCCCACGCTGTTGATCAAGTCGACAAAGCTACCCTGTGATACCCCGTGAAATGAACGTAGTCCGTCCACAAACAGGTTAGCAGCAGTAACCTGGTAACTTCTCTCCTCAGAAGGTTTTGAAAGCTGGACAACAAAGAACTATCAAATAAAAAATTGTAAGATGCCACTTACTATAGCATTAAAAACATGAAATATGTAGGAATAAGTCAAATGAAAGGTGTATGAAACCTCTACACTCAAAATTATAACATTGTTTAGAGAAATTAAGGAAAAATTACAAGATATACCATGTTCAGGGATTGGAAGACTCAATATTGTAAAGATGTCGGCTCTCTCAAGATTGACCTGTAGGTTCAGAACAGACCCATTTAGAGTCCCCAGCCAGTTTTTTTTTTCTTTTTGTCATTTAAGAAGATGATTCTAAACTTTATATGGCATTTAAAAGAACCAGGAAAAGCCAAGGCAATTTTGAAGAACAAAAGGCATGAGGGCTCACGTTATCAGTTATCAGGACTTGCCATAAAGCTGTATTATGATGTGGGCACAGGGCAGATAAGCCAGTGGAACAATACAGAGTCTACACACATATTGCCATTTGACTCATGACAAAGGTGCACTGCAGTGTAGTGGAGAAAAGACAGTCTCTTCAATAAATAATGTTAGATCAACTAGATATGCATATGGAAGGAAAAGAATCTTAGCCTTTGCATCACTCTCCATAAAGATCAGTACCAAAAGGATTGTAGATCTAATGTGAAAGGTGAAATGAGAGCTTATAGGAGAAAACACAGGAGAATGTCTTTATGACATTGGGATGGGCAAGCATTTCTTATAGGACACATAGAGCATTTAACATGAAAGAAACACACGATAAGTTGAACCTCCTTAAAATAAGGAATTTTGTTTATCAAGAGATACCACAAAGCATGAAAGACAAGCCACAGAATGAGAGTCTGTATTTGCGTTGCATATATCTGACACCGGAGTTGTATCCAGAATATATAAAGAACTCCTATAATTTAAGAAAATGACTGACAACCCATTAGAAAAAGGAGGCAGAAGACTAGAATTTGGACATCACAAAAGAGGATGCCCAGTTGCTGGTGGGCATATGAAAAGATGTGTGACTTAACTAGTTATCGGGAAAGTGTGAAGAAAAAGCATGATACCAGACCATCGCACCTAACAGAATGGCGGGAATTAAAATGGCAGATGGGTCAAGTGTTGCTGGATGTGGAGTGGCTGGAATTCTCACACCCTGCTGGTGAAACTCCCTCTCAATTCTGCAACCGCTTTGGAAAACCGCTTGACTATATCTCCTAAAACTGAGCTGTACAAAAGCATGTTTAAGACCGTGTAAAGCAGCATTATTATTATTCCTACCTCTAAACAGCTCAGTGAACACCTACACTCTGGCGGGTAAATACATGATGGCATATTTATACAGTGATACCACGCAGAAAATCTATAAAGCTGCATGCCATACGATGGATGAATCTCACAAACATCACGTTGAGCAGAATGAGTCTGACTTAAGACCACATATTGTAAGATCCCCTTCCCGTAAAGGCAGAATTTCCTTATAGTATTACAAATCCCAAAAGTGGGTCCCTTTGTGGGAAGCAGTGAGTAAGAGGGGGGCACAAGAGACCCTGGTGTTCTTCGGTGCTCTGTTTCTTGCCAGGGTGGTGATCAACTGGGGGTGTTTGCTCCGCAAATTATCTTTGAGCTGTACGCTTAATGACTTTTCTGGTTTTTTTTTATTTTTTTATTGTTATGTTAATCACCATATATTAC
>NW_027397105.1:4026558-4027892 GCF_003265705.2 Callorhinus ursinus | reverse complement strand
TTTTTTATTGTTATGTTAATCACCATATATTACATCCTTTGTTTTTGATGTAGTGTTCCATGATTCATTGTTTGTTCGTAACACCCAGTGCTCCATGCAGAATGTGCCCTCTTTAATACCCATCACCAGGCTAACCCATCCCCCTACCCTCCTCCACTCTAGAACCCTCAGTTTGTTTTTCAGAGTCCATCATCTCTCATGGTTCGTCTCCCCCTCTGACTTGCTCCCCTTCATTCTTCCTCTCCTGCTATCTTCTTCTTTTTCTTTTTTCTTAAAATATGTTGCGTTATTTGTTTCAGAAGTACAGATCTGTGATTCAACAGTCTTGCACAATTCACAGCGCTCACCGTAGCACATACCCTCCCCAATGTCTATCACCCAGCCACCCCATCCCTCCCACCCCCAACCACTTCAGTAACACTCAGTTTGTTCCTGAGATTAAGAATTCCTCATATCAGTGAGGTAATATGATACATGTCTTTCTCTGATTGACTTATTTCACTCAGCATAACACCCTCCAGTTCCATCCACGTCGTTGCAAATGGCAAGATCTCATTCCTTTTGATGGCTGCATAATATTCCATTGTGTATATATACACCACCTCTTCTTTATCCATTCATCTGTCGATGGACATCTTGGCTCTTTCCACAGTCTGGCTATTGTGGACATTGCTGCTATAAACATTGGGGTGCATGTACCCCTTCGGGTCCCTACATTTGTATCTTTGGGGTAAATACCCAGTAGTGCAATTGCTGGATCGAATGGTAGCTCTAATTTCAACTGTTTGAGGAACCTCCATACTGTTTTCCAGAGTGGTTGCACCAGCTTACATTCCTTTCTCCACATCCCCGCCAACATCTGTCGTTCCCTGACTTGTTAATTATAGCCATTCTGACTGGTGTGAGGTGGTATCTCATTGAGGTTTTGATTTGGATTTCCCTGATGCCGAGCGATGTTGAGCACTTTTTCATGTGCCTGTTGGCCATTTGGATGTCTTCTTTGGAAAAATGTCTGTTCATGTCTTCTGCCCATTTCTTGATTGGATTATTTCTTCTTTGGGTGTTGAGTTTGATAAGTTCTTTATAGATTTTGGATACTAGCCCTTTATCTGATATGGCATTTGCAAATATTTTCTCCCATTCTGTCGATTGTCTTTTGGTTTTGTGGACTGTTTCTTTTGCTGTGCAAAAGCTTTTTATCTTGATGAAATCCCAATAGTTCATTTTTGCCTGGCTTCCTGTGCCTTTGGCGATGTTTCTAGGAAGAAGTTGCTGCGGCTGAGGTCGAAGAGGTTGCTGCCTGTGTTCTCCTTTAGGATTTTGATGGACTCCTG
>NW_027397105.1:3938020-4021558 GCF_003265705.2 Callorhinus ursinus | reverse complement strand
AGGTCTCCTACTCCTCCGCCATCTTGCTCCAACACCGACTTTTCTGTTTTTATGTTCTACTTGAACTTAAAAATATGTATGTAAGTACATGTATACATACATACATTTTATATGTTACACATGCAGACAAATTTGTATATACGTATATATATGTATACTTGAATATGTGTATATACTTATATGTATAATGTAATATATAGTGAGTGTAATAATACATACACTGTAAGTTTAGAAACACTTGTAAGTATATATACATATAACCATATATGCTTATCTGGGAGTGTACATACATATATACTCTTACATACATACCTATGGATACATACACACACACACAAGAGCTGTGTCCTCAACAGACCACAAGATGGAGATGTGAGTCTGCAGAACTAGAGGACAACTTTGCTCAGGCCTTCCCCGTGTGTAGATTTTGAGAAGTCAGGATTTTTCTCCCTTGAAAGTGAGGGGGCAGTGCTCAGCTTGCTTGTGCTGCCCACCTTCAGAAAAGGAGCCATGTCCCCCTTGTGTTCTGTCTTCATCTTCCTCCTCCTTCCCTTCCTCTGTTAACTGCAACCCTGTTTGTCATTGGAAAACTTCCTGGCTCAGATGGTTAAGCGTCTGCCTTTGGCTCAGGTCATGGTCCCGGGGTCCTGGGATCGAGTCCCGCATCGGGCTCCCTGCTCAGCGGGGAGCCTGCTTCTCCCTCTGCTTCTCTCTCTCTCTCTCTCTCTCTCTGTCTCTCATGAATAAATAAATAAAATCTTAAAAAAAAAAAAGAAAACTTCCCCTTTGTGACTGTAGAGCCCTGCCCAGCCTTTCTGCCTGTTCTTGCTTCTCTCTCTCTCTCCTTTGTCTCCCTTCCTCACCTTTAGTTTTTTCTCTTATTTTCTTTTTTTTTTTTTTTTTTTTTTTTGTAAAGATTTTATTTATTTGGGGCGCCTGGGTGGCTCAGTTGGTTAGGCAACTGCCTTCGGCTCAGGTCATGATCCTGGAGTCCCAGGATCGAGTCCCGCATTGGGCTCCCTGCTCAGCGAGGAACCTGCTTCTCCCTCTGGCCCTCCCCCCTCTCATGTGCTCTCTCTCTCTCTCTCTCATTCTCACTCTCTCAAAATAAATAAATCTTTTTAAAAAAAGATTTTATTTATTTGACAGAGAGAGAGAGACAGCGAGAGAAGGAACACAAGTAGGGGGAGTGGGAGAGGGAGAAGCAGGCTTCCAGCTGAGCAGGGAGCCCGATGCAGGGCTCGAACCCAGGACCCCGGGATCATGACCTAAGCCAAAGGCAGACGCTTAACGACTGAGCCACCCAAGTGCCCCTCCATTGCTCTTTCCCCCCGGGGGGGAAAAACTGTGATTCTGGCATTTCTTGATTTTAGTGTTTGTTTCCTACACTTAATTTTAAAAGCAGAGGCATGCATTTAATACCACTTTCTATTAGCTTCACTGAATGTTGTGGGTCTTTATTCTCCTAATATCTTCCCTTCCCTTGATCTCCTTCCCCAAGGAAATGACTCGTCCTTAATTGGATTTGAAACAAATTATCAACACGATACAGGCTCATTATAACAAGTCAAACCATACTGAGGTGTAGCCAAAAATTAATTCTCTCCCTTTCTTTCTCTCCAGTGCCATTATCCTGAAGTAACTAGTGTTAACTGTTTGGACGGTTTCCTTCCCCATGTTTATCTGTGTTTATACAGATAATTGCAAATATATTTACAGCGTTTTCCTTTCTTGTTTTTTTTTTTTTTATGAAAACAGAGTTGTCCTGTACATATTTCTCTGTAATTTACTTTTTCCATTTAAATTTGGACAGTGCTCCAAATCAGTAGATCTAACAAATTCCTTTCAATGGATGCATTATTCCACAATATAAATACGCAGTAATTCATCCAACCACTTGCCATTTGATGGATACTGCGTTGTTTAGCTTTTTGCCATGACAAGTAAATGCAGCAGTCAGGATCTGTGGTGAACGTGGCTTCTATTTCTGTAGGACATGGTCCCCAAAGTGGGTGACTAGAACGAAGGGATGGGTATCCAAGTTCCACAGGCACTGCCAAGTCTGTTCCTGAAAGCCCCAGTGCCTCCCAGTCCCCCCAGCGCCATATGGGGCAGTCCTGTTACAGAACCGATTGGGTGTTGTTGATCTGGTGGGTGAAAAATGGTATCTTGTTTTGAATTGCATCCCTAACCTCTGACATATTTGTGACTTTTGATGGGAAGATAAAAGGATTCCCTACCCCGCGTGTAGTAATTTTAAATCCTAAAAACCACGTGGAAACTGAAAAAGAAAATTCTAGTGTATAAAGAAGCAGGGAGAAGAACCCAAAAATCACCTACATGCACTGTATCATAAGTTACTTATGTTGATTTAAAAAAAAAAAAAAAGGCCTATTTAATACTTTCCACCTTAGGCTTTATATAGGTGAAAATGTGTGAGAAACCGAAAAAAAAATTTTCTGTTTTTTTTCTTTAGATTTTATTTATTTATTTGACAGAGAGAGAGACAGCGAGAGAGGGAACACAAGCAGGGGGAGTGGGAGAGGGAGAAGCAGGCTTCCTGCTGAGCGAGGAGCCCGATGTGGGGCTCGATCCCAGGACCCCGGGATCGTGACCTGAGCCGAAGGCAGACTCTTAACCGACTGAGCCACCCAGGCGCCCCAATTTTCTGGTTTTTTAAAAAGCACTTTCAGATAGTATTTGAGCCTCATAATAGTCTTTGGGGGTAGGAGAGGAGAGAGGAGTGCTGGTTTGCAGATGGGGAGACTGATCCTCAGAGAAGCCATCGTACCCGAGGTGAATATGTGGGAGTGAAAGAAAAGAGCTCAGGTCTCCCTGTCCTTTGCTGTAGGCTTTGTCTCTTGGGCCCCCTCTCTTGATTTTGGTCTCCTTCCATGGTTCCCTTGTAGGGACCCTCATTGGTTCGTTTCTCACTGGCTTCCAGTACTTCGTCTTTCTTCCCGATCCTTGTACGTAACACACAGCGTTCCCTCCATACGTTCAAGCCATGTACTGCAAACTCTGCACTTGTAATTCAGTGGTGGGAACGAAGGGTCCGGTATTACGAAACCTGGGTGTCGATTTTGACTCCATCATTTTTTGTAAAAATGCAGATCATCACCACAACTCTACAAAATATTGTGAAGTCCAGATGAGATAAACGTAGGTGAAGGCATATGTTTATGCTTCTGTGAAGTGCTTTGTAAACGGTGCTAAACACGTGCTGTCACAGCTCTTAGCAGAGGGGAATCCAAGAATGGCATGCCCTTTGGAGAGCCCTTTCTGTCCTGCACCGATTAGAGAATGATGGTACATGAGAGTGGTTATGTAAGTGCTGAGTCGTGTGCTGTGGGCCATACATGGTCTAGAAGATAAGAACAAGGAGAGAGCCCGGTGAGGCAGAGGAAGTTGAGAAGTCCGTGTAAGATAGGAGATTTGACATAGCCATGTAGAGTCGGTAGAATTTGCATATTTTCCCTTACTTGAGTGCTTTCTCGAGCCCTCCTCTTTCTAGACTGATCACGCCCGCACCAGTGTGTATATCGGAGTCCAGCTGGCTGCAGAGATCACCTCAGGGCGCTTAGAGGTTCCTGGGCCCTGTCCCCAAAGGGAAAGTGAAAAGCACAGTTACAAGTGTGGGTGCCCATCTCGAGAATTTGAGTTTTTAGTTGGGAGCTAGATGAATTGATATAATTCAAAACAAGATTGTCGAGATGGAAATGATAACCATGCAGGTGGTTCGTGGCTTTGGCACATCTTGGATGTGTACACATTATTCACTGATACCCTCAGATTGTCTTTTAATGCCAGGTTTGGATTTTTGTACATCAGCTGACAAGTACAAATTTCTACCACTGTTGGTCGTCCTTCTGCCAGCTAAAAATTTCGTTTTATTACACTTGCATCTTTGTCGTGGAACACAATTAAGTGAATATTTTACTGAATTTTATATTTATTTTATAAGATGAGTGAGAACGGAAGCAAATAAGGGGGTGGAAATCGTAGAGTCGAGACAAAGATGGAGATCATTGGTCATGCCGAATGCTTAAATGCAAATTGTTAACCTCAGTTGGGCGCCCATTGGATATATTGTTCGAGTGTCCTTGGTCGTGAAGAACTGGGTGGGAGATGTAGGGCCATTGTTATTGAAGCCCTCCCCCCAATATATAAGCATATTGTTGACTTTGGCTTATTCTGTTCCCAAACATGTTTTCAGGAGTGCTTTGTGTACTCAAGGAAGGAGCTATTTAGAAGTATAATGGCAATTGGGGCGTCCGCTGAGCATTTTGTAGTTGAATTGTAACCACCAACCAGCAGATGGCTCTCAGTCACTGTAAATTTGGCAGAACAGCTAATTCATCTCACTTAGAATTCTTCTGTTTTATATACCACCCCTGCGTCCCCCTCCTCTACTCTTCAGGAAGCCTGACAATCAAACACTTAGGGTAACGACCTGTAGCTTTCGGTTTTATTTTCTTGATTTGGGGCTCCTCGGATGACTCTTTGGAAAAGCACACTGGGATTTCTGAACTATGGTTTGGAGGTCAAAACTTGCCGTGACCCTTTCCAGCCTCCACTGAACTGTCTTGTCAAGTTTGTAACTTAACGTTAAAACTTGTTTTTGGCAATGTGGTCGGCAGTGAGGAAGGAGAAAGTGGGATTGGTTTAGAACTAGAAATATATTTGACTGCAGTAGATTTTAAAGATGCCATGGCAAGAATCTCCTTGGGTGATTATGTAAGAGGATATTTTCCTTGTTTGAGTTCTTATCTGTTCTGGCCTCATACTCATACTCAAAGATGATGTGTTCAACTTCACAAAAACAATAGTTGAGTATTTGCAAAAATCACAGTGTGAGGCCACTTATGGTCCCCAGAGTGTCTGCTCCATTGGGTCAGATATTTGTCTATCTTGTTCACCTCCAAGCCCTGAGATTAGAGCCTGGCACGTAGAAGGCGCTCAGTAAGTACTAGTAGGAAGGATGGCTGGACAGGTGGATGGGAGGCAGAAAAAGATCAGGGCAGAGTCCTGGACCTAGAGAGGCTAGCCATCTAGCAAATAGGGCTGCAAGATAGTAGCAGGAGCAGTTTTACTTTGGGGTCGCTCTTAGGAACTATTTGAAGTTTGAGAAAAGTCTAGAAGGAAATAAAAAATTCCCCTTCGGCTAGGTTGTGTCACTCCCCAAGTCCCCCATGTTTGAAAATCTTTATACCCTGTCTCCAGTTTATTCACCAACACTTGGGAGTTCTCCTGTGATTCACTGTGGGAATTGTCCGTCTCTTGCTGTGTTCCCTCTTGTCATTTCCCTCATCCAGACCCCCTTCACTTTCCGCCTGACTTACACCAGCCTCCTGGCCCACCTCCCTGCCTGCGGCCTCTCCTCAATGTAATCCAGGCCACATATTGTTGCCAGATTTTGCCTCCCAAGAATTTATGTCAAAGAATCTATTTCTGATTGAAATTTGAGCCCCTGTGCATCTTTATATTCATGGAAAGAAACTGCCAAAAAAGAAGTTCGGAGAAAGGAAGTACCCTTTGCATACCGCGGTAGCATTTTCTCATCTTTTCAGACAAGTCTAATGGCAGAGCTTCGCAGACTCAATTCAGTTCACCGACACCCTAGGAATACCTTCTGCAGTCCTATCTGAGCACCACCCTGTGGTCTGTGAATACGCAAATGCTGGTACTTTTTTAGACAAAACAAACATTTTATATAGTCACTTTGACAACTTTTTGAGATACTAAGAACGGCGAAGGAAAACTACCTCTTGGAATTCACTGCTCTTTCAATTCTGTGTTTGGTTGATGAGAACGCCCTTCCCTGTGAGCTCCCAACAAGCTTCAGCCACATTTATCAGCAGAAAAACATGGGTTACCAGCACCGTCCCCCACCCCCAGGTAGTATCATCATAATTTAACGTTCATCATTTGCTTTGGGGGATGAAAAATGAAATATTTTTATATCTTTAGAAGCAGCTGTGAAGCCTTTTGGTATACAATCTTTATAGGACAGCTATCCAACCCATTTACTAATGTGGCGTTCATTTCAGAAGTTCTATTCGTTAGATAAGTTCCATCCTGAAATAATAAGGAGGAAAATTAATTGATATATTAAACAAACAAACAAACATCTCCAATCTCCCCTAGCCTCCGGAGCGTAATGTTTAGCATTTCCCTTCCTTAACTTCCTTTCTAGAGGAGAAGCACTCTTTCTGTCTCATTCCAGAAGTAGGGTTGAGCTGTAAGGTGTTTTAATGAAAGAATTCTCTTTCAGGTGATACCCTCTCCATCTGCTCGAACAGTATCAGTCTCTGCTGCTGGTGTCTCGGAAGCACGTAACCGTTGATTATGTTTTGTTTGCCCCCATCCCTTTTTTTTTAATCTCTCAAGATGAAGATGTTAAAATACTCCTCTCATTTTGCCTCTCTCTTGCCTAAAAAGCTCAGTGGTTTTCCTGGTTCTGTTGCATAAACATGTACTGAATGCTTATTCTCTGGCATATTCCAATGCACTGGTTTTTTGGGGGTTTGGGGTTGGGTTTTGTTTTTTTTTTTGGCTACAGAGGGATATAAACATGACTGTCATGTGGCCTCTTTCCTTGCAGAGCTCATAATTTAGGAAGGGAGACAGATAAGTAAATAACTCACTACAGTCCTGCTTGATAAATGCCACGTTGGAGGTTTTGAACAAAGTACCATGGGAGCGCCAGCGAGTGATTGATTCAGGGGAAGGGGGGGTGGGGATGGGGATCAGGAAGGACCAAACAGGAGAAGTGACATTTGAGTTGAGCCTTAGGGGATGAATAGAATTTTGCCAGATGGACAAAGGGTTGGGGGTGGGGACCCTCCAGACTCATACAAAAACATGAGAGTGTGGAAGTTTGTGCCTTTGTCTGAGAAGCCTCACGTGAGCGGTGTGTCGGGCTGAAGGAAGAGTTGGGTGTGGAAGGGGGTGTTGGGAGACAAAGTGGCAGAGATCCCTGGGGCCATGTTGTTGAGGTTAAACATCATCTGTGGCTTCTAGGGAGCTGCGAAAGTTTTAAGACAGGGAAATGTCCCGGCAGCGAGATCTCTGTCTTAGAAAGAGAGTTCTGGCCGCAGGGCACAAGATGATTTGGATGCAGGTGACCGGGAGCAAGAGAACCAGCCACAAGGTTGTGGTCGTGCTCTGCAGGAGAGGTGATTAGGGTCTGAGGCAAGGCAGTACCGGGGTGGGGGTGGGGGGTGGAATGAGGGCTCAGACTTGAGCATGGCCCTGAGGGGGGGGTCGGGAGGGATGAGATGGAGAGGCAAAAATCATACAAGGAAGGAAGGTTTGGGTGACTTGGGAATACAGCGATGCTGCTCACCAAAACAGCGTGTGCATGTAGAAGAAAGGTTATGGGATGAAAGGAATGGCTGTAATTTTGGATATATTGGATTTGCAGTGGAATACCCAGTTGGAGGGTCCCAAACATGCAGAGAGCCTTCAGGAAAATTTCCTAGGTAGAGGTAAAGATGTAAGTGTCCAGCATGGTGATTTTCAATCAGGATGAGAGAGGGGAGGGGACCTGCCTCCCCTGGATTTTGATATGTGGGGTTTCAGATTCAGATCCTGCCTTGCTAGGGAGGGGAGCATGCCTCTCTCCCATCCCCCAGTTAAGAACCCACCACCATGTAATATAGGGTGACTAACGTAACAATAAAAAAATTAAAAAAGAAAAAAAGAACCCACCACCATAAGGACCCAGGAGAAGGTGTCCTATTTCATTTGTACTGAGGCAGAAAAAGTGCATAAGCACCTGCTAAATCCTGTTCTTTTTTTGTTTTTGTTTTTAAGATTTTATTTATTTATTTGTCAGAGAAAGAGAGAACAAGCAGGGGGAGCTACAGGCAGAGGGAGAGATAGGCTTCCCGCTGAGCAGGGAGCCAGACGCAGGACTCGATCCCAGGACCCCGGGATCATGACCCGAGCTGAAGGCAGACCCTTCACCGACTGAGCCACCCAGGCGTCCCTGCCAGCTCCTGTACTTATAGCCCAGCCACAGGAACAGATAGCATTGCCCAGAGAGAGGTCAGACAGCAGGAAGAGGAGATCCGAGGAGAATTGCTAAAGAACACGACTATTTAAGGGGCAGATGGAAGAAGAGGTCCCTGCAAATTACAGGGAAGCGGCCGCCCGTGGACGAGAGTAGCCTGGAGGAAGCCAAGAGAGGAGTGGCTGGGACACGGATAAGGGCTACGGTCAGCGGTGACAAACGACCGGCAAAGGGGCGGGGTGGCAACAGGGGACATCAGGCAGTAAGGAGACCCACGGGTGAGAAGGAAGAGTTTTGTAGAGCTGCAGGGCAGCCTGGGACGGCAGCGGAAGCCGGGCCGGTGGGCATGGTTCCTTCATTAGGGAAACTTGGCTGTGAACGGGAGGATTTCTAGCACAGGAAACAACTCGTGCGCCAAAATGACAAGGTTCTGCAGGAGTGAGGATGAAGGGCACGAGAACAGAGGCAGGTGTGCCACGGCTGCCTGCCCGGGAATGAGTGCTGTCAGACCCAGCCTTGCACGTTGCTCCCTGCCCTCTTGTGTCCCGTGCACCTGTGCGGCTCACCTCCCCTGCCCCAGAGACCTCATCCGTGTGTGTGTCCATTCTGGCAATGCCCTCCACCCCGCCCTCCTGGTGCCGCTGACCCTTACCCACTCTGCAGGGCTGGGTCCAGTCTCCAGGTCACGAAGCCTCCCCTGCGATGGCAGAGAGACAGTGCCTTGGGTTGAACATGAAGAGGGGGGCGCCTGGGTGGCTCAGTCGGTTAAGTGTCTGCCTTCGGCTCAGGTCATGATCCCGGGGTCCTGGGATCGAGCCCCACGTCGGGCTCCCTGCTCAGTGGGGAGTCTGCTTCTCCCTCTGCCTCTGACCCTCCTCCCTGCTTGTGCTCTCCCTCTCTCTCTCTCAAAAAAATAAGCAAAATCTTAAGAAAAAAAGAAGAGTGTGAGGAGATGGGTCTCACCTTCAGCTCTGCCACTAAGTGCGCCACCTCCCGAAAGTCACGTGCGTCACTTTTCCTTGGTTTTCTTGCCAGTAATACCTGCCTTGACCTACACACAGGCTTGTGTATGATGCGAATGAAACCGGGGCTGTAAAATGCCTCTGAAATCACACAGAACACAGCACGAGGGTGCGATACCACCATTTCCTGACTCCGCTGACTGATTTCATTCATTCAGGTCTGGCTTTTGCCGAGTAAGTTAATTCCCTCAACTTTGTTTTTTTCTTCAGCGCCTGTTATGCCAGGCACTGAGGTTATCATGAGGAGCAAGACAGTCCCTACCCTGCGGAGCTTCTAGTCTAGTGCGGGAGGCAGAAAATAAACAAGTACGTCCTATCTAACAGCTGGTTGTTGAAGTGCTATAGAGAAAAATAAGGCAAAATAAGGAGGAGGCAGGCTGAGGAGTTACAGGGAAGGGTACTGTTTTATTTTATTTTATTTTTAAAGATTTATTTATTTGAGAGAGAGAGAAAGAGTGCGTGTGTGGGGAGGGGGCAGAGGGAGACAGAGAGAATCTCAAGCAGACTCTGCTGAGCTCGGAGCCCAACACGGGACTCAATCCCATGACCCTGAGATCGTGACCTGAGCCGAAATCAAGAGTCAGACACAACTGACTGAGCCACCCAGGCATCCCAGAGACAGAGTAGTCGGGGCACATCTCTGAGGAGATGATATTTCAGCAGAGGAGAATAAAGTGAGGGGGCAAGGCCACGTGGCCATCTGTGGGAAGAGTGCCTTAACCTCAGGGGGACAGCAGGTACAAAGGACCTGAGATGAGAATGTGCTCACTATGTTCTAGAAACAGTAAGGAGGCTAGTGTGGCTTGTAGGTTATAGTAAAGGTGTTGCGTTTTATGCTGAGGGTGCTAGTAGATTGTGGAGGATGGGAGCAGAAGCAGGAAGCAGGAAGGGATATGGCGTAGAAGCAATAGAATGAGAAGAAATGGTCAGACTTAGGTATGTTTTAACAGATTTGCTGATGCAGTAGATGCTGTGGTGTATGAAAGAAAGAGTCAAAAGTTGATGCCAAGGTTTTGGGCCTGAGCCAGTGGGTCAGTCGGGCTCTTGAATTAAAATTGGGAAAATGGGGGAAGAGGAGAATAGGTTTTTGTGGGGAAAATGTTCTTTTTTCCCCCCTCCCTGCTCTTATTTATGCAATTTAGTACTTCCTCTAATTCAGTGATTTCTGATAGAAAGTCATCAGCAGGATTATAAAGAACAGCTGCTACCCCCCCCAAGGTGAGTCTTCCCCTATAAATGAGGAACTCATAATGAGGAACTTCCTCCAGAGTTGGGCCAGAAAGCAGGTTGGACATCATCGACCTACTTAGTTTGCTTGTTTTATGGGTGGGAAGAACAGAGCTGAAGAGGTTGTTGGAATGGCTAGCTGTGGTGGTCTTCTGGTTAACAATTCATTCGTGTGTGGTTAGTTTCTCTTTTCAATTTGATGGTAAACTCTTTGAAAGCAGGAATCATGTCCTTAAAGTCTTTTGTGTTTTCCTTCTTAGCTAGGAGAGTGCTGAGTAATAACAGGCATCATTCCAAATATTAGCTTGAATATAAAACCTAACGGAAAGAAAATCAAGTCTTCCGCATACGCTGATGCCTTTGATCTTACGTGCTCTTGTAGGTAAAGACATATCCATTGCTGAGTTTCCCACTGGAGTTGGGGCATCAACAAAGTATAAACACCAAGGGGAGAGATAGATGAAGTTCAGCCTTGAACTGCCAAACTTCGAAACTTTTCAAACTTCCATGCAAGGAGAGAGGCATCCGGGAAGGACTTTGACTTTGGTCTACTTTGGCCAATCACAGCTTAGCTTACTGTTGCTCTTATATTGAACTATGTGAGTGAGACCAAAACCGTTCTTCCAGTGCTTAGGGCCTTCATAGCTCTGCCTTCAGCCCCGGGAAATCTTTCCTGTATGTCTGCTGGCTCATGTGTGTTTGATGTTAATATTAAACTGTGTCCACATTGTACCGTATTCTCTAATACGTGTTAAATATATATGTAGATATAATTAAAGGCTGTAGTTCTCATTTGTTGTTTTTGAGATTGCTCAATCAGTCTTATTACATCTGTTTTATTTTCTCCTTCAGTAGTTTGTAAAAATGTGCTCTTGGTGTGGCAAGAGCCACCAGTGGGACAGTCCAGCTTTAACTTTGGAGGGACAATGTTGACTGCCTGCGCAGGTGCGGTGTACTAATTTGAGTGGGTATCTGCTCGTAGCTGGTGACAGATGCACTGCTGAGGTTACCCTATGTACCTCTGACCCATTGCACTGGTCTTTTTTTTTTTTTTAATGTGTGTTTTATTTTATTTTTTTAAAGATTTTATTTATTTATCTGACACAGAGAAAGAGAAAGAGACAGCACAAGCAGGAGAAGCGGCAGGCAGGGGGAGAGGGAGAAGCAGGCTCCCCGCTGAGCAGGGAACCCGGTGCGGGTCTCGATCCCAGGACCCCGGGATCATGACCCGAGCCGAAGGCAGACGCTTAACCAACTGAGCCACCCAGGCGCCCCCCATTGCACTGGTCTTTAGCACTTGCTTTTTTCAGCGGTCCATACACAACCTCGCATAGGAGTCCTATTTTGAACCAGAGCGGTGCTTGCCAGGAAGTGGTAGAGTCAAGGAATGTGCTTTGTCAACTCGCTCTTCCTTTCCCTTCTCTGATGCTTTCGTCCCCCCATCTTCAGAGTTAGGTGAGGCTGTATGATTATTCTAGGGAATAAATCCGGCATCTTGATGTCTGAGATCCTTGGGGCCCATGAAGTAAAGTAAGGCTTTAAAGAAATACATCTGCCATTTTGACAAGGTGGAAGCAAGTTGTGCTTCTGTTTGGCACATTCGTGCCCTTGAGTAGAGAGGGCAGCCCTGTGTTTAAAATCTTAGTCTAAGGAGTCTTGCTCCTAAGGGTTTCTTTCTCGAAATGTAGCATCTTCTTCTTCTTCTTCTTTTTTTTTTTTTTTGAAGATTTTATTTGTTTATTTGACAGAGAGAGATACAGCAAGAGAGGGAGCACAAGCAGGGGGAGTGGGAGAGGGAGAAGCAGACTCCCCGCTGAGCAGGGAACCCGATGCGGGGCTCGATCCCAGGACCCTGGGATCATGACCTGAGCCGAAGGCAGATGCCTAACGACTGAGCCACCCAGGCACCCCACGTAGCATCTTCTTCTGTAGGTTCCAGAATGCTCGACTAAAAATGAAGTTGATACAGCCCTTTGGGGGTATACTCACTTATTAAAGCATAGTATTTGCTTAGTGTATGCAGTGTAGTGAACGTATAGTATTGTGCCCTGTGTATGCAGTGTGTTAAGTGATAGAATGAGACTAGTTGACATTTGTTGAATGTCTCTTATCTTCCAAGAACTGCATTGAATGCTTTCTACACATTTCACACCTGGTCTCCCGCCCACCTGCCACCACCAGAATAGAAGCAGCACCTGTAACAAAAACGCATACCTTGTCAGGACAGAGATTTTGGTCTTTGTCCTATATTCCATTTTTTCCTCATTCCCACGAATGAGAACAATGCCTACCACATACTAAGTACCGAATAAATGTTTGTTGGTTAAATGGATTATTTTATTTACTCCCCAGCAGCCCTCGGAGGTAGAATTTGCTGTCCAGATTTGCTGGTAGGTGGTGGGGCCAGGATTTGAACCTGTGTTGACAGCTGCTTGCTCTGGGTTGGGGAGCAGCGTAGAGTCCAACCGAGGGTGACTTTTGGTTCCTGCCTTCTATCTCGTAGACATGAGGCTTACCTACAGAAAAGGTTCAACAACAGGGTAGCAGTTATTTCCAGGCAATACGAGAACTGTGCAAAGTGCTAGAGTGATGGAGAGGTGAACGAATGCACGCACATCGTCCGGAGCTGCACTCAACTGCGTGTGCTTGCTATGTGTAACCACTGTTTTGACCGCCACTATGGTTATGTCACCATCATTTTCTATGAATCCCATGAACCAGACTCCCAAATGAATGACTGTTCATTTGTGGGTTGAAATGGCCAGAGATGGTTTCGTGAACAAGATAGTCCTTGAGGCTTAGACAGAATATGGGCAGGTGGGGACAGGAAGGGAGAGACTTGAGATGAAAGTCCTATGGACCAAGGCAGAAAACGTGTGTTTTCTGTTCCTGGGACAGCAAGGAGGCCAGTATGTGTGGTGCAGAAGGGGTGTGTGGGCTACTGGGGCGAGTAAAGATTAAGACTGATAATTCGGAATTTGTTTATTATGTTGTGAGTGCCACATTATATTTGTGAGATTGGATTTGAAACCCTGTATGTGTTTCTATCTGTATGCAACCCAGCCCCCTTTAATAAGAAATTCTGTGGTCATTTTTAAGTGCCGTAATCTGTGGTCACAACATTATATCTTGTTGAGAAATAATATATGTGCCTTTGGTGTCACATGGCTTGTGAGACAGACTTTGTCCTAATAAAAAGGCCACTTCTGTTTGGCCTTATGTTTTTGAAATTTAAGACCCTCATTTATGATTATTGACTCGAGTGTACCTTGGAAGATTAGTAAGGGTATTATGCGCTGCTCTAGTCTCCTTAACAGGCTGTAAGTCTCCAGGGGACCAGGCCTGTACCTCATTCATCCTCGTACCTCTTCCAGCACTGAGCACAGATGCTGGCATAAACTAAGATTGCAGTAAATTGTGCTTGAATTGAATTTTCAAAGCATGTGAGGCTGGCCACCTCTGCACTTGTGGGAGTAATTTGCAGCAGAGCTATATTTTTTGAGTTATGTAACGCATTTAATCTTGTTCCTAGGTCCAGCCTGATGACTGGAGGGGCTAAGCGAGGAGTCCCCAACCCTTGGCTCTTTGAGGAGCCGGAAGAGACCAGAGGTTTGGGTTTTGATGAAATCCGGCAACAGCAGCAGAAAATTATCCAAGGTACTGAACCCCCCAAGAGTGTGGGCCTTTGTCAGATATTTACTGCAGCCTTGAGTGTTCCTTACATCCATTGAAGATCATAGGGAAAGCCATTGGTCCTTTAAAACTCTTGGTGAGGGGCGCCTGAGTGGCTCAGATGGTGAAGCATCTGCCTTCAGCTCAGGTCATGATCCCGGGGTCCTGGGATCGAGTCCCGCATCGGGCTCCTGGCTCAGCGGGGAGCCTGCTTCTCCCTCTCCCCCTGCCTCTCCCCCTGCTCATGCTCTCTCTCTGTATCTCTGTGTCTCAGATGAATACATAAAATCTTTAAATAAATAAATAATAAAACTCTTGGTGATTTTGTGCCTCACGTCCTCAGGCATATAGACAGATGGTGTCATCCATCCAGGTGGCCCATGGACGTTGTGATTCTCCATGGTGGTTGGGGGGCGGCACTCACACGGCTCCGATTCTCATAGATGGTGTCATCCATCCAGGTGGCCCATGGACGTCATGATTCTCCATGGGGGGGGGCGGCACTCACACGGCTCCGATTCTCATACAGCCGCGCGAATCCGAGGTGTGTGCCTCCCTCCCTTTACTCCATGATGGGACTCCTTCTTCAAACACAACGCTCCCACCTTTTTCTTCTACAAAATAAATCCATTTGGCTTTTACCTTCGAGTTTATCTTGTCCAGTGGCTTTTAAGCCTAATTGGTTTTTTACGTTCTTCTCTTTTTTAAATTGCAGAAGTAGTGCATGATTGGTTATGGAAGGTTCAAACAACACAGGGTTGCGTAATGGGGAAAGCTCTCCTTATTGGTTCTCCAGTCTCAAACCGTAAACAGACCAAGCTGTGTTTCCTCGGGCTTTTTTTCTACACACATACACACATGTAAACACACATATTTTTACATCAGTGAGATCATGATATAGGTAATGCCATAGCTTTTACTTTTTTTTATTTAACGTGTGTCATAGACATTTTTCATGTTCCCGTTTTTGTACATGGTTTTCGTGTATTACAGATATGTTATTCTTTCTAATTCCTTTTAAAAACAGTTTTACTGAGATATACTTGACATGTCATAAATAGCACATATTTAAAATGTATGATTCAATAAGTTTTGACATATGTATGACACTGTGCATGTCCTGTACGTTTTTTTATCAGATTTATTCCTAAGTATTTCATGGTTTTTATTCTCTTATTAATGGTATTTTAAAATTTCTACTTCTGATTGTCGCCAGTGTATAAAAGTACAGCTGATTTATGTATATTGATCTTGGATCACGCAACCTTGCTAAACTCACTAATTTGTTAAGGGCTTTTTTGTAAAGTCCATAGGACTTTCTTTTTTCTTTTTTTTAGAGCAGTTTTAGGTACAGAGCAAAATATAGTTGAAGGTTCTTTTGCATGTGAATGTCTAGTTGTTCCAGCACCGTTTGTTGAAAAGACTGTCTTTGCTCCATTGTTTTACCTTTGCTGCTTTGTCAGAGATCATTACTATATTTCTGTGGGTCCATTTCCGGGCAGTCCGTTCTGTTCTATTGATCTGTTTGTTCTTTCATCCGTACCACAGTGTCTTAATTACTGTAGCTTTAGAGTAACTCTTGAGGTCAGGTAGTGTCAGTGTTCTACTTTTGTTCTCCTGCAATATTGTGTAGGCTATTTTGAGTCTTTTGCCTCTCCATATACATTTTAGAGTCCGTTTGTCAATATCCACAAAATAACCTGCTGGGATCTTGACTGAGGTTGCATTAGGTCTATAAAGTGGGGGGAAAACTGATGTCTTGACAAACTGAGTCTTTCTATCCACATCCATGGAATATCTCTCTTTTAGTTCTTTTTTTTTTTTTTAAAGATTTTATTTATTTATTTGAGAGAGAGAATGAGAGAGAGACAGCATGAGAAGGGGGAGGGTCAGAGGGAGAAGCAGACTCCCTGCTCAGCAGGGAGCCCGATGCGGGACTCGATCCCGGGACTCCAGGACCATGACCTGAGCCGAAGGCAGTTAGTTGCTTAACCAACTGAGCCACCCAGGCGCCCTCTTTTAGTTCTTTTTTGATTCCATTCATCAGTTTACAATTTTCCTCATATAGATCTTGTACATATTTTGTTAGATTAGACCTAAATACTTCATTTTGAGGGATGCTAATATAAACGGTATTGTGTTTTTAATTTCAAATTACACCCATTGGTTGCTGGTTTATAGTCAAGTGAATGCCTTTTGTATATTAACCTTGTATCCTGCAACCTTGCTATAATCGCTTATTAGTTTCAGGAGATTTTTGTTAGTCCTTTTGGATCTTCCCCATTACGTGATCATGTCATCTCCAAACAAAGTTTTCTTTCTTTCTTCCCAATTTGTACCTGTTTTTTCATCTTGTCTTGTCTCATCTAATCGCATCTAGAACTTCCAGGACAATGTTGGAAAGGAGTGTTGGGAGAGGATGTCCTTTCCTTGTCCCTGATCTTAGTGGGAAAGCTTCAGGTTTCACACCATCAAGTGTGATGTTAGTTCTGGGGATTTTGTAGGTATTCTTTATCAAGTTGAGGAAACTCTCCTCCATTCCTAGTTCACTGTGAGTTTTTAATCACGAATGAATGTTGGATTTTGTCAAGTATTCTTTCTGCATCTAGTGATAGGATCATATGATTTTTCCTTTTTGGCCTGTGAATATGATGGGTTACATTAATTGATTAATTTGAATGTTGGACCCGGCATACATACCTAGGATAAATCTCACTGCTTGTGGTGTATTATGTATCGTTGGATTTGATTTGCTAATATATTTTTTGACGATTTTTGTGTCTATTAACATGAGTGCTACTGGTCTGTGTTTTTCTTTTCTTTAATGTCTTTGTCTAGTTTTGGGATAGGACAGTGGTGGCCTCAGAAAATGGCTTAGGAGGTATCCTCTTTGCTTCTGTCCTCTGAAAGAGATCGTAGAGAATTGGTACAATTTCTTCCTTCGATGTTTGGTAGAATTCACCAGTGAGGGGCGCCTGGGTGGCTCAGTCGTTAAGCGTCTGCCTGCGGCTCGGGTTGTGGTCCCAGGGTCCTGGGATCGAGCCCCGTGTGGGGCTCCCTGCTCAGCGGGGAGCCTGCTTCTCCCTCTCCCGCTCCCCCTGCTTGTGTTCCCTCTCTCGCTGTGTCTCTCTCTGTCAAATAAATAAATAAAATCTTTAAAGAGAAAAAAAAGAATTCACCAGTGAATCCATTTGGGCCTGGTGTTTTCTGTTTTGGGAGGTTATTGTTAATTCAATTTCTTTAAGAGATAACAGACCTATTCAGATTGTCAGTTTCTTCTTGCGTGAATGTTGACAGCTTGTGTCTTTCTAGAAATTGGGCCATTTCGTCTAGGTAGTCAAATCTGTGGGCATAAAGTTGTTCATAATATTTCTTTATTATCCTTTTGATGTCAATTAGATCTGTAGTGGTGTCCACTTTTTTCATTTCTGATTAGTCATTTGTGTTCTTTTTTTTTTTTTAGTTAGCTTGGTTAGAGGCTTACTGGTTTTATTATCTTTCTGGTTTCATTGATTTTACTCTGTTGATTTCTTATTTAAATTTCATTGATTTCTCTTATTATTCTGCTTACTTTGGATTTAATTTGCTCTTTCTTAAAAAAAGATTTTATTTGTTTAAGAGAGAGTGAGCAAGAGAGAGGACAAGTGGGGAGGAGAAGGAGAAGCAGGCTTCCCGTGGAGCAGGGAGCCCAACGCGGGGCTGGGTCCCAGGACCCCGGGATCATGACCTGAGCTGAAGGCAGACGCTTAACGGACTGAGCCACCCACGCGCCCCTGATTTGGTCTTTTTCTAGTTTTCTGAAATGTGGAAAAGACTCTTGATCTTAGACCGCTCTTCTGTTCTCACATATGCAGTCAATGCTATAAATTTCACTCTATGTACTACTTTTGTCATATCTGGCAAATTTAGTTTTGTTTTCATATTCATTTACTGCAAAGTATTCTTAAAGTTACCTTAAGATTTCTTTTTGATCATGTGTTATTTAGAAGTATGTTGTTTAATCTCCATATATTTGGGTGTTTTCCAGTTATCTTTCTGTTACTGATTTCTAATTTAATTCCATTGTAGTTTGAGAGCAGACATTGTATGATTTCTGTTTTTAAACATTTGTCAGTGTATGTTTTGTGGCCCAGAATGTGGTTTATCTGGGTGAATATTCCATGTAAGCTTGAGAAGTATATGTATTCTGCTTCTGTTGGATGAAATAATCTGTAGATGTCCATTATAGCCAGTTGATTGAGAGTGATGGTGAGTTTAACTTAGTCCTTACTGATTTTCCTGCCTGCTGAATCTGTCCATTTCTGATAGAGGGGTGTTAAATCTCAACCGTAATAATGGATTTATCTATTTCTCCTTGCAGTTCTATCGGGTTTTGCCCCATGTCGTTTGATACTCTGTTGTTTAGGCATGTACACATTAAAGATTGTTGTGTCTTCCGGGAATCAACCACCTTATATTTAGGTAATGATTCTCTTTGTCCCAGATAACTTTACTTGCTTTGAGGTCTGCTCTGTCTGAAATTAATATAGCTACTCCTGTTTTCTTTTGATGAGTGTTAGTACAATTTGTCTTTCTCCATCCATTTACTTTTAATCTATATGTGCCTTTATATTTAAAGTGGGGCTCTTGTAGACAACATGTAGTTGATGCTTGTTTTTTGGATCCACTCTGACATTCTTTTTCTTTTAATTATTGTGGTTTTGCTTCTTCATTTCAATCTGGATGCCTTTTATTTCTTTTTCTTGCCCTATTGCATTTGCTACAATATCCAGTACAACGTTGACTAGAAATTGTGAGAGCAGACGTCCTTACCTTGTTTCTAACCTTAGCCGGGGAACAGTCATTTGGAAGCCAGGTGTGAATTTTTCTTTTTTTTGGTACTAGATGTTTTTGTATTTCTAGAAATATTCTTGAGATTTTTGGGGGGGGTGGGTTGCAGTTATTTGGGTATTATTTTGTAAGGTGAACCAGAACAGTGTTTATTTTAGAGGAGGAGTCAGCAAACCACGACCTGTGGGCCACATCTTATCCACCACCTGTTTTTGTAGTGGGCTGCAAGCTAAAAACAGTTCTTCCATTTTTAAGTGGCTGAAAAATAGAAGAAGGCAATTTCGTGACTTGTAAAAATTATATAAAAGTCAAATAAAGTTCTGTGGGAGCACAACCATGCTCACTTATTTTTGTCTTACCTATGGATGCTTTCCTGCTGCAGCAGCAGAGTTGAAAGCTGCACTGGGGACCATATGAACCACAGAGCCCCAAATGTTTACTGTCTGGCCCTTCATAGAAAATGTTTGCTGGCTCCAGCGTAGAGGTAGTCTAGCCCCGCTACAGAGCTAAAAGTATTCTGAGCACTCTGATGCCCCATAAATCATGAGGCAACCTTGTTGGTGAGAATAGGAACTAGGTCCAACCCAGTTTGAGCTCAGAGGGTCATTCCCTCTGGCTTGCAGGTGGTTCTTTCCCTTATGCACGTGTCCTGGTTAGTGGACACCCAACTGACGCCTCAAGGTGGACCCCGTGCACACCTTCAGAGATTCTTGTGTATGCAGCCCTTCCCTCTGTGCTGTGCCCTGTGTACTCTCCCCTCCTTGACCTATTTGATGCTTCTCAGTGCAGGGCTGGGCTCCCTCTGGGCACCCCCCACCCCCACCCTGGGCAATATTTGGGAGCAGCCCTAGAGCTCATCTCAGTTGTTTCCTATCCCTCGGGGGGCACTGTCCTTCATTTCCTGATGTCCGTGTCTCTCTTGAAACTGTTGTTTTATATATTTTGCCTGTGGTTTTGTGTTTTTGTTTTTTTTTTCCAGTTGTTTTTTCAGTTGTTTCAGGCCAGAAGTAAATCAGGTCCCTGTCACTCGCTCTTGGCCAGAAGCAGAAGTCTAATTCTGTCTTGAACTCCCTGTTCACAGTGGAATTATCTAGTAAATGGACCTCTGTGCCTCCCTTATCTCTTTAATTGTATGTACTTCTCCCATTATTGTGTCTGAAGCAAAATGAACCACACAGAGCACTGTGCACAGCAATTCACCTATAGGGCTTTATCTTTCCGGACTCACGGTTCCTGAAAGGCGTGTCTCGCTCACTAAGAGTAATGAATTTTCTAGCATTGTTGCCTTTTTTTTTTTTGCCCAGAAAAGCTGCTTTCAGTCAGGAGAAGTATCCCCATCACTGAGAGGGCGCTGCATGCAGAGACCGTGGTAGGTCAGGTGTGAGAGGATGCCACCTGCAGGTTTTTGTGTCGAGCCTCCAAAGCAGAGAGCATCCTTATTGAGATGCCCGCCCTTTGAAGGCCCCACCGACCTTTGGGGTGTGTGGAGGGGTGGGGACGGGACAGGCAGATGGAGGAGTGGGGGACAGTAGCTGGGTGCATTCAGGACATTTTCTTCTTCTCCCCTTACCTTGGTGTTCTGAAATGCTGTGTTCCTCTTCGCTTTCCCAGCGAGCTGTTTTTCAAGGATAAGCACACACACACACACACACAAATGGAAGCCATATTGACGTTAAACCCTTATTAGTCTTTTCTCTGCCTGAAGAATCTTGGGGATGGGCTGAGGTTGCCATGGTTTTCCTTCATTGCCAGGTCCTGCACTGGAAGAAATAAGGGACCATGAAGGGTCATGTCTAACTTCCTTTCGCCCATGGAATCTGTTAGCTTTTCTGTACTTTTGTTGACCCTTAGAAAACACTTTGAAAATCATCCTAAAATAACAGTTCATTGGTAGAACTCAGGCTCAAGGCAATGAATGCTTTCCTTTTCTAACCTAGAAACGAAGCCTCATGACAACCAGTTAGCCCCAGCTCTGGCTTCTGTGCTGAAGCTGTAATTTGAGGTACCGATGGACATTAGGCAGAAGATGGGTGAGGGGCTGACATTAACCAAATCACCTTGAAAATCCCTGAGATACAACAAAGGAGGGTGACTTTTTGGTTAGATGCTTGCCTCTGAGTCGGATGGCAGACTGTGGAGGAGGTACGAAGTACCCTTCTACCTTTACTCAGGGACTCTCTGTAGATAGGGTTTTAATGCCGTCTCTTCGTACCACGATTCTGGATTCTAGCAGAAAGTTGGGCACTCGTTCTGGACTTCTGTGTTCTTAGGTCCCTCCAGGTTGTCACGTGAAATAGCAGCAGGGAAAGTGGCCGGCCAGACTGGCAAAGCTGGGCAGCTCATCTTTGAACCCTGGCAGCCATAACTTCACAGACAACTTTCTTGGAAGATACCCTTTCTGGTAGCTGTCACCTACACCAGGATTCCTTTCCTCAGATCTTAAAACGCAAACACAAATAGAAACATCCACTCTTCGGACTTGCTCTGGGAGTTTTCCCAATGGAGTAATTAACTTTATCCAGCAGATCCAGCTGTCCTCATCTGTCCCTTACTTCCCCGTATCCAGGGAGAGCTCCTCCTTGTGTCAAATGTGAGAATTCTTCCCATTGCTTCTGTCCGGGCCCTAACTCATACAGCATCAGCTACTTTTCCTTATGATCTAAACTCAGAGGGCTATCTAGTATTGCCCACAAGCCCTCCCCTGTGTCCAGCAGAGACTGAGGTGCGTTCTTGTGCAAGCCTAGTGGCCCCTCTGTGGTCGTTCCTTGATTGAAGCGTATGTATTAAGTATGCTCTGTACCACCACTTGGGCTCAGAACTGGGGCAAAAATACAGGAAAAGAAGACACAGCTCCAGCCATTGGGGCCCTTGTCATGTACGCGGTCAGGGGCCTGAGGTTGCAGCTCTTAGGAATGTCCCCTGGTTTTCTTTATTTGTTAAAATGTCGCCAACTTTTTGCCGTGGACAGTTTCAAAACTGTAGGTAGAGAGAGTAAGATAATGATCCCGTTTTGCCCAGCAGTTGCTTCAACCATTACCACCTCCTAACCAGTCTCGTTCCATCTCTCTGTCTACCTCCCCATCCTGCCCATCCCCGGGGTTATTTTTGAAGCAAATCCTAGATGTCCTATCATTTCAATGGTGGATATTCTGGAATATAGCTCTAAAGTATGTTTATAAAAGAAAAGGATTGTTTTTTTAAATATAACCACAATGCCATTATCACCCTTAATAAGTTAACAGGAATTCCTTAATATTTGATTAAATATCCAGTGTTCAAATCTCCCAGATTGCCCACGATGGATTTTTTTTTTAGTTCATTCGATTCAGGATCTGAATGTGGCCTATACATTACAACTGATTGACATGTCCCTCAAGTTTCTTTAATAGATAGGTACTTTTGCCAACTCTCTCTTTTTCCCTTTGCAGTTTCTCCGTTGAAGAAGCAGGGTCATTCGCCCTGTATTTTCCCACTATCTAGACTTGCTATTTGTAATCCCATATATTGTTTAACATATTCCTCTGCCACACATATTTTCTCTAAATTGGTAGTTAGATTTTGTGGCTTGATCAGAATCAAGTTTGTTATTTTTGGCAAGAACGCGTTATGATGATTGTCCCTCTCTGATCTAGAGCCACCAGATAGTCCTCCCACAATTACATGATGTTCAGTTAGAGGATGGTTTTTCAGAATGTCTAAAGATAGGAAGGATCCAAACACCTAATTATTCCAAAGGGAATTTCAAAAACAATGATTGTATTAGTTTTCCGTTGCTGCAGCAATAAATTTGCACAAACATAGGGAAGTTTGTGCAAGTTTATTATCTTACTGTTCCACAGGTCAGAAGTTCAATACAGCTCTTCCTGGGCCAAGATCAAGGTGTTGGCAGGGCTGGTTCCTTTCTGGAGGCTCCAGGGAAGAATTTGTTCCCTCACCTTTTCTGGCTCCTCGAGGCCCCCCACATCCCTTGGCTCACAGTCCCCTTCAGTGTTCAAAGCCAGAAACTTGCATCTCCTGACCCTCTTCGAGTCTCCCTCTGACTGCAGCTGGGAAAGAGTCTCTGTTTTGAAGGACTCACGATTACACTAGGCCCACCTGGATCATCCAGAACACTCTCCCATCTCAAATTCCTTAGCCTTAATCACATCTGCAGAGTTACTTTTGCCATGTAAGGTCTCATAATCTCAGGTTCTAGGGATTGGGATGTGGACATCTCCAAGGGGCCATTATTCTGGGTAGCATGATGCTCATCCATTCTTAAAAATCAACACCATTATAATACTGACAGACGATTGATAAGAGTGTGGTATGTTGCAAATGATTATATCATAGTGACGGGGGTTATGTGTTGGAGGGCAGACTAGGGGTAATGAGCTACGAGTGTGCCATGAGCGTAGTTTCGCATGGCTCTGCATAATTGCGTGGGTCTTTATTGTTTCTGTCTCTGTGAGTAGCAGCATTTTCTCTTGCTCATTGTCTCTCGGGTGACCGCACTGCATCCCCTTAGAAATGCCACTGTAAGCCTGGAGAAGCTCAGGTCATCAGTATGATTATTAATACATACACAGCATCTCTGTTAGTTGGACCCTCTGTGTCTTTGGATTATGGAATGGAAACTTACCGTAGCACTTTACCATAGTGAGGAGGTACCAGGATCTTACAGAAATGAGCTGAGTGGCACAGAATTTTTGACCCTTGTTCTGTTTTGCATCAGCGAGATAACCTTTTGGTAGTCAAGTCAGACAGTGAGTCAAGGTGGAGAGAAGAGAGTGCGGTAGTATCGGTATTTCCATTCATAATCTGTGTCTCTACCAGATAAAGCAACTTGGGAGCATTCATGATTCTTCTCCTAATTGTAAACTGTAGAGGAGTCTCCCTTCCTCTTGTTAAATTGTTTTTTACCTTTTAACCCACATTGACCCTTGACCCCTGATCCTTTATATAGATTATTCTTGGGATGCATTTGGAATTTTGCTGTAACGTCGGCCATCCTATAGCAGCACTAGGTTGACGATAGATTTACCTTGGAGGCCATCCAAAAGGTTGTTGCTAAAGACCAAAAGGACCTCATTATAAAGTGATTTTGCTATGAAATGGTCCCTTGGAACAATCCCTGGAGACAGCGGGTCATGTGTATAGTTAAAAATGTACATAGTGTCAAAAAAATGTTACTGAGGGGTCCTTACCTCACACCGTTAGTTTAAATAAATTCCAGATGAATTAACAAGTTAGGTGTAATGGCTTAATTCCATAAAAAGACAAGGAGTCAACGTTACTGTGCTCTTGGGTAAGAAAAGACCTTCGTGATTTTCGTAGATATGCTTTTCTATGACACAGGCATTTAAAAATCCCCATCAACAAGTGAAGTTGTGAGTGGCTTGTTGCCCTCACCTGGCATATTGCTGGGGTAGAAAGAGTCCTTATCATTAGACTCAGCCCCAGAACGTTCTTCCCAGTGCACCTGAAAGTGAAGAAAAAACTTCAAAGAGCCCACGGAGACTGCCCAGTGAAAAACAAAAACAGAAACAAAGAAAATAACATCACATTTTAGAGAAAGGCTCTTGAGTAACTTGAATTCTTTTACCTTTAAATTTTCAAAATCTAGCGAAGTGATATATCTTCAATTTTTAAAAGAAAAATGCTATTTTCCTATACATTGTTCTGTATCCTCCTTTTTAACTGACCTACGTATCATTAACTTCTTTTAACATCAAAATGTTCATGTACGATATCATTTTTAATAGCTATCTAATGTTTTACTCATGAATATACTATATGTTTTTAAACAGATCCCTGTGTTTGGGCATTAGATAGTTTCCAATTTTCCACTACTATACTTGTATGCCTCTGGGGTCCAATCAGGAGAAAGAGATTTGAACAGGGAAAATGGAATATTTTTATTAACCTTAGCAGGGGAGCAGAGGAATAAGGCAGGATACTCAGTGACCGGCGAGCCCAAGTCCTACCGGCCGCTCCGGGGGAGGGACTGCTGGTCGACCAGGGCCCCGGGACACTCAGCGGCCAGTGAGCCCAAGTCCTGCCGGCCACGGGGGGCGGGCAGGAGTAGCTGGCAGCATTGCAGGAGCTAGTCGAGGGAGCAGGCGGTAGCCCAGAAGCCAAACACCATCCTTCGGCCGAGTCTCTGCAGTCCTGCCTATTGACAGAGCTGGCAAAGGAAAAAATACTTAGAGGATCCAGATGCGTTTTCACCGAACAGCCAAAAAGGGTGACTTTGGGACTGAGAGGCAATAAACCGATAACCAGCCTAGGAAATGTTTCGGGGAATATCCTTGTAAATACTTCAATGCATACCATCTGAACGTTTTCTTACGTTCGTACACATGGAATTGAGAGATGAAAAGTTGGCACGATTTGCTCTGTAGAAAGATATGTTTCCTGTCCTCCCGTGACAATGCTTACGAGCTTCTCCTTCAGACGTTAGTTAACCCTGGGCATTAGCATGCTTTTCAATCCTTCCAAATATGATAATCTAAAAAAAAAATCTCATCATTGTTCCTTATCGATATTTTTAAAAAATCAGCGCTGTCAAGGCTTTTATTTATTGTTCCTTTGGTATTCTTTTGTGAACTTCATGTCTCTATCCTTTGCCCATTTATAAAATTGGAATATTTTTCTTACTGATCTGCCTATGCTCTTTAGGTACTGAAGTTTAAAACGTTGATGTAGTCAAATCTTTTGTTATTTCATTTGTAATATTTAAAATTTTAATTTATCTGGAAATCGTTTTAGTTTAAGGTATGAGGTAGGTACTTAATATTTTTTTCTTTATTTTCTCTTTAATATTAACTGTTTTTTTCTCTTTTTCTGACCTCAAGTGTTATTTTTACAGTATATTGAATTGTATTACATGCCTGGGTATGGACTTGAAATTGTTTTCCTTTGGTTTTTAGTGGCCTCTTTTACTTTCTCTTTCAGAGCAGGATGCAGGCCTGGATGCCCTGTCCTCTATCATAAGTCGCCAGAAACAGATGGGGAAGGAAATTGGGAATGAACTAGATGAACAAAACGGTAAGAACATGTCTGGGGTTGATCACTTTTGCCGTTTAGTGTAAATACTAAAGGTGGGAATATTTGTTAAATGATTTTAGTACTACAAAACATGTAAAGTAGTTTAGCATCGATGGATTATTACAGTTCAACGCAGTTGAGGTTGCTTTGTGGCAGATTTAGATTATAGTTAGCTGAACACTATGTAAAGAAATTTGGTAAGAAATTTCTAGTCCTTTGTCGCTGCTTTAAAAAATACTTTGTTTTACGAGCGCCATGTCCCAGGAGCTTTTCCTTTATGTGATAATGGGGTGAAATTGCTCAGAGCGTTGTACACTGGTATGTGGCGCTCCGGGCCGCGGGGACCCTGTGTCATCCACATGCCCAGTGGAGCTGGCTCTTCTTCCCTCATAAATTCCAGACTGCAGGGCAGAAAAGTGCTTGAAGATCTCTGTTCAGGACTTGATGTGACAGATCCGGTTGGAGCAAGATTAATTTGCAAACCACAGCAGGATGGCTTGGGGAAAACAGAGCTTTGTTGGGGGCCTACATGAAAAGCTCCCACGCTTGTGGCACGTGGTACGAGGGGCCAGGGCCTGGTAGGAGCCCCGCGGTGGTCGGAATGGAGAGGAAGAGAACAGAGGCAGGTGATTGATGGCGCTTGTACCGTGGTGGACAGTTGGGGGGCTGGGGGGGGGGCAGTGGTCTGTGAGTGGAGATCCCAAGTCCAGTTGGGACACGTCCAGTTAGAGATGCCACTGAGCCATCCGAGTGGCAGTGTTGAGTCGACAGTTGGTGGTTTGGTACCAGAGCTCAGTGAGAGCACAGGACCAACGAGAAGGGATGTCAGAAGTTTCTGACACGTGGAGGTGACATGTGAAAGCATAGAAACGATGGGGGTCTCCATCTGTGTCATTGCATTTAATCAGTACACAGCATCATGAAGGTGATGCTAGCCCTGCTTGCTAGCGATGGAGCTCAGCGTGGCTGAGGGGCCTCCTAATGTCACATCACGTGTAAGTGACAGCATCGAAATCCCAGCACGGGTCATCTGATTCTCGTGACTGCTTTTTCTACCACATTGCCCTTCCTCTCTAAGGAAGACAACATAAGGAGAGAAAAGTGGGAGGTTCTAAGGTTTTAGCTCTGGTGATAGTGCCATGGAGGCTCACAGTGGCATGGCTTTCAAGAAAAATGACCACAGACCTGTGAGCACGGCAGCCCTGGGAATGGATGATGCTCACTCTGAGAGCAGGGCTGCACCTGTCAGAACGATACAGCAAGTATTTCTTTTTTCGATCTCCATAAAGAATGAGTTCATTTCTTCCCCCAACACTACTGCATTTATCATAAATAAATAAATTCATATATTTATAAGTAGATTGCTAAAGCAAATGGAGAAACCCTCTATCTTTATAATGCTAATAGTGGTTATTACTAGTTCAAGCACAGAGGGGAGGATATTTGAGTCCTTTTCCTGATGGTGCTAACGTGAATGTCCTGATTTATATATTTGCGTATAATTCAGTGATTGGCCAGTTCCTTCCTAGAGAGAGTGTTAGTAAGAAACTAAGCTCTAGAGAAAATCTGCTTATCATAGGTATAATTGTTCTTTAAAAAAAAATTTATTTATTTTAGAGAGCGGGAGGGGCAGAGGGAGAGGGAGAGAATCTTAAGCAGGCTCCTCACTGAGCGCCCAGGCCTACCCCAGGCTCGATCCCACGACCCTGAGATCACGACCTGAGCCCAAACCAAGAGTTGGATGCTCAACCGATTAAGCCACCCAGGCGCCCCTAATTATTCTTTCTCTAAGGGAAATATAGCCAATTTAGCGGTCAGACTAGAAAGGATTCTAGCCACCAGGATGGTGAAGCATGCCCATCCTGTGATGTGCCTTGGTAAGCCACTGTGTAGTCATTTCTGGGTAGGTGGCTAAGAACGGATGGTACATTCTTTAGCGGGTGACTTGCTGACTTCCCGGGTGAGATCACCATGCATCTTTCCAGCATAAGCAATCTTACCAGCATGTCCTTGTCTTGTCTTCCCTGGAGTCTGGTGGTTATCATACTTTGCTGCCCATTAGAATCACCCGGGGGGCTTTTAAACTCCTGGAAGCTCGAGCCATACCAGTGTTTTAGATTTCTCTTATTGCTATAACAAATTACCACAAACTTAGTGGCTTAAAAACAACACACATTGATCATCTTACAGTTCTGGAGGTCAGAAATCTGACCCAGATCTACCTGGGCTAAAAAAAAAAAAAAAAAAAAAAAGCAAGGTGTGGGCAGGGCTGCATTCCTTTCTGGAGGCTCCAGGGGAGAACTAATTTCCTTGCCTTTTCCAGCTTCTAGAGGCTTCCTCCATTCCTTGGCTTGTGGCCCCCTCCTCCATCTTCAGAGCCAACACCAGTGAACTGAGTCTTGCTAAATCACATCACCCTGACCTCTAACTTCTGTCTCCCTCTTCTGCTCTTAAGGACCTTTGTGATTCCATCTGGCCCACCCAGATAATCTAGGATAATTTCCCCATTTTAAGGTCAGTTGGTTAGCAACCTTAATGCCTCTTGGCCATGTACCATAACGTAGTTACAGGTTCCGGGGACTGGAATGTAGACACCTTCCAGGGACCATTGTTCCACTCCCCGCCCTACTTATCCCAGTTAGACTGGAGTCTCCAGGGGTGGGGCCCAAGCATCCGCATCTTTAAGGCTTCCCAGATGTTTCATTGTGCTGCCGAGTTTGGGAACCAGTGTCCCCGTTGGATGTGAGCGCTCTCCATTCGTGTTGTCTCTCCCGTGCCCGCACTGCAGCTACAGACCCCACTCACGTGCGCAGACGTACACTCAGAGTTACATAGACACACACATACACCATCCTCGCCACGGTTCTGATCTCAAGTTTTCCCCCCATCCTTTTCCCTTCTTCCTCGGTACCTCCCAGTCCTCAGCTCCATCCCAGCCCTGGTTGCATACATGTGCACATAGGCAAACAGGAGGTATTTTTCCACTTAGTTGCCAAAATAAGCTGGGTTTTCTCTGTGGTGGCCTCCCAGAGAGATTGCAGTTATGCTGGTGGTTTTCTAATGTGCACATTTGCTCTTCAGAAATAGGGCAGAGTCAGCCATTTTCCTTCGTAGGGACTGAGAGACTCTCTGAGGATAAAAAATTATATCCCTGCCAAGACTACGATCAGCCTTTATTCCTTTTGTCAAAAGCAAAAAGGCCATTATATCCGTAGGTATTGAGAACAGGGTGGCAGCCCCATCTGGATTTTTATTGTGACCTGAGTGTATAATGAGGAGCCAGGGACACTGGAGAAGGATGCCACTTTTGTTGTAAATATCTCTATTTGATTTACTGACCTACTGAATTAGTCTTTTGGTTTTCATTAAATGAGAAAAACAATAGGCTAAGATAATGGCCAGCTGGCTATTTTGGAATCAACTACCAAAACCTTACTAACAAAATACATTGTACTTAGGACATAACCACAAAGCTAATTATCATCAATTTAAGAATTCGGGTTCCAGTCTTCTCACATAGATTTAAAAAGGGCCAGACCAACACCAGTAACTGCCCTGTTCATATGCCGATGACCAAGCCTCATGAGGAAAAGGATTAGCAGTTAAGTGAAAATCCCAGTACTGGAGACCCTAAACTGTACCTGGGTCTGGGGGTTGGGGAACCGAGCCAAGGAGATCACCTTATGGAAATACAGAGTTCAGTGCCCTTCGGTTCAAGCCGAAATGTATGGATGCCTGGGCACAAAGGGCTCTTGTCAGACTACCTAGGTGCCGTTCCAGAATGGGGAGTCATGGTGCTGGTTTACCAAACCATTCCTTAAGGTTCATGCTCAAGAGGACAGGGCCTTTTGAAAAGAACACTAACACAAGAAAATGACTGGGATTGACTTGACTAACATAGTAGTTCCTAAGACCTCATTTTGGCATTGGCCAAGCCTTAAAGTCAGCACCAAGAAGGACCACAGAGGCATGGTTCCGATGGTAGAAACAGCACCAAGAACAGACTGTTCCATGAAGCTTTGCTACTGTGTGCCAGTCCTCATCATTCTTTTTGATGTGCAGATGTCCCAAATTTGGCCCAGTCCTTCTGATGCTTCTCTCTTAATCTTTGAGCACTTCCTTGTTTTCTGAAAGAAACCAAAATGACAAAGAAGGGCATCTGCCTTCACAGTGTCAGTACTGAGATTGAGGAGACCAGTGTATCCTTTCAGAGCTAGAAAATATGACTAATGTCCTTGAAGGACATAAGATGACCAAAGATTTCATATACACATCAGTGAATTGCCATTGTAAAGGTCTGTTAGGGCCCCTCAACTAAATTTTCATGTTGAACATTTAAGAAAGTAATGTGGTAGACTCAATAACCGCCCCCTCCCCCCCCAAAAAAATATGCACGTCTTGATCCCTGAAATCTGTGAATGGCACCTTATTATGGCAGAAGGTACTTTGTCGATGTGTTAATAATAAATTAAGGGTACTGAGACGGGGAGATCATGCTGGATTATGTGTTTGGGTCCCAAAATGTGATCACAAGTGTCCTTATAAAAGGGAGGCAGAGAGATTTGAGGCAGAAGAAGAAAAGGTGGTGACTGAAAAGCGCTATTCTGCTGGTTTTGAAGATGGAGGAAGGGGCCACAAGCCAAGGGATACAGGGAACACAGCTCTAGAAGCTGGAAAAGGCCAGAAAATGAGTTCTGAGCCCCTGAAGGGACACCTTAACTTCAGTCCCGTGAAACTGACTTTGGACTCCTGATCTCCAGGACTGTAAGAGAATGAGTGTGTGTATGGGGTGGGGGGGCGGGTAGTGGGTTTCTTTTCTGGGTCTTAGATCACACTTTATTCCAGAACATGCATATATTTGACTCCTGGAAAACCTGGTGCATACTGTTGGGGAGGAAGGATTTTCCTCTGTCCTTCAAGATCCTTCCAGCTGGACTGGAAATCAAACTGACACGAGACAGATTTACAGGAGAAAATCAAATTTAGTTTGGTACATACAGGGAATTCACACAGACATGAAATTTGAATGTGTGTTAAGCCCCTAAGTTTGTGATCATTTGTTAGAACAGCAACAGGAAGCTAATATAAGTAATAATGGTGTATTTTTATCAATTGTCAGTGAATTCTGGTTAACCGCCCTTATGCTAACAAATGTATTTTGAGTCTTCCAGGTGTCTGTAGCTCTTCTTCTCAAAGAGACTCCTTCAAAGCAGGCTTCACAGAAGGATGTTTGCATTGCTGGTGCCCCAGTCAGTCTCTACCTGAAGGCCTCTCAAGCTGTTTATTTAGTTAGCACTTTGATAATAGAATTTAGTCTTGTATTAATGAAATAAACGTGTGGGCAGTTTGGTGAAGGAATCTTTTTGCGGCGTATCCAGGATCAGAATTTCCCAAAGTGTGTTAGGCAAGGTGATTTTCGAAAATATGTTGAGAAACACTTTCCATTTTGATAGTTGCATATTTCAACGAAATAAAAATGACTAACATTTGAAACCTGTAATTTCACAGCAATATAAAATTTCCTTATTCAATTAAATCGTATAAGCAGAAAAATAAGCATAATATGTACCATAATAAGCATAGTATTTATGTAATAATATATTATTATAGAAGCATAATAGTGAGTTGATATAAAGGAAAACATTAAGCATATATGGTGCAGGTGAAATATGAACACAGCAAAGAATTCTAAAGGTGGTATATGAAAAGCTGACATTTGGGAAACACCACTATAAGAAGACTCTTTCTGTTCAAATCTGGGTTGCTATAGAGTACTTACTTGGTTTTCAGCCTCGTCCTGGGACAGTGCTCTGTGATTTAATAAGTGCCCCGTTTCCACTTGGCCTTCGCGGCGGTGAGATCACACATTAGACAAGCAGAGGGGTTGGAGGACCAGCTGGAGCGATGCCTCCCAGCCCTGCAAGCTTGTAGCTCTGTAAGGCAGTGGCTGTGGTAGGAGCGATGTTGTTGGGTCCCGCACCCCCAGAACCTAAACACAGCTGCCCTTTGAGGGAAGCAAGACAGGCAGGAACCGCTTTTCTTTCAAGGAAATGTAAAATGGCCGGAGGTGTAGGGAGTTCCCATGACTGCTTGGCAGGTGGCATGTGAGAAGAGTGACATCTGATCCACTGCCCAGAGCTGTGTCCCAGGAGAGCTGCGCCCAGACTTGGCGAGCATTTCCCTGTAGCATCAGGCACTTTATCAGTCACGTGGGCTTCTATGAATTGATGTGGGAACCTACGCCCCCACCCCCAAATTTGGAATAGAGGCATGTAAGTGTCAGGTGGGGAAGTGGTTTTCTCTAAGTGGCTGTGCTGATCCGGATTTGTTTCCTTTGCTGGGATCTCATTCGGTGGCCTTGGCCGACTGGTAGGATTAGTGGAGTGGGCTCTCATGCCTGCACTTCATTCATAAAGAAGCTTGTGAGTTACTTCATCTCCGAGATTCTGAGGGTGGGCAGGAGTTTGGGGTCCTCCGTCCCCAGGCCTCCGACCACCTGCCGTCTTTTAGAGGAACGGCGCTCAGTCATCTCTGACCTGTGGTCATCTGTGCTTGTCTCTGAGGTCTCCTGGGGCCGGAGGCTGCACCGTGAATCCTCTTAATGTGCAGAGTCCCCAGGGGCAGCTCACTTTTCTTCCGTCCACATTTGTGCGTATGTTTGCACGTTTGAGATGAAATCAACTTTTTTTTCCTATTACACCTAGTAAGGTCTTTGCCCTAAATCCAAATCAATATTTTTCCTTCCCTAGTGCATCCTCCATTCGCTTAGCAAACATGGAGTGCCAGTTATGTGCTAAACTCTGTGCTGGAAGGCACGCATCCAGCTGTGGTAAAAGACACAGCTTCTGCCCTCCTGGAGCTTTTGTTCTAGTGGGGGAGGCAGAGATCAGACAGATCACTACACAGATCCCCAGTTGGAGACCACGGTGAGCGACGTACAGGGTGCTCACTGGAACACGCAACAGGAGAGCCTGACAGAGTTTGAGACTCGGGAAAGCCTTCCTTGAGGAAATGATATTGGTACTGAGATTTAAAGGGAAGAGCATTTCAGACAGCGGGAACAGCATATGCAAAGGCCTTGATGTGGAGAGGAGCACAGCAAGGTTGAGGAATGTGCGAGAAGGCCAACATCCCCAGAGTGCAGAGAGCCTTGGAAGATGAGAAGGGAGGGCAGGCTGAGGGAGGGTAGGGGCTGTGTAGGGGAGGCCATCAACTGCTGCAGTGCCCTGAGCATCCATCACGTTAGTGCTGTCTGTTGTGCAGAATTGCCCAATTTCTTACTTCGTCAGTCCTGTCATTTTGCCTGTGTAACTCCCTTAGACTCAGGGAGACGGGTCTATAAATGCACGTCTGTGCTTTCTGCATTGTTCCACAGTAGTTAGCGCATCTAAACTGAGAGTTGTCCAGGTCCAGCCATTCTTGGGGAGGAGAAGTGAGCACATTGGTGGCGGCATTTATTCATTTATCGAACGTGGTTCTTTATATTGTGAAAAGTAGCAATAGCACCTAAAAACCAAATCCCTCCCCCCCTTTTTTTAACTGCGCTTACTCTCTGGCTGGGGGGAGATGGACATTAAGCAGGTACTCACCCACGTCGGGGCGTTTTCTCTGATCGTGGTAAGAGCTGTGAGGGAGGAGTCCAGCGGCCGTGGCCAAGCTGACACGGAGTTCCACGGCCAGATGGTAGCTGAGGTCTCTGGGAGGGGCCGAAGTTGGCCAGTGAAGGGGGAGCGGGCAGTTGCCGCCTCCAGGGAGTGGCCAGACATCCCATGGGAGGTCTCGGAGGCTGGAGAGGACCTTGCAAGTTTGAGAAACCCAGAGAAGGCTTTTGTGGCCGGGGGGAGAGTGAGTCGGGAGGCGAGCGGACCGAGATGAGGTTGTGCAGGGGTCCGGAGCTGGGGCTGGGAAGGCGTCAGTGTGGACACCTCGTAAGCCCTGAAAACTACAGACGTTTTATATTTTCCTGGGAAGGACCCTGGTTTATTTTAGCCACAATCAACAGTCCTAGTCAGGAAGCAGTTATGTTAACAGTAATTTTGAACAGGACTGCGGCTCCGGGCTCATTTATACTATTTCTTCTTTTCAAATATACAAAAGCCTATACATCCTACTTCAAACAGCCCTTCTGTGCCCACAAATACTGTGTTTGGTGCCTTTTTAAAAAACTTTTTTATCACTGAGTCCATTACATTTTATAAATTATTGCCATTGCTTTTTTTTTTTTTTCTTTTTTAACTCCTTGTTTCTTAATTTCCAAACATATGTGTTGATTTTCTCATTGAGTTGCCTAGGGGCCAGAGAATTATGCCCTATATCGTACTGGTTCCTCTCTGCTTGTTCGGATGTCCTCTGGGGCGTGGGAATGGTCCCGAGTAGTCACTGCTCCACGTGTGCCTGGGGGGAAGGTGCGGTTTCCAGGCCGTGGAGACAGGGCTTTGAAAATGCTTTCTAGGGGGCCGGCCTTCTGAATGCTCTTGTCCACATCTTGACGTGACCTCCTACCTGCTTCCTCTGTCAATTTCTGCAAGAGGCACGTAAGATCTGCTCCCATGTCTGTGACATTAGCAGTTTTTCCATGTGATCGGGTCTTTTTTTTTTATTGTCTACCTTTTAAGCAAAGGCTTTTAGGCACATATATGCGCAGGGTTATTTTATTTTGTTTTGGTGGTTATATCTTTTTATCACTGTGGAAAGATCTGCCTTTATCTCTAATATGTTTGCCCTTTCGGGCTGTTGATCTGATATTAATATCACTCTCTAGGCTTTCATTTGGTTAGTGTTTGCCTGGTACAGCGATTCTCACACATTGTGGTCTAAGGACTGCTTTGAATTCTTCAAAAATGTTGAGAACTCCTGAGAGCTTTGGTTTATGTGGGTTAATCTCTACCAATACAAACTGCATTTGAAATGAAAAGCAGGCATTTTAAAAACATTTATGAATTCTTTTAAAAAGCAGTAACACACCATTACTTGTTAACGTAAATAACTTGAATTTTATGAACAGTAACCCCCAAACATCAGCAGCTTCAGCTAGGAAATGGCTCCTATTTTTTATCTTTCAGTGCTTGTCCGTTGTAGGTTATTGGCGGGCATAGTTGATTGAGATCCCTGGCTGATGCAATAGCCACCATTTCAAACATTGCGGGATACTGTGTCAGCCATAAGAGAGCTCTCCAGGGACTTGTTCATACGATGAAATGCTCTGGCCCAGAAGCGACTGGTCAACCTCTTTCACGGCTCATTGGTCAGAGCTAATCGTATGCCCCTACCCAGCCGCCAGGAGGTATAATCTTACCAATATGTCTAGTTGGATGATGGAGGGGACAGAAGGTACTGGTTCAAGGGCACATAGGGGTATCACGGGAACAGTATTTAGCAGTTAAGAGCCAAACGGCTTCTGATACTTCCTAACTATGTGACCTTGAGCAAGTAAGTTACTTCTTCTCGCCTAAGCTTCTCATCTGTAAAATGAGGATTTTAGTGCCTATTTCAGAGTGTTGTTAGAATAGTGCCTCACACACTGTAAATGCTGTAAAACTGTTTTCCATTATTAACTGTATTTGTTCACAGTACAGACTTCTGGGTCAAATGGTAGGCTGAGCTGATGGGGGAGTCCTCCCACTTCCTCTTCCAAACACATGGAAATGTAAGATGAAACATTTTTTTTAAATTGTTTTATAATTCTTAGCTGACCTCAAAGGCAAGAAAGGGAGTTCTCCAGGTGTCAGAAATGAAGGCACTTCACCCTTGCGGTGAGCAGAATCGAAGACTCATGGCCCTGAGAGAGAGCTGAACCAGACGTGTTCCTTGGGGATTAGTGCGTAGACACCCACGCGGGGATGGGAATTGAGACTGTGAGCCCTGTGCCCTGTGAGGGGCTGCAAGTGGGTCCTCGTGTAAAGCCAGGAGCTGGGAAATGACATTTTGGGAAAGCTAATGTCCCCTACCCCCACCAAGAATGAGATGCTCAGTTAGGCCACCCACCTCGGGCCACAGCCACCCTTATATTTTTAACATGCATACCTAAGTTTACATTTTTCTAAGAAAGTCTAAAGCAAATAAATATCTCAGAATAAATCAAGTTTAGAATGCTTAAACTTTCCTTCAAACTCCTCATCTTTCGTGCTGTTTTCAGTGGAGCCCCCCCGCCTCTTCCTTACAGTCGGTATTTTATTCTGATTTACCAGCATAGTTTACTGATTTCTGTTATAATTGTTGTAGTCATTCTGTTACTCAGCTCTTCTGGTTGATTTTTTTTTTCTTTTTTTAGAAAACTATAGTTGTTTTTCTTTTTTTTTTAAGATTTTATTTAATTATTTGACAGAGAGAGACACAGCGAGAGCAGGCACACAAGCAGGGGGAGTGGGAGAGGGAGAAGCAGGCTTCCCGGTGAGCAGGGAGCCCTATGTGGGGCTCGATCCCAGGAGCCCGGGATCATGACCTGAGCCGAAGGCAGACGCTTAACGACTGAGCCAGCCAGGTGCCCCTAGAAAACTAGTTTTGAAACACCAGTACACTTTAATGCTCACAGCTTTTTTTCCACAAAAGTATGTTTTGTTTGTTTGTTTTTAAAGAGAGAGAAAGAGAGGAAGGGCAGGGGCAGAGAGAGAGAGAATCTCAGGTAGGCTCCATGCCCAGTGTGGAGCCCAATGCGAGGCTCAGTCTCACGACCCTGAGATCATGACCTGAGCTGAAACCAAGAGTCAGACACTCAACCCACTGAGCCACCCAGGTGCCCCCAAAACTATGTAAGTTTGTAAAATCGATTGAACTTTTGAGTAGTACTAGTTAGAACATAAAATTTCTCCTTTTGCTCCTCAGGTTATTTCTCTTTCTTCTGGGTGAGTTTTGGTTTATTCATCTCGGTCTTTACCTTTCATGCTGTTTCGGGTTGAATTACATACCCTCAAAATTCATGTGTTGAAGTCCTAACTCCCAGAACCTGAGGATATGAGCGTGTTTGGAGCCTGGGTCTTTAAAGGGATGATTTAGCTGAAATGAAGTCATTAGGAGGGGCCCTCATCCACTATGATCGATGTCCTCCTGTGAAGAGAGGAGGACACAGACATACATGGAGGGAAGGTCATGTGAGGATGCAGGGAGAAGGGGGCCATCTGCCAGCCACAGAGAGAGGCCGTCAGAAGAAGCCAGTCCTGCCCACACCTTGATCTCATATTTCTAAAGCCTGCAGAATTGTGAGAAAATAAGTTTCTCTTGTTTCAGATTCCCATTCTTGGTACTTCGTTGTGGCCACCCTAGTGGACCAATACCCATGGTATGAAATTCTTTATTGACTTCATATTTATGAATCAAAGACCATGTCAGTGAGTATGGGTAGCTAACATGGGCTTTCTTTGTATTTAGGTGGGTTTATTTACCCAACGGTCTTCTTTCTTGAATGGGAGGATTGGCTGTGTACTGTGTTTCAATGGGCAGGGTATACCAGTAGGCAGGTTTCCCTTCAGGGTATGTGGTTAGGTAGAAGAGATTCAGGACCCTCCCCTATAACCCTCATCCCAGAATTAACTAAGGTAAGGAGAACTTTAACCTTTGGGTGACATCTTTTATATATTTTATTTCTTTTCCCTCTCTGTCTATTCTAGAGGCTCTTTGACTCGTTCGCTAGCCTGGCCACCAACACCATGGGCACTCGCCAGGCAACCCTGCCCCTCTAGAGAGAGCTGTTCTAGGGGCTCCAGCTGGGACCCAGTACTGCAGACTTTAGTCTACACAGGACAGGCCCAAGAGCCAACTGGCCCAGCGTTTCTGTAGGCAATTCTCCACTCAGATGCCCTGATTTCCTGCCTGACAGCCACTTCTTTGTAGGCCGTTCTTTGGCTCCCAGTAGCCATTGACTCACTCCAAGCTTGGAGGCTCTCCAGAGTTCTTTCAGGAAGAAAGAGCTCCTATCTGTAACTCTGATGATGTATTTCAGGTTCCCGTTTTGGTTGACTTGTCAATACAGTCCCAACTATCTTCTTTTTTAGAAGAAAGCCTTTACAATGACTTATTCACTGATAGCACTCTGTGTTTTCAGTGCCACCATGGATTTCTTCTTTCAAAAAAGATTTTTACTGGCATCGCATTGTGCTCTGGGGAAGAAAGGGGGCAGCATGTATGTTTACTCTACTGTCCTGAGCTCAGAGTCTCTTTTATATTTCTTTACAAGGTCACAATACCTATAGAAATTGTTTTGCTGAAACAGCTAGTGTTCTGGAAGCTTCAGTTAAACAAGTTTTTAATATAGCCTGTGAAAGTTGTTCTCTAGGGCTTCTGTGATTTGAGTGATACCTTCAAGTTATCACTGATGTGTTTATAGATACATTTTTGTAAAGATAAGACAATTAGAGATATCAAAGAAGATGATTATTTTCCATTCACTTAGGTATTAAATACTGGTAAATGTGAAATCAGTTCTTTATCAGAATATTCATTACAAAGAAAAAAAAAAGAGGATTAGGGCGCTTGGCTGGCTCTGTCGGTTAAGCATCTGAATCTTGATTTCGGCTCTCAGGTCGCGATCTCAGGGTGGTGAGATTGAGCCCTGCATCGGCCTCCGCGCTGAGTCTGCTGGAGATTCTCTTTCTCCCTCTCCCTCTGTTACTTCCTCCCCCTCCCTCTCTAAAAGAAAAAAATCATTACTCATGGCTAGGGAGGGGCTAGTTTATATAATGGGGTCTGGTGGGGGAGAGAGGGAAAGAGAGTGACTTAGCGAGAGCAAGTGTGCTGTTCCAACAGTAATTGTCCGACACCTCCTGGGTGTTCCGTAATTTAATTCAGTGTTGACACTATACCTGGAGATAATATCAAACTCCACAGGTTTAAGGGCTCAGTCGCACGACTGCCCTCGCCTTGGATCCCAGCCTCAAGTCCTGAATGTCCTCAAGTACTTCTGCCCCACTGGCTGCAAACAGGGTTCCCACGACACCCCCTTTGGGATTCAGCAGTTTGCTGGCCCCACGTACAGAACTCAGGAAACACAATACGCATGATCACAGTTTTGTTTTATAAAGGATACAACTCAGGAAAGCCAAATGGAGGAGGTACGTAGGTCAAGGTCTTGGGGTGGAGGTGCCCACACAGCTCCCATGCCTTCTCCAGGCAGATCACCTTCTGGGCACATCAGTATTTTCCCCATCCCAGAAGCTCCCTAAGCCCCATCGTTGGAGAGTTTTTATCGAGGCTTCGTTACATCGGCATGGTTGATGAAATCTTTGGTCACATGAGGAACCCAGATTCTTTTAACTTGCTGCCTCTGCAAAAAAAGGATACCAGAGGCTTGCACGAGTGATGTTTATCAACCAGCTTTACCTCCGATGATGACCTGGGTTGGACCCACGTCGGGCCCTAAGCACTTACGTGCCCATCTGGTCTAGGGCCTCCTCTGTCCCTTTCTTCGAGGCCCACGTCTTTGTCTCTACTCTGGCCATAAAGCCACTGTGGAAAGCCATCTAATGAGAGAGAGGCAAGGATTTTCCAAAGGAAGAATCTGTGGAAACAGTTGTTAAGGAAAAGGGCATTTATCCTCCAGCCGTAGGATAGCCGGCCTAGCTGATTCATCAGGCTTCCTCTCTCCCCGGGCTTCAACCACAGTTCCGATTTGACTTCCAAGAGGGAGGCTGTGAGGCCAACCGTGATGACAGAAGAGCAAGCCAAACGAGAGACCAAACAGAATCTCAGAAGAAAGGCCAAAGCAATCACAGATGGAGAGAGGTCAGTCTGGAAGCTTCCTGTCCTAGCACTTGGGCCCAATGATAATACTGTTCTTCCGCCTTGGTGGCTTGGCAGGAAGGGGAAACTAGAGCTGTCCTTGGCGGCTATGTCGGGGGTCCCCGGGACCACTCCAGAATCGGCGATTTGCTAGAAGGTGTCAGCATATACATGCCTACTCACGAACACATCTTTGTAACCCTCAAATCAGTAGTCACATTGCTTTTGCAGTTATTCACAGATGCGTGTGAAGAGGTAAAAACTTGGGAGTCACCCAGTGTACACCTTCTCAGCCAAGGTCAAACGAGGCTGTGCTCTGCCTTTTTATTTTCACTCTTACACAGAGATGAGCAGAGGATGGAGACCCCAGCTCTGGAGCCAAGTGGACAGGGTTGGAACTCCAACTCTGAGCTGCATTCGGGGGTGGGGGGCGGGGGCCTCAGGCAAGTCATTTAACCCTTGTGAACTTCATTTTTCTTTTGAAAAATAAAATAGAACCTACCAGGATGAGTTGTTTTTAGGATTTAAGATAAAATCTTTATGAGATTAGACACACAAACACACACACACAGGTTTCCTTCACTATCCAAAACTAGAGCATTTCTATGACATCTTTCACAAACCAAAATGGCATTAAGCAAAGAAGCAATTATCATTAATATACATGGAAAAAACTTTGAGCATTCCCACACCTGAAAAATAACCTCTCTCAGGCTTTTCTGATACCTTAGGACACATCTTGCTAACAGATACACAAAATAAATCAAGATGAAACGCAGATGGTCACAGATGCAGTTTCTAAGTATGGCAGCTTGATGCTGAGATTCTGAGTGTAGTAACTGGGGAAGGAACATGGCGGTGCCCCTCGCACTACTTGGGGTACGTGCTCCCTCTATAATAGCTCACTGCAAAACAAATGCTGAATGCTATTTTTGCTTTTTTAGTAAAAGGGAAAAAATCCTCCTTCGATTTCTTTTGGTTAGCAGCAACAGGTCCTAATGTAGTAGGCCTTCTATAAAGACAGAATGGCATAATGTGAACTTTGGAAAAGTGCGGGATATTTGTATAATGTACACACACACACACAAATTCTTTAGGAACAGTGGTTCAATATTTACTAATTCAGCATTCTTAATGACTTTATAAGACTACCACAAATAACAAGAATTGACTCTAAGTTATACTCACAGTTACGATTTCTTACAGAAAAAAGTACAGAACAAGGGAGAGCAGGCGTGAGCTTCTAATGGGCCCCTTGCAGGGCAGTCACAGAGCTTGAATAGCCCAACAATGAGTTGTGACCTGTGAAGTGTTGCCGACCCGGAAGCTCATTAGAAACTCAGGGCCCAGGGTATTTTGAGGGTGTTGGTCACGAAGGCACTGTCTGCCTGGCGTGGTCCCCACTTTCAGCCTCCCAGAAGGAAAGAAGGTGCAGGCTACTGAAGACCAACACGAACCCTTCACAGTGTCTTCGGGAACAGTGGGGGGGCCATTTCCATCCCTGGCAGCCTTCCACGGAGTCCAGCTTCTCTTCAGGAGTGTCAGAGAATGTGCTTTCATCAGTGGAAGTTGTTGAGACTATGGGGTGGGGAAAGGGATGGAAGAACTTTGTTAACAAAACCCAAAGCCAGCAGGAAGGAAGTGGTCTGATTAGACCGAAGTGCTCAGGCAGGGAAAGACAGCGTAAGGGAGGAAGGGAAGGGCTGAGCAGCAGTTTGAATTGACTTAGAATCCATAAAGGAGCTTGAGCAGGAAGGTGCTGCAGTCCGGACCATTTATTCTGGGGAAAGACACGATGTTCTCTTTCCATCTGGACGGTCCTGCCAGGAGAGGGAAATCTTGGAGAAAACATTTCAAGTGCACGCACGGATAAAGACCTTTAATGGTATTTCTATCATTTACTAAAATTATTGTAACCATTTTAAGCAGTAGTTTAGGAACTGGATTGATACCAAAGATAAAATCGTTCTGTCAGCCAATTTGGTTAGTGTGAAACCCATAAACAGGTGAGTTGTATTAAAGAATTCACAGCTAGTTGTTTAGAGTATGTTTATAACCATCCTCTGCATATTTTGAGTGATGTACCTACTGAGTGCATGTACCTACGAATCAGGGAAAACTTAAGGAGATCCTGGTGTGTATCTGAACCTCTTAGGGTTATTTAGGTAAGATAATTTGAGGCCCTGTATATAAAAGTGACCCCCTGGGGGGAGGTGCCTGGGTGGCTCAGTTGGTTAAGTGTCCCACTCTTGGTTTCGGCTCAGGTTGTGCGATCGAGCCCTGTGTTGGGCTCTGCACTGAGCGTGGAGTCTGCTTGAGATTCTGTCTCTCTGTCTTCCTCTCTGCCCCTCCTCCTGCTTGCAATCTCACAAAAAAAGAAAAGAAAAGAAAAGAAGGAGAAGTGATCCTTAGGATTCAGTACTAACTCGTGTCGGATTTGTGCTACTTCACTCATTCCAAGCTTGGCCAGTCTCTAGGGGTGGAAGTATGGTGAATGCTCACTGTTTTCAGTCAAAGAGCCTAAGAGTAGCCATTTTTGTTTCTCTTCGTTTTCAAAATAGTACTTTCTCTTGTGCTTGTTCTTGTCAGAAATGGGAAGATGATCTCGGAAAAAGTCAGTCGTTGGCGTTCTATGGGAGATGTGTTTTCGGGTAGGTTCATGAGGAGCTTCGGCTGAAAGTAGTGGTTTGGGGTGTAAATTAATGAGATGACTGTATTCATTTTTTCATCTTCTATGTACTTGTGTACTTGTGTACATAGAAGCTCCCTAAGAGCTCTGTTGTGCTTCTTTATCTGAACAGAATAATGCAAAAGACCAACCCAGGGCGATGCCTCATCTTTTTCTAGGCTGACTCTTGACGCACTGTGGAGTGTGCGTTGCCTAGAGGAGGAGTGCCAAGAGAAGCAGGAAAACTCTGTTTCGGCCTCCTTGTTTAACTTGTCCTGCTTAACCTTGAAAATCAGCCGTCCTTTTCTTATCCAGAAAGGCATTGAGTCACACCTTGGATTCTCTTGGGAGAAGACTGAGGAGGGAGTTCAATTTTTTAAAATTTTTATTTATTTATTTTTGCTCTTTCTGCCTTTTCTTTTTATTTACAGTTTGTGTGCAATGCAAATCAATTCTATAACACGAGAAGTTACTGTGATTCAAAGCACAAATACCTAAAGACAATATACAACCCAAAATGGACACACAGCACTCCAGCAGGAAACAAAATGGAATGTTCATTCACACACACACACACACACACACACACACACACACACAGGAGCTTGAGATCTGTTGGACGTGGTTGTTCTGGTGCCATCTTTTTTCTAAAGACAGGAAAAATTGATTTTGGTTATCAAGACTGCCGTGGCCATCATAGATACCAGAACATCTGCACACTGGTGTGTGACCATGCGAACAAAAGACCTTAGAGTGTCTGTTTTCAAAAGCTTTCTGTGCATCGAGGCAGCTGTGAAAAGATTTGCTTTCCAGAGTCAAGCCCAGATTCGGCTCAGGACCAGGTCCTAGCTATCTAAAAATACTGACTGAGAACAGAAAGTGTTCCAAATGTGGCTATTCTGATTCACAGTTTAAAAAAAAAAAAAAAAAAAGGTACTTACAGAAAGAGTATAAAAGTTTTTCTGAATTTAATGTAAGTGAGCTTCTGGTCAGTCTTTACTTCCCAAATACTTGATTTACAGTTTTGGCTCCTGCACATATTTTGCGTTTTCAATTTCAAGATTGGTCAATTTTACCTTCAAAACAGATCTTTTTTTTAAATTGTAAAAAGTAAATGTATGCAGAGATTGAAGCATTTTGAAATTAGTTGAGGTCAACATACTTCTAACTCTTTGGAATCAGTTTAACAAAATATATCTGGCACTCTTGTTTGAATTGGAATAGGTGCTAAGTATATAAGCAAAATTTACCCATTAGACTTCAATCAGAGGAAGATTCCAATCCATTATTGCCCTGGCATGTGTCAATTACTATATAAAAAAATCAAAGACAATGTCAAATCCAAAGCCTCAGAGGAAAGCCTACAGTTCTGAAGAAACAGTGAGAGCTGAACAATGTAAAACTTTGTTTTTCTCTCATGAAATGAGAGAAAACGTGTAAAGGGCACACTCTTCGCGTACACTAAGCGCTCAACAACTGTTGGTGGTGATGGTTATTAAAAATGTTAAAAATAAAACGAGAGTACATAGACATTACACAGTGCGTTGAGGATTACAGTAATACCAGGAGGTTCCTTCTAATATACATATAAGTAGAATCATGAAAGCTTTTTGTATTACCTGTTTTACGGCCTTAAAGATTGAAAGAACCAAATGAAAACAATCTGTTGACATCCCATCCTTCAGATCTAGGTAAGATATAAAATCTCTTCTCATGTTTAAGGTAGAATTTTACATGTCCTTGCTTCTTAAGCCACATTTAAAGAAATCATCTCTTAACTCATCTTGGATGGTGTCTTTTCATCTTGTTTCTGAAACGCCAGTAGATTCAAGAGACATTCATCATCTAGTCAAATGCTTCACATGTTCTTCAAGCCAATCAAATTTGGGATCCTCAGCATTTTCCGAGTCTATAAAATACAGGGTAGAATTAGCAGCTTCACTGAAGACTTGTTTTTTCCTTGTCACACTGGATGTCTAGATGCCGTTGGATTGGGTCTAGAAGATGGGGCAGTATAAAGGTTTCTTGACCTGAGTCTCTTAACAGTAGTGATATAGGAGGGAGAACAAGCTCACAAAGAGTGGCTGTTGGCTGCGGACCCCGGCCGGTTGCTGTGGTGGTGGCGTTATTTGGATTTGGGGCAGTCGTGGTGTTCTGGGAGGAGTTACCCGAAAGTGTTGCAGCAGTTGTTTGGTTTGAATAAATCTGTATGTAGAGGAGTAGTGCCAGAAGCAGCAGCCAGCCCAGTCAGAACGCGGCCACCGTCTCTTTGCCCACGTCCGCGCCGTCGGTGTTGGGGTCTCACTGGAGGCAGCATGAGCCGCGAACCACTGGCCCCGGGCGGGCTCGGGCAAGGTTCTCAGGAGAGAGTTTGTGTGTAAGATGTTTATTAGGGAGCACCTATGGGACCAACTCCCTGTGGGAGGGTGATCACATAAGCAGGAGGGGCAGAGGGAGAGGCTGAACTTGAAGACAGCCTCAGCCAATATTGTGGGAAGCCTTGCAGCCCAAATCCCCTGTCAGCGGCCATCTTGAATTCACACGGCTAAGCCTCTATACCCCCATCTTGAGCAGTCATTGGATATAGAATGCCCTGGGAAGAGTGTGTCCTTGGGCAAGATAGCTCTGTGCCCTTGAGACAATCCCTAAGGAGGCTGATGGCCAAACGCCATCCGCTCACAGCGTTCCACATAGCTGGGCAAAAAGTCCTTCCTTCAAGGGGGAAGTGGGTGGTGCATCTCCTGTGAGTCCACCACGCACTGGATCGGTTTTAAGCATTTGAAGTTTGTTGGGTCTCTAGAGTCAGAAATCAAGAGGTCACATGGGATGTGCTAGAATGCAAGCCTCTGGAAATAACTGATTCATGTCTAGCATTTTCAAAAGATATTTATAAATGCTTGAAACTGAACCAGAGTATTCCACCCGATTTCAAACCATAGCTTCGTTAGTAGTTAGGATGAAAATATGGAACATTGTCTTTTCACCTTTACCTTTTATAGTTAAATGTGCATTATTACGGGGGCTTTCTATTTTAGGGCCTTCTGTGTTTCAAAACTTATCCTGTGAAAGCTTGCTCAAAAACAACTAGAACCTGTCAGCAGACATAAAGGGTTCTTTTCAGGAACCTGGGAAATAAGAATAAAAACCCCAGACCCGAAAGAAATGATTATTCATTTGCTTTATCTTAGATGTGCCAGCATCCTACGCACTGCATCTTCAGCATCACACCCCTCTTACTTTACAAAAGGAAAACCAGTCAGACTTTATAGTTATATTTTAAAAATTTCACATTTCATTGGTGATTCTTACTATTAACTAATTAATCAAGGGAAGAATTAAATGGGCAGATTTTTGTTTGGAGACTGGTGAACTTCCCCACAAAAAACCACTTACGGAGCCCAGCTCTCTCGGTTCAGTTGGAAAGGTGATAGTTTTCCTTAGGCATTAGCTTTTCTGTTCTCTTTGCCTTTTCAAATAGCACAGAGTTACTAACTCCTTTCCACCGAGTGTCTCCCTGCATCTGACGTCCACTTGAGAGCCGTTCTGAGTTACCATTTGTGGAAGTAGTGAGGGGTGGTCACTTCTGTGTTGGATGGACCCTTGATGAGATGGGAACGACTGGGAGGGTCAAAGCAGGTGGCCCTGGAGTCTCCTACTGGAGGCTTCCCGCACCATGAGTGGCTCTGCGTAGTTGGGGGAGCACCATCACCGCCCCCTCCAGGGGGTAGGTGTCTTGCATTTCAGAGAAGTAGGAGCTTGTGGAAGTCATGGGTTGGGACACCTCGTCTTCTTCCATGTTTCCTCTCCCTCTTCCCAAGTGAGCCTTTCTCCGGAAAGTTCTTCTCCCCCTGCGATGAACAGAGCCCACCTCCTACTTCTCAAGGAGAAGAGAAAGGTCCTTCTGGCCGATTTCCTCCAGTTACGGTGTTGTCAGCGCGGGAGGGAGTGGATGGGTGTTCACTCTGCTCCCTAGCCCCGGAGGCGGGGGAGCCTTTATCTCTACGTCACCGGGAAATCTAGAAGGGCAGGCGCCGTGTTTCACCCCAGAGCACCTGTAGCACAGCCTAAGTGATGAAGCCCGAGACTCTAGCAGATGTGACTTAACTCCTCTGTGTGGTTCAGTTATCTCATTTTTCAAGTGGGACAACAAAGTGCCCACCTCACTGGGGTTTTGCGAAGATGAAACGAGAGAAAACGTGTAAAGGGCACACTGCCTCACATATAGTAAGTGCTCAACGACTGTTGGTGGTGATGGTCATCACGATGCCTTGCGCTTCGTAGGTGGCGCTTTGTGGAGCTGAGATCCCGTGGGTTCTTGTGGAGCAACTGGGCCCCCCACCACTGTCCCCGTTAACCCCGTCAGGCTGAGGGAGGTGGGACGAGGGCTTTTTTGGACACAGGTGTGTGTCACTTCATTGTTGGAAACCAGTGTGGGAATTTAATATCACTCTTCCTTTTACGATGAAACTGGCTAGGAATCCGTAATGTACTTCTTGAGTTTCTCATGTTCTTTTTTTTTTTTTTTTTAAGATTTTATTTATTCATTTGAGAGAGCGCGCGCGCGCACGAGCAGGGGGGAGAGGCAGATAGAGAAGCAGACTCCCCACCGAGCAAGGAGCCTGATGTGGGACTCAATCCCAGGACCCTGGGATCTTGACCTGAGCCAAAGGCAGACGCTTAACCAGCTGAGCCACCCAGGTGCCCTTATGTTTTACATAGAATTTGAAGAGCTAGCAAACATCTCCCCGGTGCTTATTTCTGCATTCTGTTGTTGACCCGTCAAAATGTTAGTCCTTCTTGGGCGCCTGGGTGGCTCATATGGTTAAGCGTCTGCCTTCAGCTCAGGTCATGATCCCAGGGTCCTGGGATCGAGTCCCGCATCGGGCTCCTTGCTCCGCGGGGAGTCTGCTTCTCCCTCTCCCTCTGCCTCTCCCCCTGCTTGTTCTCTCTCTGTCTCTCTCGCAAATGAATAAATAAAATCTTAAAAAAAAAATGTTAGTCCTTCTTGGCAGCCAAAACACCAAAACGTTTTTCGTCTTGGAAGTGCTCCTTAATTTATCTCTCGAGGTGATTAGTGAATTTAGTCCACTCCTTGGAAGATAGGTAGCCCCACCATGGATTTTCCCAAGACCATCCTGCACACCCGGTACCTGTTCATGTTCATCTGATTTTCCCAGTAGTTTTTGTTTTGATTTGCTTTATTTTTTTTTTAATTTTTGTTATTACTAATTTTTCACCCTTTTCTGTGACCATCAGGGCACAAGAAAGGGGAAGAAGAATACTGAGCAGTATGGTGGGCAAGAACAAAGGCTTTGGAATTGGAGCCGACGGCCGCCTCCTCTCGCTGTGTGACCAAGAGCAATTTACTTAATCTTTCCAAGCTTCATAGACGGGGGATGATAACACCTACCTTATGGGCTGTGAGGATTACACCAGATAGGATCATGCAGACGCGGCGCTTAGCACAGTGACTGCCCCAGCCTGAGGCCTGGAAGTCCTCAGTCTGTGGCAGCTCTGGGTGCTGGGGCGCTCAGATACCATGGAGGGGCCGCCCAGTGTTTCATACCCAGTGATGACAGGAGCACCACTTGAAGAAATGTTTGAACTCACCCTCCGGAAAGTTCAGTTTCTCCAGGTGATCCCACGCACCTGTGATCCGGCTGATCTCAGGGTATAAATTTCTCCAGCACACAGAATTCCCTTTTTCACCACGCACAGTTCATTTCTGGTATTAGTCACCGAACTGGGAACTTTCTGGTTTTGATTGTCCAGTCAGGGTTCACCAAGGCAGATCCTTTCCCGAGATGGCTCCATATGTTCAGGAAAGGGAGTGTTTGTGAGCTGCCCGGTGCTTTAGACCCGCAGCCTGGAGACAGCACTGTGTTGCCGGTTACAGCTACTCTCGGCGGACAACTGGGCAGAATGATTGATATATTCTCATCTTTGTTCTTTCTGTTTAGTTATAACACGAGAGCTATTTAAATCACTCTGAAAATAACATGCCTGACATTTCTCCGGTTGGGAGGGAAAAAAAACAGAAAACAACAAAAAAAAAACCCCCAAAAACCTGAGGCAATAATCCTCTGCCTTATTTCTGAGGAAGTGCTTTTGGTGAGAAAGGAGAGAAAATTGGATGACTTAGGGGAGAAGAATTCTGAATAGTTGCATGGCGGAGCATACATTAAAACCTAAAAAAGCTCAAAGGCATGACCGAAAGTGTGTATTTAAGAGGCTGAGATTGGCATCAGAGGGCACTTGGGTCCCCGGGTCTGGCTACTGCACTTGCTTTGAACATTTATTACGTGCCCATGTCTGACACTCTTCACTTAAGACACACACTTGACATTTTTCGGTGCGGAGAGCCCTCTAGGAATTTCAGTGTTACACTTAACAAGTACTGGAGACTAGAGATCACGGTTTGATTTCATGTTTAAATAACTTTTCTTTCCTTCTTGTGCTCCTTTGTGTAAATCCGGAAAGTTGTTCAGCAGTCACTTACCCATCCGAACTCTGTGTAAGGCGCGCACCTGACTTTGAGCCTTGATGAAGGGTTATACCGAGCAGTCAACTTGTAATAGAGCCCTAAACACTTGCCTTGTGTCGTGGCAGTGTTCCTAAGATAATTGCATATCAGCACTGAGAGACCGTAATTGTAGGCCATGATCTAAATCCCACAGCACACCTTTGTATTTATAGGAACGCCTCAGAAAATCTTTTTCTAAAGCAACTGTTCTCTTTGATAATCACCTCTTGCAGCTGCTGATTTTTAAGAATCAGACTTAAGAAAGGTACACGGCATAGACGGTCGCAGTCGCAAATAGACTATTTCAGTCCTATGAGGAAAGTATTTAAGTCTGTGAATGAAATCGATCCCAGTGATACCTTTTATTATCAGTAGTTCTACAGTAGGGACACAGACACGTAATTGTTGCTGTGACCATTTTGGGTGCTCACTTTGTTCCGGGAACAGCTTTTCCTGGTTTCCATCAACTGTTGTATTTAATCCTCACAGAAACCCAGTGAGTGGCAATGCTATTCCCATTTTACAGATGAGCAAACTGCCAAGCAGAATCAAATCCTTGCCCAAGACTGCACCACGGTCAAGTGTCAGGGCCCACTCAGGCTCCGTACCATTAGACCAAGTAGGCATGCGATGTGTTCAGGGATGAGGATTCTTTGATGCTACTCCTCAGTGAGACCTTCTTCCTGCTCTGTAGAAGACTGGGGGGCGGGGGGGGGGGGCTTTTGCTTCCCTATCTGTAGGGCCCAGCTTGAATGGGTATTTCTTCCTTGGATTTTGTACAACTGTGGCCTACACATTGGGTCCCCGTGTGTTGGTGCTGGGGGAGGATGGCCAGCTCCTCAGGTGGGGCATTTCTCTAGCTAGTTCTCTGTCTCACTTCCTCAGCTAATACTGCCCTGGTGGAGAGGAATCCAGAAGGTGCCTCCAACACGCCTTCCGTGTTGCAACTCACTTTAGTAAAAGGAACATTGTTCACCGATGATTGTTATTTAGGGTTGTGCGGCGTATTTTCCTGACCAGAATCCTGGAAAGGGAAGAGAATCTGGGGTTACAGTGAGGTTTTGTTCTCTGTTGAGTCACGAATGATCTCTGCTTTGGTTTGCTTAAAACTGTTATCAGGCTACTAGGTTAGTTGTCTTTATTATGAGGTCGAACTGAGGGTTCCCTGCTGCTTTTACTGGGAGCTTTGTGCTTCCATATATAATTTCCCCGTGCTCTGGGTTCCATCTGTATGTGACTGTGCAAGAGACCTATCTGTGTCTCCCTCCAGTAGAACCAGCCACCGTGGTACCTGTTCCTCTTGTTGCCTTCGCCCACTTTCCACAGGCCCTGGCTCTCTGTGAAGTCACACTGTCTTCTCGCATTTGGGTCTGGATACCTGGGCTTATGGCAAGCCCGCTGCTACTGGGAAGGCAAGGCTGTCTCTTCTTGATACTGGTTTTTGGCTCCACCTCAAGCTCCTGAAGGAATCATGTCTTAATAATTTCCTTAAGGGGGTTGAACCAAAATCTGGGGTAATGGTAGGGGAGGGTTTGTGCCTTTGGAAAAAAAGTCCCAGGTGACTCTCCTACACACACCCTGGTATACTCAGCACTCCCCCCCACATACACACACGATGAAAATCACCCCTCTTCTGCTTTACCTGTGTGCCTTCCCAGGGTGGGATTGTATGGATCCGTTCATATTTTGAATTGGTCCATGTTAGGATCTGTCAGGGAAGTGAACTGCATTTTTTTCAGGAGCTGTGTACATGGTGGGAAATATGCAGTTCCGCTTTTAAGCCACTCATTTTAGTTGGAAAACATATTTGTAAAAACGTAGATATAATACACTGAGATCAGAGCTGTCCTAGCGGTAGGAATGCTGTGGAAGGCTACAAAGCAGTTTTATCAGAAGCAGGCATGGATGTTTTTCTCTCTTAGACTGCGGTGTGACTCACATAAATACAGAGAACAAAGTGGTGGATGCCAGTAGGGAGGGGGACAGGGAGTGGGAGGTCCAGGCTTCCAGGGGTGGAACGGATAAGCCACAGGGATGAAAGGCACAGCATGAGGAATAGAGTTACCGGTGTCATAGCGTCCTGTGGTGACAGGTGGTAGCTACATGCGTGGCGGGCATCGTGGTGTGTAGACTTGTGGACTCACCATGTTGTACGCCCAAAACTAAAGTAACATTGTCAGCTACTCTCCAAACAAAATCAATTGATGCTAACATGGTGGTCATTATTACTTGGATCTCCACAACAACCTTACGAGGTCGGTACTGTGACTACCCCCACATAACATCTGGGAACGTGAGGCTGAGGCGGCCGAAGTCCCAGTCCCACACGGCTACTGAGTGTCAGAAGCAGGATTCGAACCCAGATCTGTCTCATCACAAAGTCTGCTCTTGTAACCATGCTGCATATTTCCTGCCTCCCTGCATGCTACCCAGGAGTTATGGTAAACCTAGCAGCATTTGTGGTACCGATGTGCCTGTGCCCTTGTCCACCCTGTGCCCCCAAGAAGGAGTGCGAGTGAGAACATCGAGGAGTGAGCAGTGAATGTTGGGGTGTGACTGTAGAGGGAGGAAACAGTTGCAGTCCAAAAAAGCTAAATCAGTAGGCCCCAAACGTGAAGGATTTGATGCCTTTAAGCCACTGTGTGTGCCCTGAAGCCCACTCTGCCTTCCAGGAAGCTACACCGGCAGGGAGCCCAGGAAGGACACGGCCAGGCCAGAAGACAAAAAGGGCCTCGCCCTTTCCAGCGTGCTTCCCACCTGCTCGCGACACACCATCAAAGCCTCTTCACCCCGGCAGTGGCATCCCTTCCTGATGCAGCGGCTGGATTCCATCTGCAGTTTATGGCACTTGCGGGTCCTGCCTCTCCGGGCACCCCCCTCCTCCCCTGGAGACCAGCACCAGCTGAGCAACACCTCTTCCTCAGAGGGTTGAGTTGCATCTCCACAGAGCCCACCTCCAGGCTTCTAATCTTTTTTTTTTTTTTTTAAGATTTTATTTTTAAGTAATCTCTACACCCAGCGTGGGGCTCGAACTCACAACCTCGAGACCGAGTCATGCGTTCCGCTGACTGCACCAACCAGGTGCTCATCCAGGCTTCTAATGTCAATAATTCTGCTTCCTTTTCTTACCTGTGCGGCTTCCACGCTACCTTAGATTTGTGCGTCCACCCTTTCTGTTAAGCTAGTTGACAACTTTGTACGGAGTTAACGATCCCCTGTATTAAATTCTCGCTGTTAAAATTACCGGTAGGAGAGACGTCTCCTGATCAGACCCTGACTGATACGTCCATAAAATTCAGCCTTCTGGTGCTCTGCTTCAGCTTCCTTTCGTCACGGGTCGTGTGTGCATCTGGGGGAGCCGTCCCGTGTGCAGCGTCTTAGGCACGCTCGTCTGGCCTGGGGGATGCTGGCTTCCGGACAACCTCGGAGCAGCACAAACATGATGGCGGACTTGAAGGTGGGACTGCTCATCTCTTTCTAGCAAACCATAGGGTGGGCTTCTCAGAGGCATGACCACTGTTGACAATACCGTCATCATGTCCAGAGGCCTTTTTTTGGTAGCAAACAACAGATTTCAAACCAACTCTCCTGTCCTTCGTAAATAGCCAGCATGTTTGGGTTTGTATCTCTATGTAAAATAGTTTATACAGAAGTATCTGTAACTAGAGGAAATAGTGAAATTCAAACTGAGCCTCGGTTTTCTCGGTAAAGCTAGGGTAGTACCCACCTTGCACAGCAGATGCGAAATTAAGGGGGATGACATACAAAACATCAGCACGGTACCAGGCCTTGAGTTTGAAGTATTCCGTAGATAGTAATTATTTTCCCCTCTGGGCATTTGCTACATTATAGTGAATTTGATGGCTGATTCTGACAGCCATCCCCAAATTATTAGTCATGCCAATCACAGTGAACCTACTCTCCTTGTCAAAAATCAGATTGATAATGGGCAGGTGATCCATCCCAGACAAAGGAGAATCTGTCCGAGGGCCCCTGGCAAAGGTTTTCTTTCTCTTCTAAAAAAGAGATGCAAGAAAGAGATGGCTCCCCCTTTTCTTTTTCTAGAAGGTACATCTGGACGTGACACTCAGAACTACTCTGGGTACTGTTTTATGTCTGTTAGTGGAGCCAGCCTGGGGACAAAGCCCTCACCGCGGCTGGAGGGACAGAGCTCCTGGTTGGCCCAGTAGCGGCCCCAGAGAACCCGTGCCCTAGTCCCTGGCACCTGCAAGTGGGCCTTTGCACATGTGATTAAGGGTATGGGCCTTGGGATGGGGAGATTATTTTGGATTATCTGCACGGGCCTGGTATAAATCAGAAAGGTCCATAAAAGTGGAAGAGGGAGTGAGGGAGACAGTCAACATCCGAGTGAAGCGACGTGAGAGCCTTGCGCAGTCTTTACTGGCTTCGAAGATGGACGGGGCCACGCGCCAGGGAGTGCAGGCACCTTCTGGAAGCTGGCAAAGGCAAGGAAGCAGACTGCGCCCCCCCCCGAGAGCCTCCAGAAAGCACCGCAGCCCTGTGGATGCACTGATTTTAGCCTGTGAGACCCGCGTCAGACTTCTGACCTCCAGAACTGTCAGATAGACAGTTTGTGTTGTTTTAAGACACTGACCTGTGGTAATTTGTCACAACAGCTGTAAGAAAAACAGAAGGGTGAGAAGAACCTGGGAACTTGATGACTTGGCTGGACTTCTGCTTCGGCCGACACTGCAGCGCCCCCCGAACATTTCAGCCCTCGAGACAAGCCTTTTCTGTCATCTAATCCAGCCTGAGTTGGATTTTCTGCTACTCACAGCCCAAGCTGTCCTAATTGATACCTCCAGGCTTCGCAGAATACTGCATATAAATATGGTAGACTCTACACAAGTGTGTGTTGAACTGTGACAAAATGTTAGAGAAAACTGCCAGAATCCACATCTAAGGAAGCAGGGCTGTTTTCTGGCTCATAGCAAGTGTAATAACTTAGAACTTTTTTTTTCTTTTTCATAAAAGACACAAAAGATGTATGGAAGGACGGACACGTTGTTTGAATGCCGAGGTAGCCTGGAACTTTAGCAGGTGCGCTTCGAAATTGCCAGATTCATTTCCTATCGTGACCTGCAGGCATCCACGTTCTCCGCTCCGAAATAACATTTCAGCAGACCCCATGGACATGCCAAGAAGTGATTATTTGTACAAATCCAGATGATTTCCTAATTTAGGATAGCTCATGTGGAGGAAGAAATGGAGGGAGACACAGGCTCTTTTTCCATCCGCACAGAGTGGGAGCGGCCCCAGCACTGGCTTTGACCGAACGTTGCTGACAGCTATGAAAGCAGTTATCACCGAACAGCTGCTTGGTGGCCCCCATGAACTCAGCCGGAGGCTCAGCCTGGGTTCAGAGCAGAGAGGCCAAAGGTCAAATGCTGTTTCGGTTGCTTTCCAAGCCTTTTCTCCACCACTTCTGGGTTTCAAATTAGTTTCTGTAATTTCTGCTCCAAAGACCATCCTGAGCCCCGGAGCACCCTCTGCACTTCCCAGCTACACTTACCCCATCTCGCTGCCTTCCCCTCCTTCCCCTTCACCAGTATAGGGTCAGGTCCTTGGGAAAACAGCACTTTCCTCAAACATGGCTTCCAGCCCTGCCTGCCCGGTGGAGGCCTCCTCTAAAGGTTGCATATTTAATATACTTAAGATCCTTGGTCATGATGGTCCCTTCCAGGATCTGGATCTTTGCGAGCCACAGTTGTATTGTTGGGGTTGTTGGGGGGCTGTGCTAGGGGTAGTAAACCATACCCCGAAATCCCAGACTATGCCACAAAGGATTTGTTGGTACAAGTCTTTCATATGAGAAATGGTTAGAATCCTAATTAGACTCATTGGTTGCAGATTTCTCCTTACCATTGTAAGTTATAAGTGTTGTAAATGAATCGGAGAGTCTTGGATGGAAGACTGTGGGTGTGTAGTCAGCCCACTTTGTGAATAATACAACGTTCCATCTTCAAGGTGTAGGACCATATTCCTGGGGTGTCTGTATTCTTGTCCATATTTTGGGTTCCTCCTTCTCTACCTTTCCCTTCGTGATACCACAGGACAAATCTTATTTTTCATTCAACTGCTGTTGTAATTACTTGCTTCGTTGTAATGTTTTCATTTGTGCTTTTTGTTCATACCCAACCCGCCAAAATATTTTCCTTGCTGTGCATTCCCTGGTGTCCCCCGTGCCTTCACTGTTACTTATCTACTCTTATAAAAGCTCATCCTGAATATAATTCCTGTATTTCTAAAGAAAAGGCCCCACCCCCACCAAATTTCTTGCCCAACTTGGAATGTATATGCTTTTAGGGCTGTAGCTGAGATAATCAGTTATCTACTTATGATCTCTGATTGTCATTTAATTATATATATTTAAGGTGACTTTGAAAAATATTTAGAAGTATAGCCTTTTCTGTAGCCTTTTTCCCTTTCATTTTACGAAATAATTTTCTCACACTCCACCTTTGCATCTTTGATGTCAGTGTTTTTGTCACCCACACCGTGTTGGAGAGGCACCCCATAGCCTACCCTTCTCTCTTCTTCAGCTATAATCCACATCTCCCTGTCACCCCCCTCGCGGGGACTTGAGGGCCTTAAAGCAAGAGACTCATGCCACCTTTCATTTATTAATTCAACAAACCTATATCCAACATCCACTCATTGCAGAGTGTGCCAAGTGCTGGGTACAAAGACAAATTGGAACTTGTCCTCCCGGCCTTCTTCCCTCCCCTTGAAGGAATTTACCCTCTGGTGGCAAAGGCAGCATTGTGAACAGAGAATTACAATATTCTATAAGAAAAATGAATAATAGGAGTCACAAAGTGTTGTTGGAAGGTTCTGCATAGTGTCTGGGTTCCTGCCTAATTCAGCCCTGAGCATCTAAATTTTTCACGATCTGCACAACCATTGAGCACAGTCACTGTTAATAACAATAGTGTTTTCTCCATGGAGTAAACTTGTTTTCACTAGAGCTATGGCAACTAAGCTGGTTTATACTTACCTTTCTTGGTTTTCCTGGAGCTTTACAATGGATCGGATGAGCCTACAGTGCGAACCAGTGTCAGTGAGTTTCAGGGCCTAGGAAATTTACCTTTTGGATCCCCACACAAATTGTCAGCCAGGTTGGGCCTTAGAAATGAGGCCTAAAAGAAGACCGAGGTCCAGCCCGTCCCACTGGGACACTCAGTCAGAAGCTTTATAACTGAGTAACTAAGAACCAGTGTTGAGAAACAGAAACACTTTGTATTTATATTTCGCTTCTAGGTGAGCAAAGATTTTTTTTTCTGTATTTGGCAACTAAATTACATATGAAATTGAAGAGAATTGTTTTTTCCTTTTCCCCCACCTCGCTCCATCAGTCTTCCTGTCACAAGCACTCTTGTGTTTGAGAGAAAGGGAAAATAGGGCTCATTGTTTCAGGCAAAGACTTCACCAAGAAGCTTTCAGGTGTTGGGAATGTCTGGCATGAGAATCAATTAAGAGACTTAGAATAAAACATCAAAGATGGTACCAGATTATGTTACGGTTACTACCAGATTATGTTACAGGTTACTAATAACCAGAATCTGAGTCCTCTACCAGCCCCGTAGTAATGAAGATGAAATTGCCATGGGGACATATCTTCTCTGTTACATCCTCATATCATTCCTTATTTGACCCCAGTAGAATAGTTCATGCACCTAATATTGAGAGATTGCAGTAAGTGCTTCTGAGTTTTATTTTACATTTTTATTTTTAATTTTTTTAGAGAGGGAGAGAGACAGAGGGGGGAGGTGCAGAGGGAAAGGGAGAGAGAGAGAGTTTTTTTTTTTTTAAGATTTTATTTGTTTGTTCCAGAGAGAGCAGAGGGAGGAGACAGGGTGGACAAGCAGACTCCATGCAGAGCCCGACGCAGGGCTTTATGACCCCAAGATCATGACCTGAGGCAAAATCAAGAGTCAGATGCTTAACCCACTGAGCCACCCAGGCGCCCCTAGTGCTCCTGCATTTTAAACATAAATGATCAAGATAATTTAATTGGATTAAGAAAAAAAGCATACATCAGATAACACCTTGAATTAAACCAAATAAGAAAAAAAGAAGCAAACTTATCAAGCGCAGATTTCCTAAGCAGTAAGACTTTGGTTCAGTTTTCCAAGAATCCAGGGACTGTGTGTGTATGTGTATATGAGTGTGGGGGGGGGGTGTGTATTTACCTTACCCGTTTTTTCTTCTGAGGCATCCAAAAGTCAATGATCATTTGGGGAAAAACCCGATGCCTTGGGTTATCTTCCCATTCTTCCTTAAATACGCATTTTTTGTTCAGAGGAAAACTTAGAGATGGCGTATTTATAAGATTAGAAAGATAATTTGGACATATGTGTTGCAGGAGCTAAATTATAACTCTTGGAATAGAGATTCTAGTTACTTTTAGCTGACATGGAGTATATGATATTTTAAGTCCTGTAAGTCATTAGAAACCATGAACTCCAGCAGAGGCCACGTCTATGTCAGAGGCGCCGTTTACTTAGGAAAATTACGAAAACCATTGTACCCAAAGGGGATTCGTGCTTACTTTGGAAGGTTTCATTAAACACGGAAATGATGCTTCACCTTGAGCTCTTGCACTGGGACCATCGAGCCTGAGAGGAAAAGGTGTGACAGCACTGACATGTGTGGCCCCGTTTCTCTTCCACAAGGAGACGGGGTTTAAGCACAATGAGCTGGGACTACCCTTTGAGTCACACGTTCAGACGTTAATGGGATTACGGTGAGGATTAAGCCTGGAGAAAGGGAGTAACTCCAAGATAAATGCTGGAAAGGAGAGAGAGTGTAAACAAAGGAGAGAATTGTGACCTGGAGCTCAGGCCAGAGGTTTTGAGGGATCAAGTTTGTGCAGGCACCCTTTGCTTTAAGACAGAGCGAGGAAGTGATAGGAGGTAGGCTGTCTGATTCACTTTCGGGTTCCCCGGCTGCGCACCGGGCCCGGTACACAGTCTGTGCTCTGCACACGCTGGTTCTGACGTCGGAAGCGGGAGAAGGTTCCTCTCCTGCAGGAAGGCCACAGAAGAGGCCTTGTTTCAGGACCCCACTTGGCCTCCCTCCATCATTGGCAGTTAGGGGCAGATCATGCACAACACGCTGAGAAGAGCGCCCAAGAAATAAAACCGCTTCTGCGCGAGAAAGATGCCGGTTGGAAGCCGATTCGTGGGTCCCACCTGCCAAGGCCTCGTGCTAGTCTTCGCCAGAGGGGCAGGATGAACCAGATTTTCTAAAAGACTAAATAAATCATCCATTTATGTGATGCTCACTAAAAGCGCGCCTGTGAACCTTGATAGAAATCAGAGGAGAATCTGAAGACATGTCTATGGTCAACACGTTATTGTCCTTTGTTACCTCGTATGTATGTATGGTGGGTTTTTTTTTTTTCAAGATTTTTTATTTATTTATTTGAGAGAGAGAGAGAATGAGAGACAGAGAGCACGAGAGGGAAGAGGGTCAGAGGGAGAAGCAGACTCCCCGCCGAGCAGGGAGCCCGATGTGGGACTCGATCCCTGGACTCCAGGATCATGACCTGAGCCGAAGGCAGTCGCTGAACCAGCTGAGCCACCCAGGCGCCCTGTATGGTGGGTTTTTTGAGATATGACTTACCTATAGTAAATTTTGTCCTTTTTTGGGGAACAGTTCTATGTGTTTTGATAAACATGCGCAACTGGGATACGGAAGGGGTCCATCGCCCCCGGAAACTTCCCTCGCGCCCCTTTGTGGCCGATTCCTCCTCTGTCCCCCCATGTCCCCGATTCGTTTTCTCTCCTCGCAGCTTTGCCTCTTCCAAAATGGAGTCTAAATGGGAATCAGGCGTGGTGTGGCTTTTGCATCTGTCTACTTTCACTAAAGCGTAGGTGCGTCTGAGCTTCATCCAGATCGGTGCCTGTGTTGGGAGCTTGTTCCCTTTTCTTGCTGGAGACTCTCCCACTGTATCACTGTACCGGTTTGTCGACTCATTTACCAGTCCAAGGACATTGGCTGATTTCTGATCTTTGGTGCTCTTGAATAATGCCGCCACAAACATTTGTGTTCAGGTTTTTGTGTGAATCCATGTTTTTATTTCTCGCGCTTATTTCCTAGGGATAGGCTTGCTGGTGTACTTGGTGAGTGTCCGTTTAGTTTCCAGAGACACTGACCATACCATCTACATTCCCACCAGCAGCATAGGAGAGTTCCGGTTGCCCCACAATCTTGCCAGCACTTGGTATTGTCATTAAAAACATTTTTTTACAGCCATTTTTAGCACCTCTTTAAAAAATTGGTTTCTGGGGCACCTGGGTGGCTCAGTTGGTTAAGTGTCTGCCTTCGGCTCCGGGCATGATCTCACGGTCCTGCTTCAGGCTCCTTGCTCAGCGAGGAGCCTGCTTCTCCCTCTTCCACCCCCCACCCCGCTTGTGCTCTCTCTCTGTCAAATAAATAAATAAATCTTAAAAAAATAAAAATAAAAATTGGTTCCATGAATACTTTTGATAATGTAGAGAGCTTACCCCTTCCTCTTCAAAAGCAAAGGCTCTCTTTCTCTGAATAGTGAAAGTTTTGCATGAAGGTGATTTAAAAAATAAGTAGCCCCGGTTCTCGTTATTTATTGTACGTATGAGCTGTAAAGTCACTGTGACCATTGAATTCGTGACTACTGAACCATTGATCCTAGGGGAAATTCAAGGTTAGGTTCCCAGGAGGCTCCGGTCACAACATTTTGCCAATTGATCAATACGTAATCTTCTCTTAAGTGTGTTTCTGTTTAAAGACACATTGTGTAATATATTTTTGTTGATTCAGTAACATTGAACTCGTGCTCAACAGCCCTAACAAAGCTTATCTAATGCATGAGTTTTCTCTGTAAGGCACATTACAGCCTGCGCTGGGGGGCCATGCCTAACCACCCACAAAAAGCACAAAAATGTGAAAACCACGGCACTAAATCGACCAGGAAACAGACGGTTACAATGTGAGAGCCGACACAAGAAGGCAGAGCATTGTCTTGCTTCACCTCGGCTGGGAGTGTGCGTGTCAGATGACTCAGATTTCTCTCCGCTCTGTGCGTGGCCAGGAATGACCACACACACGCCACGGATGTTGTTTTGGGGGTCGCAGATACATTTTAGCAAGTGGGCGAATTCCCCTCTCTTTTTATGTCTTCGAAAATGCTTACATTTGGCTTAATTTAAACAATGATTTATAGTGGTTTGGTCTTAATGCCAAACAGCATCAAATATTTTTATTCTGATAAATTGTTGAGAAAATTAACTTGCCAAACCAGGACCACTCAGTATGAAGGTTGCTTTAAAAACACCTCAAGACCTTCCCAAGATTTCACCCCCATTGCAAAGACGCGCTCTTGAATTGTGTTGGAAGATCTCTTGCACCATTCAAACATACTAAGCACACACTTCATTCTTAAAAAGTAATAAAAAATGTTGAACTCTGAATTTTATCATAGTAATAGCTATAGGGTATGGGTTTAAATTCACAGAGACAGATTAATGCACTTACCAAACCCCCATTGCCTAAAAGTAATTATAAGTTTTCTAGATTGACTGCCAATATGATATAGGCCCCAAAGAAATCACCCCTCTTTACCGAGACAGAACAATAAATTGGTTTTCCTGGATACAGTGGGTAAAGAATCCAAGTTCCTGACCTCGAATATTTCGCTGGTAGTATTCTGTGCAGTAGGGAACAATCAGGAGGACATTTGCTGAAATGTTTGAGATTTATAACATAATAGCTTGAGCATATGTGCCAAAAAATAAAAATCTTAAATCCTATCAAATCAAGATTAATCACCTATTAAAATACTAACAAATAGTATAGTACAGGTGGTGTCATACGCTGTCTCTCTTCATATATTGTTACAAAACAAACTATTTTGGCAGTGACATGAAACATCACGCATCTTCTGTCTTGCTCTCAGTGGGAAAAAGGGAAAAAAATGCTACTCAGTCATTCTCGGTGTGGATCTTGGCATTTCATTAGGAAGTGCTATCACAAGCCTTTTCACTGAAAAGCATATGCAGCTTTCTGGAAACTGCTAAATTTCCTGGCTTTGTACTACTGCCAGAAAACTGTTGCTTCTCCCCGTCATTAACTAGTACATATTTATTCCTCTCTATCTTTGTAGAGAGTAACCCATACAGCGCTCCCATGAAAAGGAAAACAGTAGTCTGCTTCCTCCCTCTCGCTGGCTGTGCAGAAATTAATCCCAAGGGCCAACATCTTCTTTACATTCTGCTTTAATTTAGTGCTTGTAACTGTGGACCCGAGTCGTAATAGAGGAATCGGTACAGTGCTGATTGTGTCTCTTCGTGAAGATGGTTTTTGAAGCTTGTGGGAAAGTGGCTCACAAAACTTTGTCATTAAACATTCCTAGGAGGTTGGAAGAACAAGTTGCTAAGTTGGCTTCCAGCGAATAGCCAGGCAGTCAGCAAATATTGGGTGAGGATCTACTATGTGCCAGGCATTCTTCTAGGCTTTAGCCATCCCGTGGCGAGCAAGACGGTCCCCGATGCCGTGTGATTACTCCCATTTTTGTGGGCTAAATGTCTTTCGTTAAAACGTCTTCTTGGAAGCCGATGGAAAACAAGTGCAGAAAATGACTTTTGGAGTATTCAGGTACCTAGAGTATCATCATGGTTTAAAAAAGTCAGGGGGCACCTGGGTGGCTCAGTTGGTTAAGCGACTGCCTTCGGCTCAGGTCATGATCCCAGGGTCCTGGGATCGATCCCCACATCCGGCTCCCTGCTTAGTGGGGAGCCTGCTTCTCCCTCTCCCTCTGCCTGCCGCGCCCCCTGCTTGCTCTCTCTCTGTCAAATAAATAAATCAAATCTTAAAAAAAAAAAAGTCAATCAGAGGGTAGGAAGCATGTTTCGCTTTTTTTTTTAACTGCAAAATTTTGGAAAATTTAATAACTCCAACTTACACAAAATAAAGCCCATCGGCAGGTTGATCCATTTTTCAAACTTGTGACTCAGGTACCAGTTTTCTTGAACAAGTGAATGTGCCTTGCCTGCTTGCGTGGTGTCTTAAAGCTCTCTCCCTTTCCTGAGAGTTTCGCCCTCCTCCCTGTCCTCAAAGACACCCAGCAACATGCCATTCTTTTCCCGAGACCCCGGCCTGTCTCGCTGCAAACGGTGTCACAAGCCGTACTTCTTCATTTGTTTTTACAAAACAAACTCTTTAGCGGTGACATGAAATATCATGTCTCTTCTTTCCCACTCGCAGTGGGAAAAGGGAAAAAAAAAATGCGCCGTGGTCATTTCTCTTTGTGGATTTTGGCATTTCATTGCAAAGTGCCAATAGGTACTCATTTTTTATGCTGCTCTGGAAAGCTGTACACAGCCTTCCAAGTCACAAAGCAAACTCAGGCCCTGACGGCTCTCCAAACTCAGGTCAGCAAGGTGGGAAACTTTTATTTTTCTAGGCAGGGAGTGCATGAATAATACCCTTGCAACCTGCTTAGCTGCCCCAAGCCCTCCTCTGCAGCCAGCTTCCCCGCTCAAAGAACTCCACATCAATCTGTCGCTGATGGTCAGCCCCAGTGTTATTGTGAACCTCCAGTGGAATGCCTTGCTTCCCAGCTGGTGATCAATCTGGGTTAGACGGCAACATGTTTGCCTCTACAAATGAGCTGGACCCCTCTGCCACATATCTCTGCCAACTTTTGAAAGAAAGGGTCTGTTTCAATTCTTTTCGGGGGTGAAGACAGAAAGTCTGTCTCCCTTTACACAACCAGCTATTGAAAAATCCATGCAAATATCCACAGCCAGGATCCTAAGGAAATCATTTTGAGAGGTCAGGAAGTTGCCCCCCCCCAATAAAAAGAGAATGTATGTTAAGTGTGTGTTCTCACACATACACATGCACACGTGCGCACACGTGATGAACGGCTTTTGGTTTTCTTTTGTAAAGATCATGCACTCACGATACAAGTTGTACCATCTCTCGAGACTTCTCACTTCCAAATGAGAAGGTCCTGGGGTTTAGGATTTTTAGTTCACGTCTCTAAGCTCCAGGTGAAGCCAGCATTGTGATCTTGCCGTGAACATTATGAATTAAAGTAGAATGACCAGGTCTTGGCTGAAGATGATTCCACCGAGTCAGTGCTAATTGGACACGATGCATCTTACTAGTTGTGAACTTTGTTTTTTTTAAGATTTTATTTATTTGAGAGCGAGAGAGCATGAGCCGTGGGGAGGGGCAGAGGGAGAGGGAGAAGCAGACTCCTCACTGAGCAGGGAGCCCAATGCGGGGCTCGATCCCAGGACCCTGGGATCATGACCTGAGCCAAAGGCAGACACTTAACCAGCTGAGCCACCCAGGCGTCCCTCTAGTTATGTACTATTAAGAGATCTTTCTTTGAGTTCCCTATGCAGAAAGGGGCCAGTGTAGTCCAGGAAGCGTGGCACAGCAGGAGGACTAAGTTGGTGGGGCTGAGGGAGCAAGTAAGAGCAAGTGTGTGAAAGGTTAGCAGATGAGCTACGGAGTGAGTACCTGTGCACGGAAGTGGAAGTGTGAGGAAGGTCTTTCTGTGGGGAACTGGCTGGGGTACAGTGCTAGGCCTGGGGAGTGGCGTGGGTGTGAATGAATGAAGGACTGTAGGCATGAGGAAGAAGGCAGAGTGGACAACTTTGAAGAAGGGTCGAAAAGAAGAGTCGTGTGGGGCACCCGGGTGGCACAGTCGGTTGTGTGTCTGACTTGATTTTGGCTCAGGGTTGTGAGATCGAGCCCCGCGTCAGGCTCCACATTTAGCATGGAGTCTGCTTGAGATTCTCTCTCTCCCTCTGCCCCTCTCCCCACTCAGCTCTCTCTCTCTCTCTCTCTCTCTCAAATAAATAAATAAAATCTTTAAAAAAAAATAGAAAAGTCACGTATCGTTTGGTGGGGTTTAGTAACACAAGTGACTGTTCTTTCTTGTCTGTGATCACCTCAGCCTGCTGGATGAGCAGATTCTGTTGTCTTTGAGTACAGAGGAATAAAGGAGCAGTGGGAGTTTTTCGCACCTTGGTCAGGGCAGGTGGGATACATCATTTTTCCAGAGAGAGTGGGGCTCTCCAGACCCCGGGAGGAGCTGATAAAAATAAGGTTAGTGGGGCGCCGGGGTGGCTCAGTTGTTAAGCGTCTGCCTTCGGCTCAGGTCATGATCCCGGGGTCCTGGGATCGAGCCCCATATCCGGCTCCCTGCTCAGCAGAAGGCCTGCTTCTCCTTCTGCCTCTGCCCCTCCCCTGGCTTGTGCGCTCTCTCTCTCTCTCTCTCTCTCTCTCTCTCTCTCTCTCTCACTTGCTCTCTTTCTCAAATAAATAAAATATTTTAAAAAATAAAAAAAATAGAAATAAGGTTAGATGAGCTAGAAAGGGAGCTCTGGAAAGAGAGGGTGGGAATCCCTTCCGCCTCAAGTCGCTGCTGAGCTGGGCCATTCTCCTTGAAGGAAGACTGGGTGGTAGCTTTGGGAACATGGGGCCCACATTTCAAGTTTTGGGAAACTCCTGAAGTTTGTTCAGAGTGACAGTGACAGCAAAAGAGAAAGAAAAAGCGGTTCATGTGGATTTCATTGGCAGTGGCGTGGAATATCACGGATGTCTGTGTTCTGTTGGGTTTGGGGGGAACCGTTGAGTAGGATGGGGACCAAGAACGGAGGGAGGGGTACGTCGGAGAGAGAGAAAGGAGGGGTCTGCAGGCTTTGGGGATGGATCCAAAGGGAGGTCCGAGGACCCTGGGAGGAATGAGAGGTGGCTCCCAGCCCAGTAAGGACCGGTACCAGGGACAAATCTCTGTATTTTAGAGTCAGAAAATCTCTCTAACGTCATCTCATTCCGTGATTCCCCGTATAGGATCTCGTGGAGTAACTCAGGCCGGAAGTCATTAGACTCTGAAAGTAATTCTACACTCTTTTCTTTATGGCTTCTCCTCTTCCCGCCGTTCCTGGTGAGATCTTCCAGGGCTCTGGAGATGGGCTGGTATATGCCACCACCACGCGTGGCTGCTAGCCTTCCCTTACCTGTCCCGACCAAGGTTGGAAAATTCCCACGTGTCGGGGCGCCTGGGTGGCTCAGTCGGTTGAGCGACTGCCTTCGGCTCAGGTCGTGACCCTGGAGTCCCGGGATCGAGTCCCGCATCGGGCTCCCAGCTCGGCAGGGAGTCTGCTTCTCCCTCTGACCCTCTTCCCTCTCGTGCTCTCTATCTCTCATTCTCTCTCTCTCAAATAAATAAATAAAATCTTTAAAAAAAAAAAATCCCACGTGTCTTTTTATTTTTCACGTACACCAGGGGATATGCTGGTGAGAATTTTTTAAATGGATTAAAAAAGAGGAAGAAGAAGAAAAGCATATGGCAGAATGTTCCAGCTCCATACCTCCCCCTCGCCCAATCAGGAAGGCTAGTCAGTGGTGCTTTCCTGATAAAAATGACAGAATTTATATGGAGGAGAGTATAGTAGTGGTAGTTAGTAACCATCTGTTATCCTGGTGTGGAGAAGATATGGCTATTGAGGATAAAAGTTCATTTTGCAAAAATTTTTTTTAAAAAAACAACAACAACCTTTTAATTGTTCATGACTCTTGATATCATCCAGCTGTGTCGCATCCTACTATGCTAAAATAAGTATTGTGTTAAGCCTTGGTCTATGTTAAGAGAAAGACTGTGTTAGAATCAAAAGAAATAACGGTCTTGCCCTACCCTGCATTATGAAAAATCATCCTTTGTATTTGATTCAGTTATGCATGCTGCATTAAGGGGCTGGAACACATTATCTAGACTTGGGGACCAAGTCCCAGTGGAGTTGGCAAATGATGTCACATGAAGTCCTGGGGTATAGAGCAGGGCTCAGCAAACTGGGGCCCACTGTCTATTTCCATACGGTACACAAGCTAAGAACGTAGGTTTCTATATTTTTAAAGGGTTGAGAAGCCCAAAAGCAGAATAATATTTCCTGACATGTGAAAATTATATGAAATTCAAATGTCAGTGTCCATAAAGTTGTGTTTTTTTTATTTTTTTATTTTTAAGACAGCCATGCTTGTTTGATTACATATTATCTATGGTTGCTTTTGTGCTAATTGCCACAGAGACATAAGGCCTGCAAAGCTTAAAATATTTACCATCTGGCCCACTGCAGAAAATGTTTACCAACTCCTGGTCCCAGACTCGAACGTGCATACGAATTACCTGCGAATCCTGTTAAAATGCAGATCCTGAGTCAGGAGGCCGGAGGTGAGGCCTGGGAGTCTGCCTTTCCAACAGCTTCTAGACGATGCCAGGACCACTGGTCTTTGGGTCATACTTGGCTTTGCAAGGGTCTAGGTACTTAAGGAACAAACAAAGAGGTACTCTGTAAAGGAGAGATTATAGAATTTTTCTTTTTTTTTTTTTTAAAGATTTTATTTATGTATTTGACAGAGAGAGAGAGAGAACAAGCAGGGGGAACTGAAGGCAGAGGCAGAGGGAGAAGCAGGCTCCCCGCTGAGCAGGGAGCCCAACGCGGGGCTTGATCCCAGGACCCTGAGATCATGATTTGAGCCGAAGGCAGACGCTTAACCGACTGAGCCATCCAGGCGCCCCTTCTAGAATTTTTCAAATAGAAGTAGGCTTGTTCTACTTTATTCCAGAGGCCAGAGCTGGGACCCGGGGGTGCCAGCATTGGATTTTACTCCAGGAAGCACTTTCTAACGATTAACCGGAATCATAGAATCGTTGCCGTGGCTACAAGTAAATGTCAAGCTGAGAGAGAAGTTTCTTGAGTTGCTCAGTGGCTGGACTTTTCGAGTGGAAAGTGGTGATTGAGATCCTTCTGGGGCCGTGCCTTTGACAGTGAAAAGAGGAGGAGACAGTCCTTAGGAGGGAAGGCAGAAGCGCTCATTGCACGTCGGGAGGAAGGGCCCAGTCTAACAGGGCTGGCGTCGTTGCGTTAATCTCTCTCAGCTGGTGCAACACAATGTGTGTGACAGGCTAGCGAGGCCTGCCGTTGAGTACACTCCTCAAAATCAGCTGTGGTTTTAGAATTCAATTTGCACTTCCTATCCTTCGAGTCACCCCTTGTGTGTGCTGAGAAGCCCACACTTGCCTGACTCATACAGTTTTCCTGCTCACTTAGGAAGCAGGTAGAGGTGATCCCCACCCTTGTTCCTCTCCACTTGGGTCCATTTCTCCCACATCCCTTCCCTCTGTTCTTTTTTTTTCTTTAAAGATTTTATTTATTTGACGAGAGAGAGAGAGAGAGCGCGCGCACGCACAAGCAGGGGGAGTGGCAGGCAGAGGGAGAGGGAGAAATGGGCTCACTCGAACCCAGGACCCTAGGATCATGACCTGAGCCTAAGGCAGATGCCCAACCGACTGAGCCACCCAGGTGCCCCCCTTCCCTGAGATCTCTTAATCCCAGCCCTGGGGGAAGGCTCCGCGCTTGTTGTGGGATCCCCCAGCTGCAGGCTATTGTAGGCTCTGATGAGTGAACCCTCTTGTTCATGGCTCTGTGAAGAAGTCCTTAAAAACAAAACAAAACAAAAAGCGGGAAAGAAACTAGCCATTTGGAGCAAGACGATAAACGTTGGAGACTGTAGCACATTTACACAGATGGGTGAGTCACAGAATATTTGAGCAACCTGATCCGTAGCTATTGATGAATACGTTCAGAACCATAAAACTCATTCAGTTAATAGTACACCAATCTGCACCAAATCCAGTGAGCGGCTGTAGCCATGGTCTCGTGGTGTTTCCTACTTGGAGCGCTTTTCATTTCAGCTTGTCACGGGCCTTTAAAGACATGATTTATGCTTCCTAATCCCCCGGGGAGGTTAAGTATTTTCATATTTATTGCACGGAAGAGCATTCTGTGATTGCTTGCCTGTCCTGAAATCAGTTTGGCTGGAAAAGGACACAAGAATTCTGACCTCAGCTCGCTATCCAAACCAGGAGTCAGCATTTGAAAAATGTGAATCAATATCTTGCCCAGAGAGTTTGTTTCATTCTGCTAACCTGGGGGAAGAACAGATGGTGGGAGGCAGCGTGCACACAATGCGGCTTTTTCTTTTGTAAATCCGCCTGTCATCCCGGCATCTCCGAGCCCGGCCACGTCGATACAGGCCAAACATCTTTCAACTCGCTCGGGCTTTTCAGACGGTTCTTCATCATCCACTTGATTATGTTCGTTGCCACCAAATTATTATCCTGATTATTAAAACCTGAGTAGCCCGGAGTCTAGATTCTGTCCTAAGCATGTTGGCAATCCTATGTAACTTCAGTGGATTTTTTAAAAATTTTTTTTGGTGCTTACTGATATTTTTCAAAATCTTGACCCTTTTAGGGGTGCCTGGCCGGCTCTGCCAGTGGAGTGCATGACTCTTGATCTCAGGGTTGTGAGTTCGAGCCCCGCGTTGGGTGTAGAGATTCCTTAAAGATAAAATCTTGAAAACTAAAAATCCTGACCGTCCTCACTTCCATTTATCTTGTGCGTGCCACATCCCACCACTTTTACCACCGAAGAGATACCCTCAGGTACCCTCCCCTGCCTTTCCCATTCTACCCACCCACTTCTTGGGGGCATCTCATGCAGTCCTTGTGTTGATTATGGTTCTCGTTCTCTGTCTGCAAGTGAGAAGTTCATTTTAAGGAAACCATTTTAGGACCCATGCATGTTGTTCCGTTCAGTTAGTGGGATGGATTTTTACCCCTCTGGCGCTTGCTTTGCTCACTTCCCACAGTTACTTCCTAGTCGTTTCCTCATGGCAGAGTCTCTAGTTTTCTTCTACCCAGTACACCACTCATATCAATCTTTTTAAAAATACCATTTTTTGCCGCATGGCTTCAATGCCCAGAAAGCTTCAGGTGTTTTCTTATTATCTGATGGATGATGTTAAAACCCCTTGGGTCAATACTTAAGGCTCTTTTTATTTTATTTTTAAATTAAATTTAATTTTTTTTTTCAGAGAGAAAGCATAAGCAGGGCAGGGGAGGGGCAGAGGGAGAGGGAGAGGGAGAATTTCTAGCAGACTCAGCACCCAGAGCGGAGCCTGATGCGGGACTCGATGTCACAACCCTGAGATCACCACCTGAGCCGAAATTGAGAGTCGGATGCTTAACCGACTGAGTCACCCAGGCGCCCCTTAAAGCCCTTTTTAATTCCAGTCCTAATTTTCTTTGACACCATGTACCTTTCTTCTGTTTCAATTCCAAATGTGTCTGGTGCTCTCTAAGCAGTGGGAATGAAGCACTATGTTTTTAACGTCCTTGGGGAGATGGTGTGTTTTCACAATGCCGTTAGCTGAGGGTAAAGGAATGGTAAGAACAGCTGAGTCACACAGGTAAACATCCCTTAAATCCTGGGCTGTCCAGGACCCTGTCCGGTTTCTGCTTACTCTGCACACTGTCCCCACATCCTCTCCCATCCCTACCGGCTGGTCCATATCCCCATCCCTCCCTGTGCCCCCCCCGCCTCGTAGGGGTGCTGATCAGGTTTCACTGTTTCCCTGCAAGCCCAGATCCGCATTTCCGCCTTTACTGAGCATCCGCACCTGGAGGGGGACTCCCAGTGCAGCATGTCTAACACTCCACCCCTTACCTTCCCCCGCGACCCGTTCCGCTCCTTAGCTTCTTCCTTGGTCATCGCTGTCGCTATACGGCTTTTCATCCGGGTCAGACCGCTGTAGCCCGTTGCTAAACTCGGTTCGTTTCACCCTCCCAACAGCCTCTCCCATCTTTTCTCTCCACTTGGGCTGCCTCCTCCTCGTCCCAAGTCCCCAGCTTCTCCCTTTGAGAACCGCTGCCGCCCCCTGGCAGGTTCACCTGCCACCAGTGTCCAGTGCCCCCGGTCTGTCTGCCTCTCTGCGGACAGAACCGGATTCTTAGAAGCAACCAGCAACCTCTAGTGGCTCTTTGTCCCATTTAGGGCAGAAGAGTAGCGTTCAGAGGCTGGCATGCTAACCCTCGGCAGCCTCACCTGTTGTCCATTTCCCTCCTCCGCCTTCTCACATGTTGTTCCTTGTCCCTGTGATGCTGTTCCCGCCTTTCCTGCCTAAAAGACAGTCAAAGCTCAGACGTCATCTCCTCCATGAACCTCTTTTGTTGGGTTGCCACCATTCTCGGTGCAGCCACTCAGATACTGTTTTGGCTTCCGCCCTCCCCCATTTCGATATCTGTGACCCCAGAAGTGCTTCGTAGTCAGGACAAGGAACTACATCAGTCTTGTTGTCTCCAGTAGGGACAATAGATGTTTTCGACTGAGTGAGTGAGTGTGTCCTGAGCGACAGTTGTGGGCTGGGGACGCTGGGGAAGGCTTTGTGACGGAGGCTCTTCGGCTCCTTCAAAACCACTCATTGAACGTCTGTTCAGTGCAAGTGCTCACAATAAAGTTACAAGGAGGGAGTGATTATTTCCATTTTGCCGAGCTAGAGAAACCAAGACTTGGGTTAAATTATTGGGGCGCGACTCGCTAATAAGCAAAGGAGTCCTGATTTGCACCCAGGTTGGTCTGGGGTCTGGGCTCATGCCTTGTCTTTACCATGTCAAAATGCTGGTGTCACAGAATAAATCTTAAGAGTGCCTTACGAGGCCCTCCAGGAGGATAGCAATTTTGTGATTATAAAGCACTTGGGAACTCGCAAAGGAAGCCCGTGGTTTTGTAGAGGACTGGAAATGTTTTCACAACTGCTTCCCTGCTTGCATTTGTATCTGTATGCCCTTAGTATTGTCTGACTCACAAAGGAAAATTGTTGATCCACAGAGACCCGGTTCAACTTTTCTTCTCCTCCATCTCAAGAGTATCCCATGGAGGAAAATGTTTTAAGCCACACCTGAGCTATAAACAATTTATTCTGAAGGTAACAGTGTTCGTACTGCAGTATGTAAACCTTTAGCTAATAAAAATCAAAGTAGCCTAATTTGGAAAGTACACCGAAGGTTAGAGGGAAAGCTTGTAAATGTTTTCAAAGACTCAGTATTTAATTCTATCACCAGCTAGCAAAATAAATAGTCCAGCTGCTAGCTCTGAAACAGACACAGGTTGGAAATGAAATGTTAGTTTAAACGCATTGGTCATTAGAAATCAAAAGGAACGTGAAGTACACTTTTCTAGTTTATGAGAAACAAGGGTGAAAGTTCCCCAAACACATTTGTGGTAACTGGGTTTAAAATTGCTTCCTCATCTTTTAGTGTCTGATACTTAGTATGGTCTATGTTGGGACGACGGGGGCATTTTTTTTTTTTTTCCCGTTTTCCTTTCCTGTTGAGATGCAAAGGTTTGGGAATAAATGAAGAGTGGAATCAGGAGATGTGAAATCTCACCTTTGCACGTGTCCAAGCTGCTCGCCGTAGACTGCAAGGCCACCAGACTCTTTGAGGAATGGAAGGTTACTCTCAGTAATGTGCTGAGATTGACCTGAAATATTTAGCCAACACATCTGCTTGCAAGCACCGGCCTTGTGTGAGGTTATACTGGAATTAATTAACTCTGGTTGGTGCTCCGAGAGGTTTTCTCCACGTCTCGTTTTACCATCATAAGCCTGAGAAAGTCCATCGGAACCTCTTTATTTTTCCTTGAGAACTGCTTAAAAAAAAAAAAAAAGAACAAGAAATAGGTGAAAGAACCTGGAGAGCAGTGTGTTCTGGCTTGAAACCGATGTTAGAGAAAAGCATCTGCATTTCATTTCTTCGAGTGTGGGTTTTAAACTTCAGATTCTGGTGGAGCTTTATCTCTTTCATCCGTGACAGTAACGTCGCTTAAAAACACATTTGATCGTGTTGTTAGGAAACCGGAGACTGAGTCCAGGGGAGCAGACAAGGTGCTGAGCCACTCACAGAATTCCAAAACGTTTTGTGAAACTTCCCAACTTCAGACAGAGAGGGAAGGGAGGTTTCCGGGAAGCGTGTGCACGCACAACACAGCACTCCCCGTCCCGACAGCGTGATGTTTTGTTTTTTTTTTAACGATTTATTTATTTATTTTGAGAGAGTGAGAATGAGAGAGAGAGAGTACATGAGGGGGGGAGGGTCAGAGGGAGAAGCAGCCTCCCCGCCGAGCAGGGAGCCCGATGCGGGACTCGATCCTGGGACTCCAGGATCATGACCTGAGCCGAAGGCAGTCGCTTAACCAACTGAGCCACCCAGGCGCCCCCTAGCCTGTTAATCCTACACAAGTGCACTTTGCCCTTTTGCTTTTCTTGGTAAAACGGAGAGGACACCTACCTTCTAGATGGAGAGTTTCTGTTTGAGGCAATGACACAATTTTGGAAATAGACAGTGGGGAGGGCTGTGCAACACTGTGAATGTAATTAATGCCCCTGAATTGTACACTTAAAAATGGTTAAAATCAGGGGGCGCCTGGGCTGGCTCAGTCAGTGGAGTGTGCGCCTCTTGATCTCAGGGTTGTGAGTTGGAGCCCCACATTGGGTGTAGAGATTACTAAAAGAAATAAACTTTAAAAAAACGGTTAAAGTGGTAAATTTTACGTTATATATATTTTACCCCTGTTTTAAAAAAATATGTAATATACCAAAACCCCTTGCATTGTATACTTTACATGGGTGAATTTATGGTGTATGAATTATATCTTGCTAAAGCTGTTAAGGGAAACTAAGTATAGTTAGGGAGTGTGATGTTCTGATTAACTGAATGTTCTAGTAATTAAGGACGAGTGCATTTGCACCAAAATTAATAAGTGAAAGGTATTCTTTTGTGGGGTATAAGAAGAAGAACTTGAAAAACATTGATTTGTGCTTCAGTGGGTTGTATATTCCGTTAATTATATATCTTCAGGTATATGATGCTTAGCTATCTACAGAGAGTCTGTAGATCTGAATAGATCTGGGTTGTCTAGTCCAGGGCCCACTGGCCACACATGGCTATTGAGCACTTGGAATGTAGCCGGTCTGAACTGAGATATGCTGCATGTGCAAAATAACACTGAATTTTGAAGATCTGGTATGAAGGATACAAAATATCTTGCTAATAATTTTTATATTGATTGCATGTTGAAATGATGGTGTTTTGGATGTATTTGGTTATATAAAATACACCATTAAATATATCTGTGTCTTTTTACTTTTTTAATGTGGCTACTCACAATTTTTTAATTGTGGATGTGACTCAGGTGACACATTTCTTCTTTCTTTTTTTTTTTTTTTAAGATTTCATTTATTTATTGACGGAGAGAGAGAGGGAACACAAGCAGGGGGAGTGGGAGAGGGAGAAGCAGGCTTCCCGCCAAGCAGGGAGCCCGATGCGGGGCTCGATCCCAGGACCCTGGGACCATGACCCGAGCCGAGGGCACACGCTTAACGACTGAGCCACCCAGGCGCCCCTCAGGTTACACATTTCGATGGGACAGTCTGGTCTAGGAAGCAGACTGACCCCACCCAGGATTCATGGACTTTGAGAGAGATTCAGAATTCTGATGACCGAGTAGAATACAAAAGAATTTTCTGAGTCGGCCTGGTGGTTCAGAGAATTTACCTTCCGAACAGTGGCTGTGCCTTCTCTAAATCGGAGTTTTTGCAAATGGCAGACCTAGGAAAGGTCCTTATCTCACCTGGTTGAGAGGGAATGCCCTTTGAACTGTTAGGACGCAAGGTTCCGTAACACAAGGCAGCGTCATCGGAAAGTCGAGGAATGGTGTCAGTAGGCCCTCGAGGTTGGATCGGTTCAGAGGCAGTTTTTCTTTGGCAAGAGGAGCAGGAACAGCAGAACCAGAATTACAGCCTCTGACAAGAAAGGAAAGAGCCCTCACAGGCAGCAGATGCACTTTCAACTCTGTTCTAAGAAAATTAAAAGTGCGCGCCTCAACCCAGGGCCCCCCTCCCTAGAGAAGGCACCCCCAGCCGAGCATGTAGGACTCTGGCTCTGGGCGGGGGCGGGGGCGGGGTGCAGGGGTGCGTCCCTCTGGCTCGGGACCTCAGTGCATCTGTCTGCACGCCAGCCTTGCCGCTCTGTTGTCCCATGCATGTTTAATATCCCCGGAGACAGCCACAGCCACGCTGCTTGCCTGGGCTGTCCAAGTCCTCTCCCTAGGTATTAATTATTCTTGTGGTTAGTGCTCTGGTTACAGAGTTACATAGGTTTCAAGTGGTCTGGCCCTCACAGTGTTTTCCACCATAAACCCTGTTATTTTTAGAGTGTGATTTTGCAGGATGTGAGGATTTTCAGGAACGCATGTATCATATTATAGCCAACCCCACCCCCCTGTGAACTGTGTCCTGCGCCTTCAGTAGGCAAGTCTCAGGATGCCCAGGGGACACTGCTCCCCCACGGGGAAGGTGTGCTCTTGGGCATTTCCCAGCAGGTTGAGACCGTTGTGTACATTGACCAGTATGGCTGGGTTAACACTGTTACTCCTAGGATATGGTATATGTAAGTCTGTGGGCTGCCTGGGGACTGGTCTTCTGTACACCATCATTTCTATGAGAAAATGTATTCTGGCATTGAGTCCTAAATGGTCAACTCACTAACACACTTTTGTTCTCTTTGCAAATTGGCAAATGCCTGTAAACCTTTAGGAAGCAACTCTCTTACCTCCGCCCCCACTTAGTAAGGAGAAAGTGGGAAATGTGAACTTGGGGAGCTGAAGGTGGTTGTGAAAATCATAGAAATGGGAGGATAGTTTGTGGTAAAATATGAATTTCAGACTGCCTTCCCACCTCCCAACTAATAAATACATCTGGGCATAACTTCCAATGAGTTATCTTGTTGTCTTGGGTCAGAACCTCTGAAAATCTTCAGAGAATAGGTTTTTCCACCCCAGTTCTTTATCAACCTAGGGGGAAATCCTTCAGAATGTCGAAATTCAGGCTTGGGGGCTGCTTTGGTACTTGAGCAAATTAAAAGGCAGATTGAGTTCTAATTTGCAGGGTGCCTTTTAGGTTGGCTGATCCTACGTGAGAGGAAAGAGAACAAGTGGTACAGGATAAAAGGTGTGACCTTGAAGCCATGTCTTCAGTTGTGTGTGTGGGTGTGGGTGCGCGTGCGCGCTTGTGTGTGAGAGAGAGGGGCAGAGATCGAATCTGATTTGTCTATAGAAGTGCAGGCCTTTAGGTGTGTGTATTGAGCCTTTTTGTGCAGGGACTGACCCACACAGCTCCACCGGGTGCTGGGCATCTGAGCTGAGCTGGGCAACATTAGCAGACTATCTGAGACGATCTCAGCAGAGCGTGTGAGGCCGTGCAGTTTACCTGTCACTTACCCAGAGGGAAGAACTGAATCCTGCCCTTACTCTGCAAGTGTTACAAAATTTTGATCCTAATGGATGATAAGGAAATTGTTAAAAGCTGTGTGCTTTTCACTGTGAAAACCTTTAGGTGGTAACATTCGAAGTCCGTGCAATGTTCTATAGCTGGTAGCTATTATAATACTGTCATTATTAAGTGCAGCTGTTAAATGAGGTTCCCCCCCTTTCCAGGCACACATCTTTGTTTTAATGACAGAGGAATCATGTCATTTATCGTGCAGATATTAATAGGACACATAATTTTAAATTACAGTGAATATGTGAAATATGGCTAGTTAGGCTTTCGAAAAGAAAGAACCTGGATGGGGGCGGGGGTGTGCTTGATGGAAGTTTTTGAGATTTCATAGAAGGTTGAATGATGATTCCCTAAAAGATATTTTTCTCTTCTGCACAACTTTGGATGAAATAGTATAGTGTTTCAGACAAAAAGCCAGCTGATTAGAAAGAACATATAGACAGGAGGCCAGATTTGCTCATTATTTATACACAGGGTTTGAAAAATAGCCCTTCTCCTCATCAGAAACTATGGCCTGCATCCCACCCAGCAGAAATCCTGATCATTCATCAGTATGAACCACAAATGCTGCCTCGTTCATGGACCTCTTCCTGTGCTTCCTGGGCGGGGATGATCTCTTCATCCTTTAACCCCGGAGTGCTTGGCACCCCTCTGGCATCCCGGGTCAGAGAGTATCCCTTGTGTCAGATGATTTATCCTTATTTCTGACTTTGTTCTCTCTCCACTGAATTCCAAACTCCTCAAGGGAAGAGCATCGTCCTATCTCTGCAGCCCTGGAAGATGCACAGAGTGCCTAGAACAATAGGCAGCTTCGAGAAAGATGACGATTTTCAACTTGGAGTCGGTTCCTTAGTTCATTTTGGGGGGAGTACCTTTGAAGAAAATATGCTGCAACGATCCACCTGTCCAGCATGCTTCCGTGAGAAAGCTGGTACCGGTATTTTCATTAGGGCTTGATCAATAATGGGCTAGGCCTGCTGGGAAACCAGAGTTTCACAGTGGGAGGAAAAGCATCAAGGGGGAAAGGACCTCCAAGCTGGAAGCCAGTAGGGGGCTGGCTGCTCTACGCTAGTCGGGCAGGTCTAATGCGGGCTTCTGGGGAGGCAGTGGGAATGCAGTGTTGGTCCATCTGGGTGTCTGTAGGGGATTGATAGTCCGTCCACAGGGAGCTTCAGCAGCAAGTGATGGGGACCCAACCAAAGGGAGCAGGGTTCAGGCACAGACTGGGTGGCACAGTAAGGCGGCGGGGTCCCAGAGCCGAGCCGTAGCCAAAGCCCCAGGGAAAAGGCCCGGGCAGGCTCCTGGCCCTGGGACACGATGGGGCTGGGCAGGTGCAGGAAGGCCCTGCTGGTGAGCTGCTCTGCCATTGTTCTGTCGTCAAGGCTCAGCACTGGCGCCCAACCCAGCGTCAGAACCTTGGGGTGACCCAGCCGGGGAGCCCAGGGGGGTGCTGCAGTTGAGGGATGGGAAAAATACAGTCGTGGAGCAATTCTTTCACAGCCTGTGGTAGGTGGCAGTTTTATGAGGTCAGCACATCTGGAACACGTTTGGGGACCATCAGAAAACATCGATAAACCCTGCAAGCCAGCCTGTCATGGCTGACTTGTGTGCTGAGGCCCGCGTCCCCGCCGTACGGAGCTCTGTGGCCAGACACGACCTTCAGTGTCCTGTGTCTGACGGATGCGGTATGCTTTTCAATAATAATCAGCGGAAAACTGGGGTAGGAACCTGGTCTGTGACTGACAGGGACCAGCATGTGAAAAAAAATCGCCTGGTGCCGTGTCTAGTCTTCTGGCAGATAAAAATCTAACCACTGGTAGGGGTTTTTTCCTTTTTCTTTAGAGGATCACTGACCTGCAGGGGTTAAAAAAAAATTTAAAAATGGAAAGTCATAAAAATACCTAACTTACATAACTCTTATCGGCTTTTAACGTAGTGTTTTGTTTTGAATTTTCCTTGTTCTTCTTTACACACATGTTTATTAGATTGGCTTCTCTTTATTACATGGAAATACAGAGATCTCTAAAGAAGAAAAATAAACAGACCATCATTTCCTCGTTCAGTTAGTGCTAAGAAAGGAAGGCGTTGTACAAAGGTAGAAATTTCAGACAGTAAAAAAAATAATAAAAAATAGAGAAATTTCAGACAGTACAGAAGGGTACGGTATGGTAAATGAACATTTGTGATTCTCAGGGAAGTTTTATGCAGAGGTATACATATGTACTTATTTATGGGCCATTATTATTTAAGGAAAAGGAAATATATGCTACACGTATCGTATGCCTTTGCATTTTTTTAAAACCTAATCAGTCCCAGAGATCGTTCCCTGTGAGCACATACAGATTTACCTGATTCGTCCGAGGAGCCATATAGTATTACAAGTACGGACTCACCATCATTTAACCGAATCCCTAATGGTAGACATTTCATTTCCAGTGTTTTTCTGTCCCAGACAGTACCGCCATGACCATTAACAAGCTGATTCTCAAAACCACTACTTCTGAAGGTCAGGGCATGTGTAATCCAGGGCTCAGCAAACCTCTCCAGCAGAGAGCCACATAAGAAGTATTTTCGGCTTTGCCACAGCCAGTGGTCTCTGTTTCAAACACTCCCCTCTGCGATTATAGTGCAAAGGCAGCCCCAGCTGAGCGAACGGGTGATGGTATGTCCATACAGTAGAATTCTATGCAGCCGTGAATAGGATGTAGCCCTGTTGCATGGGTAATGAGCCTCAACGACATTATGTCCAAGGGAAGAGGGCCAGCCACAGAAGGTCGTGCACCATATGATTCCATTTATACTAAGTGCCTAAAATAGGCAAATCCATAGGGACAGGGTTCAGATTGGTGGTTGGCAGGGGCTGGGGACAGGGGACAGTGGGTCGCAACTGCTTGATGGGGGCAATTAGGGGTTTCCTTGGGGGTGATGAAAGTGCTTTGGAAGTAGTGGTGGCGTGGTTCGTCAACACTGCGGATGTACGAAATGCCACTGCATTGTTCACTTTGACATCGCTAATTTTGTGTTATGTGAATTTCACCCCAGTAAAAAAAGAAACGCAGTCCACACCTGGGGGGGGGGGGCGGGGGGGAGTAACCATAGTCAGTAGGTAGATGAGTGGGCATGGCTGTGCTTTCTGGTACGTTGTAAACTTGATTTACATATGAGAAGGCAGGCTGGTTTGGCCCCTGGGCCGTAGTTTGCCACCCTCTGGTGGTATCTGAAAAATGCTTTTGTTAGTAATGTGAAGGCTGGATCAGATGGACCCATGTAGGTATAAGGATTGGGTAGACATAAGGACTTTAGTCAGGGAGGCTCTTGCAGGAGGCCATGGACCCTTTGAAGAAGCTGCTGAGTCTACAGACCCTGTGCCCCCCAAAGCTTATTTATGTGCATGCACGTACATTTTCCCGAACAAATGCCTGGTCAGAGTCCCAACTTGAGAGACCCTGTTCTGGTTGGAGAAGATGAGAGCCCAAATTCCTAGAGAATGGCAGTGAGGAAGTAGGGGGCCCAGGTTTCTGGGAGCTTTCCAGTTCTGTAGAGAAGCTAATAGGATGAAGGCTGGGAAGAAGCCATTGGAATTCCCAGTTAGCCCCTCGATTTATCTCAGTGGGAGCAGTGTCTTTAGAACAATGGCACCACGGTCCAGTGGTCACAGGTGGAGAGTGAGCAAGTGCTCATGTCGTGGAGGCGGAACTGTAGACCACCTTCTCCAGCAGGTTGGTGTTAAAGGAAAGAAGGCAGCTTTAAAAAGCATGAGCTTGAGGGCTGGTTTTTACAGGAAGGGAAAGGTCTGAGTGTGTTTGCAGGCCGAGGGAGGAAGGCCCAGAGAACGGGGGCATATCGAGGTCCAGCAGCTGGGTGGTGGATCCTGCATCGAGGAGGAGAGAGGATGGAGAGACTGCGGGAAAGGGCGTCTATAGGTGAGTTTAGAGGTGGAGAGGAGAGTTTCTTGCTAAAGGACCTCTTCCCTCTGTGAAATAATTGACAAGAGTGCGGACTATAAATGAGAAAGTTGATGGATAGGGGTCAAGGGTGTAAGGGAGTCACAGAGGTTGGGCAGCTCCTGCGAGCAGGGATTGAGAGTCCCTGGTGGCTGATGTTTACCACCACGGGTGAGTTCCCAGGACTCACTCAGTCAGCAGATGCTTACTGAATGTGTTCTGGGTGTCAGGAGGTTACCCATCTAACACTTGAGATCGTGTCTTGTGTTTCAACGACACTGTCGTGAGGCAGAGCATAAGAAGTGTTGCTAATTCTTCACCTGTGCAGCCCAAAGCTCGTATTGCAGAAGCAGCTTTGGCAGGTAGACTCATAATAGTGGAATCCGTACAGCCCTTCGATGGGTCAGTCAAATGGGCAGCAAGGGTGACCTTTACACAATTGCCAAAAAGTTAACTATACCAGCATGAAGGATAATTCCTAATTCACACACAGGTGGTTCCCAATTCATGCAGGGTTTTTGTGAATCCTATGAGATTTGGCAGCTAGATTGGACATGTGTTCCTCCTCTCTCTTCCCCTTCCCCTGTTTTGTTTGCTTGCTTGCTTGCTTTAGCAAAAATCAGGTACTGTGCGAGCAAGATAGAAGTCCGTGAGCTCAGAAAACTCAGTCTTTTTAGTGGGGGTATAAGTGGCCCTTTAAGTTAGGGGTGAATCTTCCTAACGCCGTTACTTGTTGATGACCCAGTGACCAACAATCTGATAACAAAAGGTTTCCAGGACCCAGTGTGAGTAGCCACCAGCGTTCTTGGATACAACATTCTTGACGCTGAACATCTACCCCCTATTTGTTGCTCTTGCCCCTGACATTCCACTCCCTCCTTCCATGTTTCTCCAATGAATGATCCCAGCGGATGCCACATATTTTCTGGAATACATGGTGCACCGCCCCTTGTTAAAAAAGTAATCGGAGCATCTGGTTGGCTCCGTGCATAGAGTGTGCAACTCTGGATCTCAGGGTTGTGAGGTCGGGCCCCATGTTGGGTGTAGAGATTACCTAAAATCTTAAAAAAAAATTGCTGTTCTGGATTCTGTGGCCATAAATAAATAAATATTTAGTGTAAAAAGTGCAAAGAACCACTATAGCTGTCCCAGGAGACAAACAGAAGTGTATGATTCAGTTAGTTCCTTCAAGAAGCCTTAAAGTAGCCAGGGATTTGGTGTTTGATGCGGTGCCACTGCCTGAAAAGCAATTTTGAATCCGCAGTATATGCTGAATACCTGCTCTATGCCTAGCTGTGTCGTTGACAACGTGAGTGTTGAAAGAGTTATAAAATACTGCCTAAATTTTCAAAGAGCTTGCGTTACGGCCTGGGAGGGAAGATTAATACAGGTAAAACAACCAGCACATAACAGAGGATGGTATGATTGAGCACTGAGTTGCACCAGTACATTTATTTTAAAAACCTTGTTCCCTATGGTTGGGGAGTGAGGCTAAGAAGGAAGAGCTTACTTGGACTGAAAGGCAAGTTCAGATGTGCACACGTGATCTTGGGCAGTGGTCCTCAACTTTGGTTGTGGATTAGAATCACCTGCGGAATGTCCAGGCTCCACCCAACACCAACTCAAGGGTTTTCCAACACCAGTTCTCAGATCCTCTGACACCAACTGGGTGCCCTACAGTACAGGTCAGTTCTGACACTACTTAGCGTCAGACCCCACAGGTGTAAGGGCTCAGTCCCCTTGGACTGTCCCCACCTCAGACACCAGTCACAGGTATCAGGTACCGAGGTATTGGGTACCCGCACTTCTGTCCAACTTGACTACAAATTTGGGGGTTCTCACTCTCCCCCTCCCATTGGATAATTTGCTGGAATGACTCACAGAATCAGGAAAATGCAGTACTTACTAATACAGTTTAATAGCAAGGATACAGATAAACAGGCCAGATAAAGAGATATATAGGGCAAGATCTGGAATGGTCCCGAGTGCAGGAGTCTCTGTCCCCTCCCAGCATGTGGATGCGTTCGCCAGTCCGGAAGCTCTCAGAATCCCATTGTTTAGGAGTTTTTACGGTGATTCCATCACACAAGCAGGATTGATTAAGTCATTGGCCATTGGTGATTGAACTCAATCTCCACCCCCCTTTTCTCTCTCCCGAGGTGCAGGGGTGGGACTGAAAGTTCCAATCCTCTAATCACATGGTTCCTTCTAGTGACCACCGGCTATCGTGAAGGTGACAAGAGTCATCTCCTTCGCATAAACTCCAATATGGCTGCAAGGGCCTTGCTATGAATAACCAACGGCTCTCGTATCACTAAAGAAATCCCCATGGGTTTCAGGAACTCTATGCCAGGAACTGGGGTCAGAGACCAAATATATCTTTTTTATTATATCACAACCAACCCAATTAGAATTTCTGGGAGTAGGAGCCAGGCATCTGTATTTTTAAAGCTTCCTGAGGTGATTCCCTTGCACAGCCAGGTTTGAGAAGCAGTCTTCTTGGGCAGTGGTTTCAAATGCTTAATATTAAAGAAAAAAAATATTAAAACTGTAGCTCCACCTCCAGTCCCAGTAAGCCAGAATCGCTGAGTGTGAGGCCCAGGGATGGTCTGACTTAAAGGAGCCTCAGGTGCTTCAAATGCACAAGCAGAGCTGGGAAGCACCCGTAAGGTACTGGTGGGACCTCCCCAGTGACACAGCTCTGGGGCTCACCGGAAATGACTCTCTGGACTTGTCCACTTGGAGGTCACTGTCAAGTTATACCTAAGTCCAGGAGGGGTGCCTGGGTGGCTCAGTCGGTTAAGCATTCGACTCCTGGTTTCAGCTCAGGTCATAATCTCGCGGTTGTGGGGTTGAGCCCCGTGTCAGGCTCTGCACTCAGTGTGGAGTCTGCTTCAGATTCTCTCTCTCTCTTTCTTTCTCCTTCTCTCTCTCACCCCTGCCCCTGCCCCCCAAAATGAATAAATAAAATCTTTTATAAATAAATCAATCCAGGAGGGCCCATTACCAGCAAGATGGGCCCAGGACAAAGACTTGGGTGATCAAGAAGAAAAGCCGTTGCTTTTGAAATGGTTGGATTCCCAAGGGGGTTGATGTGGGAGCAGCTTCAGCAGAGTGGGCTGGCGTAGATCCTAGGCTAGATTCTGGGACCTTCTCTGAAGAGCCCACAGATGTCACAGGGGTGAACTCTCAGCGCCGGGCCATGTTAGTGGAAGGAAGGTGCAAACCAGACAGGAGAGAACTCATGAGGGCATCAAGGTTAAGTCAGGTGTCTTGAGGTTTTGTTTCAGGGTCAGGTGAAGACACAGGAGAGGAACCAGGCTGAGGTCAGTGTTTAAAGGGAGAGGGAGAGGGGCACTGGGTGGCTCAGTGGGTTAAGCGTCCAACTCTTGATTCTGGCTCAGGTCCTGATCTCAGGGTCGTGGGATGGAGCCCTGATCAGGCTCCATGCTTAGCTGGGAGTCTGCTTAAGGATTCTCTCGCTCCCTCTCCTGCTCGTGCGCTCTCTCTCTTTCTCTCTCTCTCTCTCAAGTAAGCAAATCTTTAAAGGCAGAGATAGAGGTACTTGGGGAAGGGAAAAGAAGATTGAAGGTGCTAGGAAAAGAGGTGGTCATCCACCAACCCTGTCACACGTGTGTGCTGGGACCCATTGTTCTTCCTCGGGCTGTGCAAAGGGGTGGAATGCAGACATCAGGCATCTGGTAGCAAATCAAAACAAGTGTCAAAAGCTATGTTTTGTGACCAAGGAAGATCTAAAAAAGACACAGAGTGATCTGTGCATGCCTGGTTCTCATGATTGACCTGGTGAGCACTGTCTGGCCCTCTGGCACCCTGAGCTTTGGCTACAGTTCTAATGGAGCACTTCAGAAGTACCAATAATGTTCTTGCTCTGTGAACTTAGCTTGGAGCAAGTCCCCCAACCCCAGCTATGCTTACCAGACCAGAGCCCGCCCTTGAACTGTTTGTTTCTAGCACATAATGAAGTCAGTACAAAAATTTGAGAGTAAGATATTCAGACTTTTATATAGCATTTTGGCATTGCCATGACATCCAAATGCAGTATTAGTGGGCTTGAGTTTTGTGGATTTTTAAAGATTTTTATTTTGCTGGTATTCATTTTTATTTTGTGAAAGTCTTGGTCTGGAAGGCTGGACATTGAAAATTAAAAAGGAAATCCTATACTGCAGGGAGCTGGAGAAGCAGGGTCCACGCCTCTACCCTCCAGGCCATCTGCTCTTCTGACTCAATTATGGCAGCTTTGTAGCCATTACTTATCTCTGGGAGGCTGTGCTAGATTGTCACCACTTCTTGGCTGTTGGCATTTGCATTTGTAGATGGATGGATGGATGGATGGATGGATGGATGGATGGATGGATGGATGATGGAAGGAAGGAAGGAAGGGTAGATGGGTGGATAGATGGATGGGTGGATGGATGGATGGATGGAAGGGTGGGTGGATGGAAAGGTGGGTGGATGGATGGAAGGAAGGTAGGTTGGTTGGAAAGAAGGAAGGAAGGAAAGGAAGGAAGGAAGAATGGGTGGATGGATGGATGGATGGATGGATGGATGGATGGATGGAAGGAAGGAAGGATGACTGGGTAGATGGATGGATGGAAGGAAGGATGAATGGGTAG